>NC_081823.1:1232500-1832500 GCF_030704535.1 Vitis vinifera
GCTTCTAGCTCTCAAAAACCCCAATCCAGTCAAGCTAACCAATCTCCTTCTACCCATAAAATGCTTTGGAGTCAACAAGTTGAAGAGGAAGAAGCACAACTTTTGGCAAAGCTTCATTCTTCTAAACCTATGCATGAATCCAGCCATATGCCTAACAAAATGTTGACCTTATACTATGATCCTTCTGATCATTCTAAACCAGTTAAGGCAACACAATATCCAGCTACCTCAGGGTCTCAGACCTTTAAGCAGGTTACTATGGCTAATCCCTCTCAAAAGGAATTAGCAACAAGCTCTTCTTTTTCAAGCAAACAAATTGTGGTGGCTGCCAACCCCACACTTCTTTCAACAAAATCAAGATATTGGCAAAATGATTTAAATCAATCTCTTTTAGTTATTGAAAGAGAATTTTTCTCTGAAAACCCCAGAGAGATTGCTGCAAAAGCATTTCAAGAAAATTTTCATTATCCCTCTAGTGATATTTTAAAAACAAGAGAGTTTTATGAAGCAGTCCTTATAGAAACTGGTTCTGTTAAGATTAAGCATAACGCTGATAAATTTAGCAATATGGGGTTGGCATTCTCCACCTGCCATATCTATAAGATCCTTACAGTCAAGCAATGGGGTGGAAATCCTAATCTTTCAAGGGAATTTTCTGAACTAAATGGTGGGTTGCATTGAAAAATGATGCATCTACTGATGCAGTCAAGCAGTATTTCCTCAAGAACCCCTCACAAGTCTCAGCCAGTGATGATATGTCTCAGTTCCTCCTCAAAAAGCAACAGTTACAAGCCATGCTCGAAGCAGCTAAGACCCCTCAAGAGTTTCAGAAAATCCTTGAAGATGGAAGCTCAAGCTTCTCCCAAGAAAATTCTTATGCAGAGTCTGACGATTCAACAAGCTACCTTCCAAACAATGGTGATGACTTTGAAGGAATCCTTCCTCCAATAAGAAGATCTAAGTAATCATCAGCCTTTTGTCTTCCATCAAGAATACTATACAAGCTTTGCAGTTTCTGTTACAAAAGCAGCAAGCATGTGTCTTCACAGTATAAAGCAGCCTGCCAGAAGTCTTTTCAGTCAAAAGTAGGTTTTTCGGGAGATTTCGGTATAAATGTGAATCTTACTATTCACTATTCACTATTCACTATTCAAGCACGGGTCTACTATTCATGGTTACTATTCAAGATTCCTTTTTTGCCTATTTAAGGAGGCTCGGTCCTCATTTATAAGAAGGTTCAATTTAGGCTCCTATGCTCTCCCTTCTTTCTTCTTTCTCTCTCATCATGTAACCTCTTCAAGCTTTCCTACCTTTGTTCATTGTAAGATATTTCTCCTTATATATAATATAAGTATGTTTTGATTACCTCCTATATGGATGGTTTTTAATTAAGTTTTATTTTCATTTCATTTTATGTTCTTATACCTCTTACATGGATGGTTTTAATTAAGCTTTATTTTTAAGTTTATGTTTTTTATTTTGTACCGCCTACATGGTCGGTTTTATGTTTTTATTTTGTACCGCCTACATGGTCGGTTTTAAGCTTATTATGAACTAACAAGTTTTTTTGTTCTTTCTCTTTAAATTTCTTGTTGGATATTCTTTGTATTTTCTAACTCTCTTCTTTGTTTTGAATCATGGCATAATTCCTGTAGGAGATTATTTCAACCCTAATCAGCTATCTCGTGAATTTTGCAGGGTTCATGAGATCATGGCCCCTAAAAAGAATACCCAAGCTTTTAGCTCTCAAAAACCCCAATCCAGTCAAGCTAACCAATCTCCTTCTACCAACTGATTTTGCAGATTTGCAATCTACTCTTAATAAAAATTCCTGATTTAAAAGATCGTCTTGAAATTTTGAAATGCATAAAACGATGCTTAAAATTTCCTTTTTAATAGTGCTGTAGTTGAGTTGGGCATGGTTCCAAGTTCCAGAAGTGAATCTAACCAAATATATATATATATATATATTCATGAAAAGAAACTTGTTAGAACACTAGGAGATGTCCCCATCTAATATATAATTTAACTTTACATCCAAGTAGTTCACAAAAGTTAGATAACTTGTAGATATCCTTTCCAAAATGTGGTCATCATAAAAAAGTATAGAATTGAACCTACCATTATTGCAAAAGTTCATCCATTTAGATAATTTATGAGAAAAAGTTTAGTTGATTATTGTAGTAAGAAAATTTGTAATAAGGAACTTTGGAATCTTAATATGATCAAGTTTTTGTCAAAACGTCACCTAGGTCTTGTAATAAAAGGGAGGTTCTATCTCGGGGTTTGAAAGTGTTAGACCTTCGTATATCATTTGGTTTATATTATTTCACAATAAACTACTAAGATTAGGTTTCAAAAATATTTTTAAAATTAGATATACCATATATACTATACTTTCTATAGACAAAAAATTTTAATAGATTAAATTATCACTAAATTGTTCATCAAAATTGTGGCTTCTTAACTCAATAACATTTGGGTTTAAAAAGTGACGATTGATGAAATTTGAAACACTATAAAATCAAATCTTTCAAAATAAAATAAAATCAATTAATTAAAGTAAAGAGAGAATTAAAAGTAAATATTCTCTTGGTAAATTTCCCAAGAAAAAAAGGAAACAAATCTTCTAATAAAATAAATATTCCTTGTAGGCAAATTTTCCAAAACAAAGAAAACAAATCTTGCAATTAAAGTAAAAGGAAATTAGAAACAAATATTCTCTCCTCAGCAAATTCTCCACAATAAAGGTGTTAGTGCATTAGGTTATTTAGGTTAAGTTGACAATTTTATTCCATCTATCCTTATTTAGGACTCTACAAACTTTTTTGTGAAAGATTCGAGATTGTTGTGGAATCAAAGAGGTAAGTATAGTTGAGTTATTTGATAATAATAAAAAAAAATATAGAAAAAGGACGCTTTTTTAGGTTGAGTTTGTAAAATGTATAAACACTAAAGAGCCCATGCAAAGAATGTCTATGTATATAAACCCCACAAAGTTCCGTACAAATGGCTCACTGCAATAGACCCCATATCTCAAGAGCTCCTTTAGTTTCTTTTTGGTTAACTCTCTCATCGTTCTACATGGCTACGTTAAGCTCAATTTCTCTTATCTTCATTCTTGTACTGGTCTTCTCTACTCCAACTTTTGAAGCAAGAAAGATGCTGAGATTGAAGAAGGGAGAGGTCTCCTCAATGGAGGAGAGTTTGGAGCTAGCTTCTTTCCTTCCCAAAGTCCCTAAACCCGCTTCTTCTTCTTCAAGTGATGACGAAGGTCATGCACGGGTGGTCAGTATCAATGGGAGATTCTTCACTCTTCATCTACCAAGCATTAATGATCATAGGATACTCGAAGAGTCCATACCAAGCCCTGGAGTTGGTCATCACAGGATACTCGAAGAGTCCATACCAAGCCCTGGAGTTGGTCATCACAGGATACTCGAAGAGTCCATACCAAGCCCTGGAGTTGGTCATCATAGGATACTCGAAGAATCTGTACCAAGTCCTGGAGTTGGTCATCATAGGATACTCGAAGAATCTGTACCAAGTCCTGGAGTTGGTCATCACACGCATTAGATTTGTTACTGTCATCTTTCTATGCCAAACAAGAAAGTACTATGTGTTTGTGGTTGTAGTTATGAATAAATATGTTCTTTTAGGATATCAATCATGAATAAAATAATGCTACTCTTGTCATCCTCTATACCATTTCTTTTTACTAGTTTAATAAGGTGACATGTGATGATTAATGAAGAACTGAAAATATCAATGAAAAAATAAAAATTCTTAAATAATTTTTCATTGTTTGTACTCTGTTCTCATTTGTTTAACATTTGTTTATAACTTTATACCTTGATTTTATTCATTTATGTTATTTTTTAAACATTTTATATCTCATCATACATATTTCAACAACAGTCTAAATTTGTTATTCGTAAGGTAACATTTTGGTACTCAAGTTTTCCTATATATATATATATATATATATATATATTTTCATGAAAAGAAACTTGTTAGAACACTAGGAGATGTCCCCATCTAATATATAATTTAACTTTACATCCAAGTAGTTCACCAAAGTTAGATAACTTGTAGATATCCTTTCCAAATGTGGTCATCATAAAAAAGTATAGAATTGAACCTACCACTATTGCAAAAGTTCATCCATTTTAGATAATTTATGAGAAAAAGTTTAGTTGATTATTGTAGTAAAAAAAAATTTGTAATAAGGAACTTTGGAATCTTAATATGATCAAGTTTTTGTCAAAATGTCACCTAGGTCCTGTAATAAAAGGGAGATTCTATCTCGGGGTTTGAAAGTGCTAGACCTTCGTATATCATTTGGTTTATATTATTTCACAATAAACTACTAAGATTAGGTTTCAAAAATATTTTTAAAATTAGAGATACCATATATACTATACTTTCTATAGACATAAAAATTTTAATAGATTAAATTATCACTAAATTGTTCATCAAAATTGTGGTTTCTTAACTCAGGTTCAAAAAGTGATGATTGATGAAATTTCAAACTCTATAAAATCAAGTCTTTCAAAATAAAATAAAATCAATTAATTAAAGTAAAGAGATAATTAAAAGTAAATATTCTCTTGGCAAATTTTCCAAGAAAAAAAGGAAACAAATCTTCTAATGAAATAAATATTCCTTGTAGGCAAATTTCCCAAAACAAAGGAAAAAAATCTTGGAATTGAAGTAAAAAGAAATTAGAAACAAATATTCTCTCCTTATCAAATTCTCCCCAACAAAGGCGTTAGTACAATAAAAGCGTTAGTGCGTGTTTAGGACTTTACATACTTTTTTTGTGAAAGATTCGAGATTGTTGTGGAATCAAGTTTGGATTAAAGAGGTAAGTATAGTTGAGTTATTTGATAATAATGACATAAAAGGTATAGAGTGGACTTATGAAAATTAGAAATAAAATTAATTTGAAAAAAAATTAAATTTTAAAAATCTTTTCAAATAAAATCAATTTGGAAAAGAATTTAAATTTTAAAAAGAATACTTTTTCAAATATTTATTTTAATTTAAAATATAAAATATTTCCAAATCAATCCAAGATTGTTGTGAAATCAAGTTCGGATTAAAGAGGTAATTATAGTTGGGTTATTTGATAATAATGACATAAAAGGCATAGAGTGGAGTTATGAAAATTAGAAATAAAATTAATTTGAAAAAAAATTAAATTAAAATTTTTTTAAAATCTTTTCAAATAAAATCATTTTGGAAAATAATTTAAATTTTTAAAAGAATATTTTTCAAATATTTTTTTTTAATTTAAAATATAAAATATTTCCAAATCAATCCAAGATTGTTGTGGAATCAAGTTCGGATTAAAGAGGTAAGTATAGTTGGGTTATTTGATAAGAATGACATAAAAGGTAGAGTGGAGTTATGAAAATTAGAAATAAAATTAATTTGGAAAAAAGATTAAATTAAAAATTTTTAAAAATCTTTTCAAATAATAAAATCAATTTGGAAAAGAATTTAAATTTTAAAAGGAATATTTTTTTCAAATATTTTTTTAATTTAAAATATAAAATATTTCCAAATAAGTCCAAATCTTTATAAAATTCTTCAATTTCTAAATTATTGTTTTTGTAAAATATGATTCCTAAATAGATTTCAAGTTCATTATGTTTTCTCTTACGAATGCTTATCAAAAGTGTTCTTCAAAAATGAGATGTACTTAAACTTTAAGTCGTTATTCTATGCACTTAACTCAAAACTCTCAAAAATTTCATGATTCTTATTTTTGGGTTCATAAGAAAGATCCTCACCCCCTTAGGGGATGAGGAGTCCACAAAGGAGCACAGTGGTGCCACATTGTGGATATGAGATTAGGTTCTAGGATTTAAGTTTTAATAAGTAACAAGCACCAAGTAAATTTGTGTACCTCTTCTTCACATTTAGTGTATTATAACTTTACGATGTCTGACTCATAGTTTTTTATCTCTACAATTAGTGTGAGGGTTTTTCATGTAAAATTCTTGTCTTGTGTGTTGATGTTTTCATTGATCATCTTTAATATACTAGGGTTCAATTGATTAAAAAGATTTAGACCCTTCTCATAGGTTTAATAGGGTTAAGATTTTCAACTCTTATATTAAAATCTTTAAAATACACTCATTCACCTCCTTTTGAGTATTATCCCATTGGATTATAATTTAGAATTATGATAGTTAAATAGTTGAAAATATTTATTTTTGGGCTTGAAAGTTCAAACACCTCTTCGTCACCTTTAGGTATTCCATAAACTAGATTAAATAACTTTCAAAATGAAATAAATATTCCAATTGAAATCAAAATAGAGTTAAAAATAAATATTCTCTTGTTTACAAGTTTCCTATGGAGATAAGTTGATAAAATTAAGGAACTAAATTTTTTGAATTAAGCAATTAAATCTTAAAGATTTCAAATATAATTCTTTAATTTCAACTATAAATAATGGTAACTTCCTTCAACGACGAGGATTGGAAAAACACCAATATCACACAAGAAAATAGGTTTCACAAAAAGAAAAAGACTTCACAAAATATCCTTACAAGTCCACAAAATTCAACAAATTCATTCGGGAATAAACTACTTTAAGCCTTCCTTCATATTGTGATCAAAGTGACTAAATAAGAGAAAAAAAATCTTTAGTATAGAATATTATCACAAAGATTGTACTGTGCAATTATTTTAATACACAATTTTTGTTTGCATATTTTTTCAATAGTTTTGCTTATTTTATAGGATTTTCCAAAATATGTGCATACACTTTCATTTTTATACATTAATTAGTGATAGAAAGTCTCTTGTAAAAAAAAACATAAAATAAAATAAATA
The DNA here is from genome assembly GCF_030704535.1 of Vitis vinifera. Taxonomy (NCBI): domain Eukaryota; kingdom Viridiplantae; phylum Streptophyta; class Magnoliopsida; order Vitales; family Vitaceae; genus Vitis; species Vitis vinifera. The sequence continues at coordinate 1,239,350 of NC_081823.1, forward strand.
AAAGAATATTATAATCTTAAAAAGCTCCTTTTAGCTCAATTTTAAAAATTCAAGGCTATTGTTGGTTCCCAAAAATTTGAGGGAAAATGGTAGAGAAAGAAAAAGTAAAAAGAAAAGAAAACCAAGAAAAATAGAAAATAAATGGAAAATCAATAAATTATTTTTATATATTACTTAAAATTCATTATACTTATTTAACCATTCTCTATAAAGATTAAAATTTTAGAAAATATATAAGTTTCTAATCAATTGTAATTATATTTTATTTTCTTTAATATGTTTCACAATATAACCAAATATAAGAAAATAATTTTCTTCAATATTCTTATTCTTTTCTAAGTACTTTCCAAAACCAAATATAACCTAAAAACATAATACTAGGTAAACACAAACGCTTGTTAGACACACTTAGTCATCCTAATTTGTAAAATAAAAGACAGATAAGTGTAACTGATGTTACACTCATTGGTGATACCTGATCAGCACATAACCCTAATTAATGAGCTAATCCTATCATTTTGTGAAGAAAATGCCCCAATTAGTTAATCATCCAACACTATGTACAGTCTCTATAAAAGGAGAAGGGAAGAACCCATGAGTCCAGGCGGCTCACTTTAAATTTGAGTGGAGGCACACCATTCATTTGTGCCTCAGCCACCACCAAAATGTACATGCATGTATGGGTATTTTAGCACTAAAAATGCTGATAATTGTAGGACATGGCGTGAAGTAAATGGGGGTTTCAGAAACAGCAAAATCACTTTAAACAACAGGGTCCATCCCAGACAAGGAAGATGAATACCCCATCACATTGGAGCACTCAAAAGAAAAGGTCTCAGGATAGTGCGTCCCTTACCCAATTTCCTCTGTCCATTCCCAAAAACCACACATGCCTCTTAGCTCCGTCTGAATCACGGAAGGAATCAGGAAAAGAAAAAGAATCAAATGGGGATATCGCTTGCCTTGTTGGATTTATTTTACCATTTATATATATATATATATATATATATATATTTATGTTCTCATCTTTTATATAAAAAAAATATGAAAAATAAATTTAGAGAAGCATGTAACAAAAGTTTGCAAAGTTTGGACTTTTTTTTTTTTCATCTTAAATTTTTTTCCTCCATTTTCCTCTATTTTCGTTTCCTTAAAATTAATCTTCAATTTTTTTTTCATATTTTATTTTTCTTTCTATGTTTTACAATAAATTAAATAAGAGATTTTAGATTTGTTTTCTTTTTCCTTTTTTCTTTTCTCTTTTATCAGCACCTTTAATTTGTGATCCAACTAGAGGCCAAACATATTTAGTCAGCGCGCAAACTTCATCACTAGGCTGGGTTTATCATAAGTATAAACCCCAAATAGTCCATGCAAAGGATCTTTCTCTCTCTCTCTCTCTATATATATATATATATAAACCCCACAAAGTTCCATACAAAGAGCACATTATAATTACAATAGACCCCATATCTCAAAAGTCCCTCAGTTTCTTTGAGCCAACTGTCTCACCATTCTACATGGCTAAGTCAAGCTCAATTTCCCTTATCTTCATTCTTGTACTAGTCTGCTCCACTCCAGCTTTTGAAGCAAGAAAGGTATTGTGCTTGAAGAAGGGAGAGGTCTCCTCAATGGAGGAGAGTTTTGACCTTGCTTCCCTTCCCAGAGGCCCTACACCACATTCTTCAAGAGATAAGCTAACATCAAACATAAAATCATTACAAATCGAATCAATAATTTGCTCAAATAAATCTCAAGCATGGTATAAAAATAGAAGATAGAAATAGAAAAATTCTAGAAATTGAAATACCATACAAAATTGTAAAATTAAATAAAAAAAACTAGAAAAACGAAATAGGTAAGAAAAACTAGAAAAACCAAATAGGTTTAGAAATAATCATTGGTACAAGTTCAATGCAAGGTTGACAAAAGGAGAAAGAGGAAGCACTACTAAGAAATGGGAGAGAGAGAGAGAGTTACTATTTTCGATTTTGAAAGTAAGAAGGTGGAATGCTTGTCCTAAATTTAAGCTCCACAACTCTTTACTTATTTGTACAAAGCAAAAAATCCATTTTTCTAATATTTTCTTAGCAACCAAATAGAACATATTTAGAAATTCATGGAGAAGAAAAAGTTATCTTTTCTTAATTGGGTCAAAGTAAATGAAGATCTAAGCAAGAGTTGTGAAAATTTATATAAAAAAATATATATATCTTAAAGAATTAAAGAAATATGCAAAGATGCAGGCAACATATATTAAAAAATCATGAAAATAGATATTAATATAAAAAATATCCGATATATAAAGTAATTAAATTTTTAGTAAGAGTGAATAATATATATTAAAGTAATATGGAAAGAAAGTGTTTAGAGAAATATGGAAATAAAAGAATTAAATGAATAAATAAATAAATAATCTATTTTTTTTTGTAAAAAGAATAATATATATTAAAAATAAAGAAATATAAAAAAGGGTTAAGAGAATGAGAAAGAGGCATGGAACATATGAATAGATTATTTAATTTTTTTTATGAAAAATATATTAAAGAATAAAGAAATATGAAAAAAGAATCCATGGGCAATAACAAGAATTTTTAATAAATAAATTATTTAATTCTCTATAAGAATTTATGAAAATATAGATTAAAGAATAAAGAAACATGAAAAACAAGGTTTACTAAATAAACTATTTAAATTTTTTTTTATCAAAAAAAGGATAAAAAATATGGAAAAACAGTAGGAATTATTAGCAAATACTTAATTTTTTTTTATAAAAAATAAAGAAATAAGGAAAAATGCATGGAACATAATAGGAATGTTTAGTAAATATTTAAAACTCTTTGTAAAAAGAATAATATATATAACAATAATAAATAAATATGGAAAAAGAAGGTTCACGTGAAAGCATATAATTGGAATTTTTAATAAATAAAAGGGTATTTTAGATTAAACAAAGTTGATCATGATTCTTCACACTTTTATAACTATATATATATATTTTTTTTTTCCTTCATATTTTCCTTATTTTCTTTTTTTGATATAGATTTTTCAGACAAAGGTGATTCTTCAAATTTCTACAAGTAGTATAAATACAGATTTTTTTCCCTTCATGTTTTCCTTATTTTCTTTTCCCTAATTTATATCTGATCACTTCAAGAGGTTTGTAGGCACTTCAAATGCTTGAGCGAAAGCACAGAGTAAAAGAAAATAGAAGAGAAAAATAAGAAAAATAAAGAAACAAAAGGGTGAAGCAAACTAAAATAGTAGGTTTGAACTTCATATAAGATTTTCTTACACGACTTTTAAAATTTGTTCCTCTTATTTTCCTTTTTCATAGAAAGAATAAAGAAGTTCAAAATGAAAGAAATTATAGTAGGTTCCTGATCCAACTAAGAGGCTAAACTTGTTGAGTCAGCAAGCAAACTTCTTCTTTAGGTTGAGTTTGTAAAATGTATAAACCCTAAAGAGCCAATGCAAAGAATGTCTATGTATATAAACCCCACAGAGTACCATACAAAGGGCTCACTGCAATAGACCCCATATCTTAAGAGCCCCCTCAATTGCTTTTTGAGTTAACTCTCTCACTGTTCTACATGGCTACGTCAAGCTCAATTTCCCTTATCTTTATTCTTGTACTGGTCTTCTCTATTCCAACTTTTGAAGCAAGAAAGGTGTTGAGCTTGAAGAAGGGAGAGGTCTCCTCAATGGATGATGAAGGTCATGCACGGGTGGTCAATATCAATGGGAGACTTTTCACTCTTCATCTTCCAAGCATTAATGATCATAGGATGCTCACAGACTCTGTCCCAAGTCCTGGAGATGGTAATAGCATACATTTTCCAAGCATTAATGATCATAGGATGCTTCCAGAGTCTGTCCCAAGTCCTGGAGATGGTAATAGCATGCATTTTCCAAGCATTAATGATCATAGGATGCTCCCAGAGTCTATCCCAAGTCCTGGAGATGGTAATAGCCTACATTAGATGTGTTATTGTCTTCTTTCTATGCCAAAAAAGATAGTACAATGTGTTTGTACTTGTAGTGATGACTAAATATGTTGTTTAAAGATATCAACCATGAATAAAATAATGCTACTCTTGTTATCCTCTATACCATTTCTTTTTACTAGTTTAATAAGGTGACAGGTGATGATTAATGAAGAAATGAAAATAATAGTGAAAAAAGAAATTTTCTTAAATAACTTTTCATTCTGGCACCATTTGTAATTTATAGAATAGTTAAAAAGAAAAACATGTGTGATAAAATATGGAGGGACAATAACATTTTCTTGCTACGTACTTAAATATATAGGTTTGGTTACAGGATCAAATAATATTTTTTTTTTATTATCAAAAAGGCACCATCAATTAGATAGTGTCACATATACAATTTTTGGCTTTAATATTACTTATACCTTGGTCCTATTTGTTAACAACCTTATACCTTTATCTCATTCATTTGTACCCTTATTTAGTAGTCTACATCTTTCAATACATATTTCAAAGACACATATCTCTTATTCGAAAGTTACCACTTCAATACCTTAGCATTTTTATAAATATATTTTCCTTGATCATGGAAAGAAACTTGTTAGGCTAGTAGCAGATGTACTTTCTATCTAATATATTCTTTGACTTCACATCCAAGTAGTTCACAAAATTCGGAGACTTGTAAATGTCCTTTCCAAATGTGGCCATCACAAAAAAAAAAAGTATATAATTGGACCTACCACTCTACTAAAGTTCATATGTTGTAGATAATTTATTAGGAAAAGTTTAGTTGATTATTGGAATGAGAAAATTGCTAATAAGTCATTTTGGGCTCATAATCTTTAGGTTTTTGTCAAAATGTCACATGTACATGTTAGGTAATTTGATCCAAATGGTATCAAAATGTCACCTAGGTCTTGTAATAAAAGAGAAATTCTATGGCACCTTCAAGGGTGTCACGCCTTATTTTATGTATCATGTACTAGATTTGTTTGAAAAAAAAAGCTATTATGATTAGATTTAAAATAAAAAAAATAAAAATTTGAGTTACCGTGCTTTCATTATTATACATACTTTCTTGTAAAAATAAAATAAACAAAAGAATATTGTAATATCAATGCTAAAAGTGCTTGTAAACACCATCGGTGATCCAATTTTAATTGATAAAATCATGTAGGAGTTACATTTTCCTAGTTCTTTGTACCATATAAATAACTGATCAATTTACAAATCAAGTCGGTTCGATTCACCTTAAGATACTTCAAACTAGGCACAAACCAAACTGACTAATAGGAGAGCAATTTGAGTGAGTTGGTTGGACCCAACCTGAGCTCAATAGGATATTGGAACGAGCTTGAATAAACATTTTTCATACTCAAGTTGAGTTTAGGTTAAGATTTTTTAACTTAAACTCAATTTGAGTTGTGCTCAGGCCAAGGTTCAAACAACTTGAGTCTAAGATCCTAATTTAATGTTTTTATAATATTTATAATATCTATTATCTTGTAAAATAATATTCATTTTATTTTTAGATTAAAAAAATCATATATTAAATTATAATTATATCATATGTTTTTCATTTTTTTAAGAAAGATATATGTTATTTTTACTTTTATATTGTTGTCTTGAAATTTTTTTATTTACTATTTAAATTTTGGTATAAATATATAGAAAAAAAATGGTTTTTTAAAAACCACTACAGATGGATTTTGAATCACGTGACCCAATCAACCTAAGTCTAATCTAACCAATCCGAGAACTCAATCAATCTGAATTCAACGAGTTTAGAAAAATGAGGTTGACTTCGACTTACATTGAATACCTCGAGTTAGAGATCAGGTTAGGTTGAACTCGGGTTGATTGTTTTATCATTCGGGTTGAGCTTAGGTTGATTGTTTCATATATAAAAAAGATGAAAAAACATGAAATTGATGAATTTTTTTATAAGGTTTAGTAAATAAATTATTTAATTTTTTTATATAAAAAAATAAAGAAATATGGATATATATATATATATATATATAAAGTAAAAAATTTAGAAAAACATGGAAATAGAAAAAATAAATAAATAAATAAATAAATAAATTATTTAAAATTCTTTGTAAAAAAAGTAATATATATTAAATAATAAAGAAATATGGAAAAAGAACGTCAATATAAATATTTTTTGTCCTTCATATTTTCCTTATTTTAAAAACACAAGTGAAAGAAAATAGAACATAAAAATATTTAAAAAAAAATAAAAAAAAAGATGAAGCACAATAAAAAATAGGTTTAAACTTCATATATAATTATTTTTTACATGATTTTTAAAATTTGTTCATCTTATTTTCTTTTCTTATATAAAGAATAAATAAGTTCAAAATGTATAAATTTATCAAAACATCTTATTACATTTCTTTTTTTTTTCTTTTTTTGTTTTGTAACTTTTTTAAGTAGTTTCATGGTCCAACTAAAAGACCAAACATGTTGAGTTAGCAAGCAAACTTTGTAAAAAGAGTAAACACATTAAATAATAAAGAAATATGAAAAATGAAGGTACACATAATGATATATCATCAAATAATCATTTGATAAAAGGATATTTTTGAGAAGAAAAAATTTGTAAATACTGGTGATTCTTCAAACTTTCATAAGTAGTATAAATATAGATTTTTTTCCCCCTAATTTATATCTAACTTCAAGATGAGTGGCACTTGACAAACTTGAGGGAAGGTATAAGTGAAAAAAAAAAAAAAAAGTGAAACAAAATAAAATAATAGATTTAAACTTCATATATAAAATTTCTTACATAACTTTTAAAATTTGTTCTTTTTATTTTCCTTTTTTTATTTAAAAAATAAAGAAGTTCAAAGTGTATAAATTTATGGTAGCTTCCTGATCCAACTAAGAGGCTAAACATATTGAGTCAACAAGGAAATATCATCGTTAGGGTTCGGTTTGTAAAATGTACAAACCCTAAAGAGCCTAAGCAGAGGATGTCTCTCTATATATACATATGAACCCCACAAAATTCCCTACAAAAGGCTCATTCCAATAGACCTCATATCTCAAAAGCCCCTCAGTTTCTTTTTAAGTTGACTCTCTCACCACATGTCTAAGTCAAGCTCAATTTCCTTCATCTTCATTCTTGTACCGGCCTGCTTCGCTCCAACTTTTGAAGCAAGAAAGATATTGAGCTTGAAAAAGGGAGAGGTCTTCTCAATGGAGGAGAGCTTGAAGCTTGCTTCTTCCCTTCCCAAAGGCCATAAACCAACTTCTTCTTCTTCTTCTTCTTCTTCAAGTTATGATAAAGGTCATGCACTATTCGTCAATATCAATGGGAGACGTTTCACTCTTCATCTTCCCGGCATTAATGATCATAGGGTACTCTATGAACCTGTTCCAAGTCCTAGAGTTGGTCACATGAATTAGATGCATTATTGTCATCCTTCAATGCCAAATTTTCATCTCTTTCTTGGGAAAATTCTAGGTTAGATCTTATCTTTTAGATCTGTTGGATTGAAGATTTCCTGTTATTTGGTGTTTGTTAAGGGTTTGGATTTGATGCTTGGTTAAAATAAATTTGCATACATACATAGACCATGTGTATATATGTATAGTTGTTGATTGAACTTAAATAAGAAAGTATGAGTTTGTACTTGCAGTGATGGCTAAATATGTTATTCTTTTAGATGATGTTTGTTTCTAAAAAGTGCTAAGAAAAGAAAAAGAATCCTATGGAAAATGCTTTTTATATATATATATATATTTGGTTGTTTTATTAAAAAAAATTAAAAAATCGAATATAATTAAAATTAATTAAAATTTTATATATTTTTTAATTATTTAATCTTTATATCAAAGAGTTAAGTATGGGTTTGAAATAGTATATAAAGATAAGTTATTGGCTTTAAATCTATTTTCTAAACTTTATTTCTTCTTGTTTTCTGTTTTTTCTCTTTATTTTCTTTCCCCTACATTTTTTTCTAAATTTTTCGATATTGATATCAATCCTTATGAATAAAATAATGCTACTCTTGTCATCCTCGATACCATTTTTTTTTTACTAGTTTAATAAGGTGACTAGTTATAATTAATGAAGAAACTAATGAAAATGATAGCGAAAAAGAAATTTCTTACATAACTTAATTTTCATCCAATCTCCATTTGTCCTTGATAAAATAGTTTAGAGAAATGATAAAATAGGGAGAGAGAAAAAAGTTTTCTTGCTAATTAACTACATATGTTTTCTTTATGGAAAGAAACTTGTTAGACTACTAGTAGATGTCCTTTCCAATATCTAATATATGCTTTGATTTCACATCCAAGTAGTTCACAAAGTTACACGACTTGGGGATGTCCTTTCCCAATGTGGCCATTACAAAAAAGTATTGAATTGGACCGACCACTACTACCAAAGTTAATCCATTGTAGATGATTTAATAGAAAAAGTTTAGTTGATTCTTGCAATGAGAAAATTCTAAAAAGTAATTTTGAGCTCATAATTTGATCAAGCTTTTGTCAAAATATCACCTTTGTTGGGTGATTTGATCTAAAGTGGTAGCAAAATGTCACCCGGTCCAATAATAAAAGAGAAATTCTATGGCACGTTTGAAGGTGCCACACCTTAATTTATATATCATTTGCTAGATATTGTTTGAAAATACTATAGTCATTAGGTTTTGAAAAAAAATAAAAATTGGAGATAACATAAGTTCATTTTTATACATTAGTGGTGGTAAAAAGTCTCTTGTAAAAATAAATTTCTTTTAGCAAGCACAAAAACCTTAGTTACAATAAAATATGAAATTTAATAAACTTAGTAAATGAAAACTAGTAAGGAAACAATATTTAAAACTTCCTTAAAATTTTTTAGATTTATTTTTATGTTGAATTCAATTTTGGCATTCCTTATCCAAATCTAAAATTGCATATTTATATTATTTTCAAGTTCAATGTCTTTAACTCAAACATGATAATGTAAGACTTAGTAATGGTATAATCTTGGACTAGTAATCTTTATAATAAAATTATTATCATAAATCAAAACACAATCATAAACAACAATATCCAAGGTTCAAATTTATCACAAACAATCTTTGAGATTTGGCTATGTGTGATCATTGTTTAATTAGTTATATACTAGCATGATTTTAGAGTTTTGAGTTAGTGGAAGTCAACTTTTCTTTGACATGAACGTATCAATTTACCTTGGCAAGCAAAGCTTCCATGGTATGTAGGTTGTTCTTATCCAATGAGTAGAGTAACTTTATGTTTCTAACTAGTTCTTGACGGCCGATATTATAGTCATTTTTCAATCTTTCATATCATAAGAATTATCTTAGTATAGAACCAATTGATGTAATTTCTAAATAACTTCCTTCATGGTTGATTGTAATTTTTTAACAAGATTTGGTTTTAAGAACAATTCTTAAAAACACTATTATTTTTAGAAACAAAATTCTATTTGAACACTCAATTTTGATAAGATGAAGATAGAAAAAAAGATGATGATGATGATGATGATGAAGGGAGCTTAGGGTTAAGATTAGGGTTAAGGTTATATGAAAGTGATGACAAACCTAAAATTTGTTCTAAAATTAAAATCACACTTTTTTTAAAACAAATTTTTTAAAAAGCTATTTTTAGTTCAAAGCTTTTTCAATTTGACAAATTTAAAGAACAAAAAATCTAATTTTTTAACATATCAACACATAACCCTAATAAGCCAATATGTAACTCAATTGTCTTATTTTCAAAGCTTACATAAATCAATAGTCTCTTTTAATTTCCATAAATTCTCCCCCAAACATTATAACAATAATAGTAACCAATCAAATCATTAAAAAAAATAAATAAATTTCATTATTCCCACAAGTTAATGATCCATTTCAAAATTTTTACCTCATAAATCAAGTTATTATTAATAATTGAGCTACTTCTTAAATAACTCAAACGATGACTCTGACTCGTACCAAAAATTAGTTAATTTAATTCCCAATTTCAAGAAAAAATTACAATAAACTACAAAAGTAAGGCTAATCAATTAATCAAGATAGCCCAATAGATTTTTTTTTTCTTTCCATATTTCCAAGATTTCAATCATTTATAGTGAAATTTATAAATTCAAAACGTTGAAACTCATTGATACTAATCCAACTAATTCTCATGTCAAGCATTTAAAAAAAAAAAACTATTTAAGAGATAAGTTAACATCAAACATAAAATCAATAGAAATCTAATCAATAATTTGGTCATATGAATCTCAAGCGTAGTATAAATAAACAAGATAGAATGAGAAAAAATCTCGGACTGAAACATTATATGAATAAATATTATACAAAATTCTAAAGAAAAACTAGAAAAACCAAATAGATGTAATAGTCATTAATACAAGTTGAACGGACGTGCACATAGGAGAAAGAGGAAACACTACTAAGAAATTAGAGAGAGAGTTACTATTTTCCAGGTTTTAAAGTAACAAGGTGGAATGTCCGACCTAAATTTAAGCTCCACAAGTCTTTACTTACACAACAACAAAAAATCCAATTTTCTTGCCTTTTCTTTAGCAACAAGACTGAACATAATTAGAAATTGATGGAGAAGAAAAACTCGTCTTTTCCTTGGGTAAAAGTAAATAAATGTCTAAGGAAAAGTTATGAAAATTTATAGAAAATAATAATGTATCTTAAAGAATTAAAGAAATATAAAACGATGCATGCAACATATAGGAATTTTTATTAAATAAATTATTTATTTATTTTATAAAAATTCATGAAAATATATATTAATTATTAAATAAAAAATGAAAAACAAGGCTTAATAAATAAATTATTGAATAACATAATATAAAAAAGTTTATTTACAAAGCTTAAAAATTTTAACCATGAATATTATTAAACATAAGAGAAATTTCATATTTTTTTAAATAGAAAATATTAGAACTAATGTCATATATATCATTTTTATTTTAAATATTAAAAACTAATATATATTTTGTTTGATTTTTTTTATTCATGTTGTAAACTAAATATTAATATAATATAACACATATCATTGATATAATATCATATTTATTGGATTTAATATCAAATGATATCATATCTTATTGAAAATCATATTTTAGGATATACATATCTTATTCAATAGGATATGATATCTTAGGATATGCACATATCCTATCAATCAAACGTAACATAAAAAGGTCATACATGTATATAAACCCCACAAAGTTCCATACAAAGGGCTTATTGCAATAGACCTCATATCTCAAAATCCCCCCGGTTTCTTTTTGAGTTGATTTTATCACCATTCTTCATGGCTAAGTCAAGCTTAATTTCCCTTATCTTCATTCTTGTATCGGTATGCTCTATTTCAACTTTTGAAGCAAGAAAGGTGTTAAGCTTGAAGAAGGGAGAGGTCTCCTCGATGCAGGAAAGTTTGGAGCTAACTTCTTCCCTTCCTAAAGGCCCTAAACCGGATTTTTCTTCTTCAAGTGACGATGAAGGTCATGCACCGGTGGTCAATATCAATGGGAGACTCTACACTCTTCATCTTCCAAGCATTAATGATCATAGGCTGCTTGTACAGTCCATCCCAAGTCCTGGAGCTGGTAATGGCATGCATTAGATGTGTTATTGCTTCTTTCTATGCCAAATAAGAAAGTGCAATATGTTTGTACTTGTAGTGACGGCTAAATATGTCCTTTAAGGATATCAACTATGAATAAAATAATGCTACTCTTGTCATCCTCTATACCATTTCTTTTTTACAAGTTTAATAAGGCGACAGGTGATGATTAATGAAGAAATGAAAATAATAAAAGAAATTTTCTTAATAACTTTTCATTCAGGAACCATTTGTCATTTATAAAATAGTTAAAAAGATAAATATATGTGATAAAATAAGGAAGGAGAAAAACATTTTCTTGATAATTGAATATATAAGTTTGGTTATTGTTTCGAATAGTATTTTTTTGGGTACCATATATATAATTTTTAATCTCATTATTTGTATTTTACTTTACCTCATTAATTCATTTTTACTCTAATTTAACGATTTACATCTCACAATATATATATTTCAACAACACATATCTCTTATTCAATATATACCACTTTGATATCTTACCATTTTTCTAAATATATTTTCTTCATAGAAAGAAACTTGTTAGGCTATTAGCATATGTCCTTTCCATCTAATATGTACTTTGACTTCACATCCAAGTAGTTCACAAAGTTCAACCACTTGTAAATGTCATTTCCAAATGTGGTCATCACAAAAAAAAAAAAAAAAAAAGTATATAATTGGACCTACCACTCTACTAGAGTTCATTCATTGTATATAATTTAACAAGAAAAGTTTAGTTAATTATGGGAATAAGAAAACTTCTAATAAGTCATTTTGGGCTCATAATCTTCAGGCTTTTGTCAAAATGTCACCTGTGCTATGTAATTTGATCCCAATGGTCTCAAAATGTCACTTGGGTCCTATGAAAATGAGAAACTCTATGGCACCTTTGAAGGTGTGACACCTTAATTTATGCATCATGTGCAAGATTTGTGTGACATCCCACATCGGATAAGGGGAAAAGTTTCTGACGCTATATAAGTATAGACTCCTCTTAACCCTATAGATGTGTTTTAAAGCCGCGATGGCTCCCTTGGGCCCAAAACGGACAATATCTACATGGTTGGATGCAAGTCGTTACAAATGGTATCAGAGCCGATCTTCGACCTCGGTGTGGGGGTTTGTTTAGCCCCATAAGGGTGTTCGTCTGTTTGGCCCCACAATCCCGTGGGACACAACGAGGATGTTGTGTCTACATGAGGGGATGTTTGTGACATCCCACATCGGATAGGGGGGAAAGTTCCTAATGCTATATAAGTATGGATTCCTCTTAACCCTATAGACGCGTTTTAAAGCCGTGAGGGCCCCTTTGACTCCAAAGCGGACAATATCTATACGGTTGGGAGCGAGTCATTACAAATTGTATCAGAGCTGATCCCCGACCTCGATGTGAGGGTTTGTTTGGCCCCTAGGGAATGTTTGTCTGTTTGGCCCCATAATCCCATGGGACACAATGAGGATGTTGTGTCTGCATGGGGGGTGTTTGTGACATCCGACATCGGATAGGGGGGAAAGTTCTTGGCGCTATGTAAGTATGGACTCCTCTTAACCCTGTAGACACGTTTTAAAGCTGTGAGGACCCCTTTGAGTCCAAAACGGACGATATATACACAATTGAGAGCGGGTCATTACAAATAGTATCAGAGTCGATCCCCGACCTTGGTGTGAGGTTTTTTTGGTCCCATAAGGGTGTTTGTTTGGCCCCATAATCCCGTGGGACACAACGAGGACGTTGTGTCTGCATGAGGGGGTGTTTGTGACATCCCACATCGGATATGAGGGAAAGTTCTTGACGTTATATAAGCATGGACTCCTCTTAACCCTATAGACGCGTTTTAAAGCCATGAGGGCCTCTTTGGGTTCAAAGCGGATAATATCTACACGGTTGGGAGCGGGTTGTTACAAATGGTATCAGAACCGATCTTCGACCTCGGTGTGGGGGTTTGTTTGGCCCCTATGGAGTGTTTGTCTATTTGGCCCCGTAATCCCATGGGACACAACAAGGACGTTGTGTCTGCATGGGGGGAAGGGGGTGTTTGTGACATCTGACATCGGATAAGAGAGAAAGTTTCTGGTGCTATATAAGTATGGATTCATCTTAACCTTGTAGACGTGTTTTAAAGCCGTGAGGGCCCCTTTGAGTCCAAAGCGAACAATATCTACACGATTGGGAGCGGGTCGTTACAATTTGTTTGACATAAGCTATAATAATTAGGTTTTTAAAAAAAAATTAAAAATTGGAGAAACTGTGCTTTCATTTTTGTACATTAGTGGTAGAAAATCTCATGTAAAATAAAATAAAATAAACAAAAAAATATTTTAATGTCGATGCTAAAAGTGCTTGTAAACACCATTGGTGATTCAATTTAAAATGATGAAATCATGTAGCTAGGAGCTAAATTTTCCTAATTCTTTGTACCATATAGATGATTCATGAATTCAAAAATCAGGCGGGTTTCAATTTACCTTAAGAGACTTTGAACTAGGCTCAAACCAAACTGATTGATAAGAGTACAACTTAGGCGAGTTGGCCCAACCCAACCTGAGCTCAACTCGATGTTTGAGTGGATTTGGACAAACATTTTCAACACTCAAGTTGAGCTTGGGTTAAGTTTTTTCAATCTAAACTTAATTTGGGTTGAACTCAAGTTAATTCTAGTCTAATCCGAACCCGATTTAATGTTTTTACAATATTTATAATGTCTAATATATTGTACAATAATATTCATTTTCTTTTTAGATTTATAAAAATATATATCAAATTATAATTATATCATATGTTTTTTTTTCACTTTTTAAGAAAGATATACAAGTTTTTTTTTGTTTTTTTTTTTTGTTATCTTGAATTTTTTTTATTTACTATTTAAATTATGGTATATATATATATAAAGTTTCTTAAAAACCACTATGGATGGATTTGAATCATGTAATATAATCAACCTGATTCTAATTAGACCAACTCGATGAATCCAAATTCAACCCAAGTTATAGAAAAATGAGGTTGAGTTGGGCTTGAGTTGAGTAGCTCATATTAGAGGTTGGGTTGGGTTGAACTTAGGTTGATTGTTTTATAATTTTAGTTATTTTATAAGCACTATAAACATATATATTTTTTTTCCTTTATTTTCTTTTTTCATAATTTATATCTAGCTTCAAGATGTTTGGCACTTGACAAGCTTAAGGGAAAGTACAAGTAAAAAAAAAATAGAAAAAAAAAATAAGAAATAGAAATAAAGAAAAAATGAAGTAAAATAAAATAATAGGTTTAACTTTATATATATATATATATATAATCTTTAAAAACTTTTAAAATTTGTTCATCTTATTTTCCTTTTTATAGAAAGAATAAAGACTTCTAAAATGCATAAATTTATAATAGTTTTCTAAACCTATATAGGATATGTTAATCCCAAACTAAGATGTAGGATATACATGTCATGTATCATAAACTTTTTTTTTTATCAATTTTTTTATATTACTTATTTTTTAAAATATTTTTTTTATTATGAAATTAAATTTATGTTTAAAAAAGAAAACTATTATAAATTTATTATTGTAAAATAATATTAATATATGTATTATTTAAAATATATATGTATTGAAAACATAATATAAAATTTTTTTATCTATAAAGTTTAAATGTTTTAATCATGAATATTGTTAAATGTAAGAGAAATTTCATTTTTTTCTTTAAATAAAAAATATTAGAATATAATATAATTTTTATTTTAAACATTAAAAAATAATATATATATTTCGTTTTATTGTTTTATTCATGTTACAAACTAAATATAAGTATAACATAACATAGTTTATTAAATACGGTATATTACGACATCATATCCTATTAGAAATCATATTTTAGGATATATATTTCCTATTCAACAAGATCATATATCTTAAGATATGTATATTTTATCATATCTCATCCCACCAATCAAACATAATCTAAAGAGCCCATACAGAGAATGTTCATGTATATAAACTCCATAAAGTTCCATACAAAGGGTTCATTGCAATAGACCCCATATCTCAAAAGCCCCTCAATTTCTTTTTAAGTTTACTTTCTCATCATTCTGGCTAAGTCAAGCTCAATTTCCCTTATACGATCATTTTTATAATACTAGCTTGCTTTACTCCAACTTTTGAAGCAAGAAAGGTGTTTGAGCTTGAAGAAGGGAGAGGTCTCCTCAATGAAGCTAATTTCTACCCTTCCTAAAGGCCCTAAACCAGCTTCTTCTTCTTCAAGTATGATAAAGGTCATGGACTGGTGGTCAATATCATCAATGGGAGACTTTTCACTCTTCATCTTCCAAGCATTAATGATCATAGGATGCTCGTAGAGTCTATCCCAAGTCTTGGAGATAGTAATAGGATGCTCATAGAGTTTATCCTGTAAGGACCCCTCCCCCTAATGACACGTGGCACGCATTTCTATCCAGATTAGTTCCATCTGAATTTCCCCCAAGGAGACACGTGGCGCGCTTCCCCTATCCGGACTCCCTTAGGGAGAAGCACACGACACTCGCAAACATCACATCCGGACGACCGACATATCCTATCCGGATATGTTTGTCCGGATCGTTGACTAAAGTAAGCAAGTCTTACTACGTCATTCCGACAGCCTGCCACGGCCCACGTTCCGCCACCTGCAGAGTGAAAGGACAGGAATGATGGCAAGTCACTTCCTACAATCTCTGACAGCTGCGGCGCCTCCCACGATCTCTGTCAGCCGCCCGTAGGGTGATGATGGCCCTGTCACCACCTAGAGGCATCATAACAAGCCAAAATATCTCCCTATCATTAAAGAGGGAGACAGAGCTTTTGATACGATATATATGAACCTTCACACAAAGAGGAAGGTAAGCTTGCTATACCTAGTAAAAGACCAACTGATTATTCTCTCTAACCATGGCTGACAAAACCATCGGAGGGTGTGTCCGGACACCCTGTCCGGACGCCTTTTGCAGGAACGACTGAACCAGGAATCTATATTAGTTGAGATCGTGCGTCCATCCATTTGGCAACTACGTGGATCACAGGGACGCGAGGCCTCAACATATCCCAAGTCCTAGAGATGGTAATGACATGCATTAGATGTGTTATTGTCTTCTATCTATGCCAAATAAGAAAGTACAATGTGTTTGTACTTGTAGTGATGACTAAATATGTTCTTTAAAGATATCAACCACGAATAAAATAATGCTACTCTTGTCATCCTCTATACCATTTCTTTTTACTAATTTAATAAGGTGACAGGTGATGAGTAATGAAGAAATGAAATGAAAATAATAGTGAAAAGAAATTTTCTTAAATAACTTTTCATTCGGGCACCATTTGTCATTTATAGAATAGTTAAAAAGAAAACATGTGTGATAAAATATGGAGGGAGAAAAACATTTTCTTGCTATTTAATATATAGGTTTAGCTACAATATTGAATAATATTTTTTTCGATCCTTATTAAAAAGGCACCACCAATCAGGTGGTGCTACGTATACAATTTTTAGTCACAATATTGTTGGTACCTTAATCTCATTTGTTTATAACTTTATACCTTTATTTCATTCATTTATATCATTATTTAACCGTCTACATCTTACAATGTATATTTCAACAACATAGATCTCTAATTTGGTAGGTGCCACTTTCATACCTTAGCATTTTTCTAAATATATTTTCATCGATCATGAAAAGAAACTTGTTAGGCTACTAGCAATTATATTTTCCATCTAATATATACTTTGACTTCACATCCAAGTAGTTCACAAAGTTCGATGACATGTAAATGTCCTTTCTAAATTAATGTGGCCATCACAAAAAAAAAAAGTATATAATTGGACCTACCACTCTACTAAAGTTTATCTGTTGTAGATAATTTAATAGGAAAAGTTCAGTTGATTATTGGATTGAGAAAATTTCTAATAAGTTATTTTGGGCTCATAATCTTCAGGTATTTATCAAAATGCCACATGTGTTAGGTAATTTAATCCAAGTGGTATCAAAATGTCACCAAGGTCCTATAATAAAAGAGAAATCCTATGGCACCTTTGAAGGTGCCACACCTTATTTTATGTATCATTTGCTAGATTTATTTGAAAAAAGCTATTATGATTAGATTTTAAAAAAGAAAAATTAAAAATTCAACATACTACGCTTACATTATTATACATATCTAATAAAAATAAAATAAATAAAAGAATATTCTAATGTCAATGCTAAAAGTGCTACTTGT
Source organism: Vitis vinifera (assembly GCF_030704535.1). Taxonomy (NCBI): domain Eukaryota; kingdom Viridiplantae; phylum Streptophyta; class Magnoliopsida; order Vitales; family Vitaceae; genus Vitis; species Vitis vinifera. Next base: position 1,257,184 of record NC_081823.1, read on the forward strand.
AAACACCATCGGTGATCCAATTTTAATTGATAAAATCATGTAGGAGCTAAATTTTCCCAATTCTTTGTACCATATAGATGATTGGTCAATTTAAAATTTGGGTTGGGCTCAATTCGCCTTAGGAGGCTTTGAACTAGGCTCAAACCAAACTAATTGATAAGGGTGCAACTCGAGCGAGTTGGTTGAACCCAACCTGAGCTCAACATGATGTTGGAATGGGCTTGAATAAACATTTTTGATACTCAGGTTGAGCTTAGGTTAAGTTTTTTCATCTTGAACTCAACTTGGATTGTGCTCAAGTCAAGGTTCAAACAACTTGAACCTAACTCAAACCTAATTTAATGTTTTTATAATTTTTATAATATCTATTATCTTGAATAATAATATTTATTTTCTTCTTAGATTCAAAAAATTATATATATCATATTATAATTATATTATAATTATATCATAATTATATCATAATTATATCAAATTATGATAACTTCTCTACCTTCAATTCCCACCAATTTGCAAAGATTGATTTACAAAAACCGTACTTATTTCTTGAGTGTATTTATGCTTATTTTCCTTATAATGCTTAGAAAGATCATGTTTTAACATAAGAAACTATCTAGAAGAGAGTAAATGTGTAGTCTAAGTGATTATCCTCATAGTTTTTATCCTTATTTGGATGTTTACTCTTTTTCCTTATATATCAATAATGTGTGTAAAAATATATCAATCTCATGCACAATAAAATTCATCACACAATTGACACAAGATGTAATATGGTAAAACCATCTAGAAATCCCTAGGATTTAAAATTATGGGTGGTGTATCAACCTCAAAAAATCCACTAAATATGAAGGAATCTTACATGGTTTTACCCGATTCACATGCTTCTTCCTATAAGGCTTATACTGACTAGCACCTACACAAATTCTTCATATATGTGATGCAACACTCCTTTCGTGTTCCTTAGTAGATCACCTCAAAAACCATATTGTGGCTCAATGGCTTGCATACTCGATCTCTTGTCTTCCTTCCCTAAAAGGATTTTCAACTTTCTCTAATCGAAATCATAATTATAATGCTTCTTGGATTAATAGTAAAGTAATGATAAAATACTTATTTTTTCTCTGCATATATTTCCTTCCTAGGGTTATGAAAAATAAATTTCTTTTTATAAGCACAAAAACCTTAGAATAGAATTTAAAGTTAAATAAAGTTAGAAAGTAAAAATCAATAAGGAAACAATATTTTTAAACTTCCTTTCAAATTTTTAGACTTCTTTTTATATTAGATTCAATTTTTTCATTCTTTAACCAAATCTAAAATTGCATTCTTACAATGCTTTCAACTTGAACATATCACTCTAAGATTTAGTGATATTGAAGTAGGCTTGGAGTAGTAATTTTTGGGGCAAAATTCCTAACATAAATCAATACATGATCATTGTTACAAACAACAAAAATAAAGGTTCAAATTTATCTTAAACATTCTCTTAGGTTTGGTTATGTACAGTTGTTTAATTAGTTATTAGCATGATTTTTCTAGTTTGAGTTAGTCGAAGTAGACTTTTCTCTAACATAAACATATTGATCTGCCTTGGCAAGCAAATCTTCCATGTTTTCTAACTAGTTAGTTCTTGGTCAATAAGTAGACAACATCATGCTTCTAACTAGTTCCTCATGAAGGCCAATATTATAGCCGTTTTTTTGCCAACAATGTCAAAAATAGTTTTAAAAGGACTAGGTTTTAAGAACAATCCTTAAAAACGTACATTCTGTTATTTTTAGAAACAAAATTCTATTTGAATACTAATTTTTGATCAGATGAAAAAGGAGAAAAAGAAGATGATAATGAAGGGGGGCTTAGAGTTAGGAGTAGCATTAAGGCCATATGAAAATGACAAAAACACTTTAAATTTGTTCTAAAATTAAAATCACATTGTTTTTAAAGCAAATTTTCTAAAAAGTTATTTTTAGTTTAAAGCTTTTTAAATTTATTTTTCAATTTAACAAATTTAAAGAACAAAAATACTAATTTTTGACAAACAATTGCCTTATTAATTAACAAGAACTAATCAGCACATAACCCTAATTAATGAGCTAATCCTATCATTTTGTGAAGAAAATGCCCCAATTAGTTAATCATCCAACACTATGTACAGTCTCTATAAAAGGAGAAGGGAAGAACCCATGAGTCCAGGCGGCTCACTTTAAATTTGAGTGGGGGCACACCATTCATTTGTGCCTCAGCCACCACCAAATGTACATGCATGTATGGGTATTTTAGCACTAAAAATGCTGATAATTGTAGGACATGGCGTGACGTAAATGGGGATTGCAGCTACAGAAAAATCACTGTAAACAGTAGGTCCATCCCAGACAAGGAAGATGAATACCTCCATCACATTGGAGCACTCAAAAGAAAAGGTCTCAGGATAATGCATCCCTTACCCAATTTCCACTGTCCATTCCCAAAAACCACACATGCTAACTACTGAAAATGGAAAAAAAAAATTAAATTCCCTCTTGGCTCCGTCTGAATCACGGAAGGTAGCAGGGAAAACAAAAAAGAACCAAATGGGAATGTCAACTGCCTTGATGGATTGTGTAAGTACAATAAATAAATAAATAAATAAATATAATAAAATTTCTATATTTTAAAGTTCTCATTTTTATATTGAAAAAATATAAAAAATAAATTTGGAGAAAGATATACGATGTAACAAAAGTTTATAAAGTTTGAAATCTTTTTTTTTTTTTTTTCAGGTCTTTTAAAACTTTTTCGCCCCATTTTTCCTCTATTCTCTTTTATGTAAAAACTGAAGAAATTCAAAATGTTTAGTCAGTGAGCAAACTTCATCACTAGGTTGGGTTTATCATATGTATAAACCCCAAATAGCCCATGCAAAGGATGTCTATATATATATACATAAACCCCACAAAGTTCCATACAAAGAGCACATTGCAATAAACCCCATATCTCAAAAGCCCCTCATCAGTTTCTTTGAGCTAACTGTCTCACCATTGTACATGGCTAAGTCAAGCTCTATTTCCCTTTTCTTCATTCTTGTACTGGTCTGCTCTACTCCAGCTTTTGAAGCAAGAAAGGTATTGAGCTTGAAGAAGGGAGAGGTCTCCTCAACGGAGGAGAGTTTGGACCTTGCAACACTTCCCAAAGGCCCTACACCACATTCTTCTTCAAGTGATGATGAAGGGCATGCAGTAGTGAATATCAATGGGAGACTCTTCACTCTTTATCTTAGCAGCAATAATGATAGTATGCCCCAAGGGTCTGTCCCAAGTCCTGGAGTCGGTCACACTCCTTAGATTTAGTCACCTTTCCATGCCAAATTTCCATCTCATTCCTGCGAAAGTTTGTGGCTATATTTAATCTTTTACTTCTCTTAGATTGAAATTTCCCGCTGTTTGGTGTTTGTTTGGGGTTTGGATTTGATCCTGTTTGATGTATATATATGTATTGTTGTTGATTGAACTTGAATAAGAAAGCATGTGTTTGTACTTTTAATAATGATATGCAAATGAAAACCTTCACTTGCTGTATTGTTTAATGATGGAATTCACTTGTGAGTTTTTCATACAAGGTCAATATTAATACAAAGCCTAGATACTATTAATTAAGTATTTCTGATGATATAAGTTGGTATTAAAATTTTAAAGTGACAAAAATAGATGCCATTTCTTACTCCTTTCCTTTATGGAAAGAAGCTTACTCGTAGGTGGACAAAAAAGTGGCAGACAATATATGTCTTGACTTCACATCAAGCTCAAGTATATCACAAGTTAAGAGGAATAGAAGATGTCTTTTCCAAACGTGACCATCACAAAAAGGTTCAGAATTGGACCTGCTACTAGTCTCCTACTAAAACACTTCTTTCAATGTAGATAATGTAACAGGAAAAGTTTATTTGATTATTGCAATAATGAAATTTCTATTAAGCAATTTTGGGGTCATAAATTGATCATGTATTTGTCAAAACATCACCAGTGATAAAAGAGAACTTATATGGCAATTGGAAGTATTTAAAACTACTTTTAGTACATTTTGTATCAAAAAAATTTAATAAATAAATAAAAACCCTCTTATCTTAGAATTTGTAAATATTTTTGTATATTATAAAAGGAAATTTTTTATTTTAGTCAAATTTTTGGGGAAAAATATTTCTTTCACTCCAAAATAATAATATTTTATTCCAACCCTAATCCTAAAGTAATAGTTCTTGACTCAACCAACATAAAGTAGGTTCAAATTTCTAATAATATTTCTTGTGCATCCAATGTTTTTTTTTTTTAATAAAGTTTATATATAAAATAATCAGAATACCCTTTTTTTTCCAACCTCTTAATATTCACTTATCTAAAGCATTAATCTAATTTCTTCTTCTTCTTCTTCTTTTTTCCTTTTTTTTACTTTTTTCTTTCTTTTTCTTCTCTTTCTCTTCACTTCGTTCTCAATTCTTTTTTTCCTTATTTTTTATTCCTGTGTGAAAACAAATTTGACAAAGAAGATGAAAGGGAGAGATGCAAGGAAGTAAAAGAGAAATAGAGAAAATAAAAAAGAAATATAATTAAGATTTTGGATGATAGGTGTGAAAAGGTTGAAAAAGGGGAATTTTAATCCTTTGATAGGTAAAATTTATTTTTTTAGATGAATACATGGAGAGTTTAAGTAGAAGTCTTTATAAATTCTAATTCTCCATACCTATTTACTCAAAAAAAAAAAAAACAAACAAACAAACAAGTAGCAGTAATGCTAAATTTTTAAAATTTTAATTATGAATAAAAATTGAGGCATCTTCCCTCAACAACTTGTGATAAGTCAAAGGCTGCGCCTTTTGACATGTAACATCAATGTGAATAATAACTGGTGTGACCATTAATTGGTTCATTGGTTCCGGTCTCTGTCTCTATCAAAGGAATATACATGTATGTATGGGTGCTTCAGCACTAAATCTAGGACATGGCGTGAAGCAAATGGGAAGTCCAGCCACAGCAAAAACACTGTAGAAGACATACATATGTATGCACTCTCAACGAATGGAGGAAGCTTACTCCCAGCAAATTGGAGTCAAAAACGGAATTGAATAGCCTCAGTTCATGCATACCTAACCCAATTTCAACCACCCATTTCTCAAAACCCACTTGCAAACCCTACCAATTGCCATACAAAAGGCAACTCACTCCACTCCACTCCCATCTATATAAACCCCACAAAAATCCACCATATCTCAAAAGCCCCTAAGTTTCTACATATGGCTAAGTCAAGCTCAGTTTCCTTCACCCTTGTTCTTGTACTAGTAGTCTGTTTGATTCCAGCTTTAGAAGCAAGAAAGGTGCCAAGCTTGGAGAAGAGGAAGGTCTCTTCCATGGAGGAGAGTTTGGACCTAGCTTTGCTTCCTAAGGCCCCTCCACCACCTTCTTCTCCAAGTGATAATGCTTATGTGATGGTGAATAGCAATGGGCGAGTCTTCACTCTTCAACTTCGCAGCGTTAATGATGAGATAACATTATCTGCAGAACAGTCTCACCCAAGTCCAGGAGTTGGTCATGATGGTCATAACTAAATAGTGATCATCTTTACATGATAGTTTCTGTGGAAATCTGTGGATATATTTCATGTTTTCCATCTCTTAGAAATTAGAAAATTTCCTGATGTTTGGTGTTCGTTTAGGGTTTGGATGTAATCCTTGATTAAAGGTACTTAAAAACAATATTGTATGGTACTTCTCGTTGATAAATAAATGAATAATGTGAGTTTGTATCTACTTCTGATCATAGAAGCAAACGACAACCTTCATTTACCAGTGGCTGATGGTGTGCATATATATATATATATATATATATATATATAGCCACTTGGCATTGATACCATCAATTGGTCAATTTACCGTATAGAGTGCTCGAACTGTTTGATTTTCACCTTATTCAAATTTAGTCTAATCGATGTAAACGAGCAGCTAATTTCTCCAACGGTAGTTTCAGCTTATTGGTATCGGCCTAATCAGAAGATAGATATTTGATAAAGACATGGGTTAATTTGTAGCATAAAGTTAAAGATAGTTCATGATCTTGTTTTGGGATATTTACAAGGTGAAAAATGAATTATTGACATTATAACACACATCTATATTAATCTAAATAGATATTTCAAGTTTCAACACATGCATCTTTGCCCTTTTGCTAAAGTAAGTTCTTTTGGCAGCAAGAGCCAACTTGGAATTAAATGTTGGAAAAAGAAGTATAAAGGTACATCTAAATGGTAAAAGGAAAGAAAAAAACAAATCTGATTACATATTATTAAAAGTCCATTTGGTAGTATTTAAAAAATATATATATTTTTAATTTAAACAACAGTTTCTTTTATATATATATAAAGTAAGTGGTTGATAAAATTTTAAAAATTTTAAAAATTATTTTATAGAAAAACATTTAATAGATGATGTTTTAGAAAATATTTTTAAAGAAAATATTTTTACTAAAATCATTCCAAATGAAAATACTTTCACTCGAATTCACTGTTACAAAGTATTCTCATCATAAATTTAGTATAATGAAGAAGATGATTAGGAATGAAGCTCTAATTTCAAAAATATAAAATATTTTTCATGGTTTTAAATTTATTCTATATGTTGCGCAATTCATTTTAATCAAATATTTTGAAAGAAACACCCACTAAATCCTTTTTTCACACCAAAATAATGTGTGTATACACACACGCACTTCTAAAATGCTAAGGAAAGCAAACTTTCAATAGCTCAATTTTAGGAGCCTAAGTTAAGCCCTCCCGTTGGCAGGTCAAGGTTAAATTTTGCTAGCCCTCTAACAACCATAAATTTTCCAGCTATGTTATATATTGAAAATGCCAACAAATTCTATAGACTATAAAGGGCCATCCCCTTTATGATAAAATGACATTAGTTATAGCAATGCCAACTTAATATGCCATCAAACTATTAGTTTAATGTAGCTGATTCAACAAAAATCCCTTTTTCTGCTTCCATTATGTTGTGGCTTCAGAGGATCTGATTACAAACACAGAAGTGCATAAAACTTGAGCATTTTTCTTTTCCACCTTTTTCATATAGTTTTAATATGGCCTCAATAGTCAAGTAAAGTGGGATTTTGCTAACGAAATTCAATGAATATATAGAATTCATACATACGTTTTCCCAAAAAAAAAAATGTCTGTTGTCTTCGAAAGAAAAGATGTCAATAATATTGAGTGGTGTGATCACCATTGGTTTGGGTCCTTATATGATGTCCAAGCAATGTGCATTTACGGGTATTTTAGCACTAAAACTGTGCTTACAATTGTAGGGCATGACGTTAAGTGGGAATTGCACCAACAGAAAAATGACTGTAGAATACAAGCATGGCACACTAACAATGGATGTAAGAGACTGCAACCTAGAGAAGGAAGCTGACTCCCCAAAAATTTGGAATTCAAAAAGGGCGAGGAATAAGTCAGTTCATGCATACCTAACCCAATTCGCACTAGCCAATTTTTATCAAACACTAGCAACTAAACCCTACAAACTACCATACAAAGGAAAGTCTCTCTGCATGTATATAAACCCCTCATGTGCCATACTAAGAGAACATCGCAGTAGACCCCTTATCTCAAAACCCATCAGTTTCCCTGAACTCTCTCTCTCTCTCTCTCTCTCTCTCTCTCTCTCCTACATGGCTAAGTCAAGTTCAACTTCCATCATCTTCATCCTTCTTCTTGTCTGTTATATTCCATCTTTAGAATCAAGAAAGCTGTTGAGCATGGAGCAGAGAGAGGGCTCTTCTATGGGGGAGAATCTGGACCTAGCTTTGCTTCCCAATGGCCCTCCACCACCTTCTTCTCCTAGTGGTGAAGGTTACGCAATGGCTAATACTAACGGGAGGCTCTTCACTCTTCATCTTCCTATCATTAATGATAGGATACTAGCGTCCGTCCCAAGTCCAGGAGTTGGTCACCATTAGATAGTACCTGGTCATTCGATTTTAATTTTCCGTCTCTTTCCTCAGAAAAATTTGTCATTGTACGTGTTTCCTCTTCTCTGTCTTTAAGAAATTTGAAAATTCCCTGTCGTTTGAGGTTTGGGTTTGATAGATACGTGATTAAATATATGCAGACAATGTAAAACTGTCCACTTGTTTAAATTATGTAAGAAATATAAGCTTGTACTCATGTTTATGTTTGTACAAAAGCAAATGAAAATCTTCATATCTACTTCTCTTGATTCTTTTCGATTATCTCTACCAGCAACATGATATTGTTCTATATGCTAACAATCAGCCAACTCATCTGCAGCCACTTAATTTGCTTGAATGCACTTGAGGCTGTGTAAGCTTGGGAGTGTGCTAAGGCTTGGTTTAAATTCTAAACAATTTGATAGACATTGTTCTCTTGTTACCTTAAAGGTTAAGCCTTTGTATTAAGAGATCGTTTAATTTGGAGATCCTAAGTTAAAACCCTTACATATATATATGACAATTATATATCAGACAACAATCCGTTATGGCTAAGACTAAAGTTTCCAATTGTAATACAGTAACAAATCATTTTTCATTCTCTAACATATGAAAGACATTAGGAAGTTGTACTTGATGAAGATCAAAATGGGGTATGATCACCATCATCTTATCAACATAACTATAATTGGAAGCATTAAGTTGCCTGTTGTCACTCCTACTCAATCCCCTCTATACTCAGAATAATCTTTCTTTATCATGACCCGTTATGTTATTAATTAGAGCAACTAACATTAACTACCTAGTCATGATTGTAGTTGATAGCTCCAATTTTGGTCATGGCTGTAAATGTTGACTCTCAAGCTTTGTCATAGTGGATCTCATATTTAATTGCTTTACCCTAGTAAATGTTGCCAAAGATACGTGAGAGAATATATTTCATTCATCTTCAACATTTTCTAAATGACTAGCTAAATTGAGTCCCATGACTTTTAAATTTTTAGAAAGAAAAAAATAGAAAAACACTTTGATGATTACAAATAATAGAAAATGATTTTCTATTTTTAAAAATAAAAAATAGCAAAAAAAATTTTAATTGTATTCATTTATTTTCTGATAATTGTTTCAATAGCTGAATTTTAAGAGCCTAATTAAAGCCCCACCCAATTAAGAGATACTCCCAATTGACTTTATTGGCAGGTTCTGATTAAATTTTGTTATATAGCTCTCTAACAATTATAAATTTTCCAGCTAATTATATTGAAAATATCAACAAATTACATATACTATAAAAGGTCATCCTCTTTACGATAAGATAATGGCCTAAGGACCTCATAATTAAACACAAAATACATAGGCTATGTTTCATTGTTAGAAAATTTGAGGGAAAATTACGAAGGAAAGAAATTAGTGAGGAAAAGTATAAGAAAAAAATGAAAGAAAATAAAGAATATATATAAAGTCCATAAATGATTTTGATGTGTTACTTCAAATCATGTTTCCTATTTTAAATCTTATAAGATTTAAATAATTTGAAAAAAAATATATATAAACATAATTAATTTTAATTATATTTTATTTTTTCACATTTTTCATAACAAAATCATTTTTCATAACATTTGCTCTTTCCCTAATATTTTTCAATAACCAAGTACGCCCCTAGCATTTCTTTTAGTACATCAAATCCAGTTGAAATGTAATTACCATGAACATATCACATCCATTGAACAAATATAGGTATAATCAAAATTTATTTACCAAGTACCAAAACCAAGTATGGTATCATTATGAACATAAAGTCACAATATTTGTTCCATCTTTTCCACATATATAAATCTAACCATTTGTGAAGAGAAGATGGATTCTTAGTGATCCCAATTTACAGATAAAAGAAAGAAAAATATGTAAGTAATGTATACTAGTTGAGAGCTAATCAACCTAAGATCATTATTTACTTATAATACTACATACAGTAAAACGTGGGCTCCAAATTTGAATCTCCCAAGCTTTCATAAACTATTAATTTTGTCCTTTCTCCGATAGTGTGATCTATTTCATTGGCCTCAGTAGTGAAGTAAATTGGGATTTTCTGAATGAAATTCTCTGAATAGGATTAATATGTTGTATATATCCAGAAACAAAATATCTCAAAGGGTTGAGTCATGAGCATTGGTCTATGTCACTGTCATGGGCATTTACGGGTATTTTAGCACTAAAATATGCTTATAATTCTAGGAGAGGCGTGAAGAAAATGGGAATTTCCAAAACAGAAAATTCACTGTAGGAAAATACATGCATGGCACACTACCAATGGATGCAAGAGGGGTTGCAGCCCAAAGAAGGAAGCTGAAGAGTCCAAGAAAATTTGGAGTCGGGAAAAAGGGGTGAGGAATAATAATTCAGTTCATGTATACCTAACCCAATTTCCACTAGCGATATTGAGCACATGCTTGCATTTAAGCCCTACAAGCTACCATAAAAAGGGAAGCCTCTCTGCATGTATATATATATATACACGTATATAAACCCCACAGGGTGCCATACTAGAGCATATAGCAATAGATCCCATATCTCAAAAGCCCTTCAGACTCTCTCTCTCTCTCTATTCGATATGGCCAAGTCAAGCACAATTTCCCTAGTCTTCATTCTTCTACTTGTCTGTTATAATATTCCATCTTTAGAGTCAAGAAAGATGTTGAGCATGGAGAAGAGAGATGTCTCTTCTATGGAGGAGAGTCTGGACCTAGCTTTGCTTCCCAAGGGCCCTCCAGTACCACCCTCTTCTCCCAGTGGTGAAGGCTATGCAATGGTGAATATCAATGGGAAGCTCTTCACTCTTCATCTTCCCAGCATCAATGATAGGGTACTTACACAGTCTGTCCCAAGTCCAGGAGTTGGTCACCACTAGTAGATATTACATAGCGGCTCTATTCTAGCTAGTTTCCTGTCACTTTCCTGGAAAAATTCGTCATTGTATTTCCTCCTTTCCATATTTAAGAAAAATGAAAATTCCCAGTTGTTTGGTGTTTGTTTGGGGCTTGGGTTTGATACATGATTAAATACATGTAGACATTGTAAAACTGCACACTTCTTGTTGATTTAAATTGTGCAAGACATAATGAGCTTGCACTTGTGTTGGTGATTGTATAAATAAAAGCAAATGAAAATCTTCATTTCTATTTCTCTTGATCCTCTTTAATTATCTCTACCACCAATGCCCAAGCCTGTCACTCCATGATATTGTTCTACATGCTAGCAGGCAGCTAACTCATCAGACAACTGCTTTGCTTGCATGCATTTGAGGACCTGTAGGTTTTGGAGTGTGGTAAGACTTGAGACTTGATCTAAATGTTAGCCAATTTGATCAACATTGTTGGCTTGCTACCTTGAAGGTTAAGCTCCTGTCATGTGATATCAGAATCTTGGTACATGGGGACCCTAAGTTTATGCCTTTGTATAAGTCTCCTCATAGGGCGTTTAAGGTTTCGCGTCAAGTGTTAATTGACTAGCTTGATATACATTGTCGTCAAATCATCAAAATATTTTGAACTTTTAGATTAAACAGGTGGTTGTTCCACAGTTGTCATGCATATAATCATGATCAGTATACAAGATAGTGTGGATACAACAAATCCGCAAGTCTTGTTCTTCCACACCACATTTACATATTATGAATTGATTTGTTGACATTGTCTTGACAGACTTAAGCTTTCTTTCATTCTATGACCCGCATAGTTAGCGGCTTAAGACTCAGAACAGAACATGTATTTATGTATATCTTATTGTCCATGCAAGTAATGGTTTGAGGTTACTAATCATGATAATAGATTTTCCGAGTCTAAAAGTAATGGTTGATTTAATTATCCTCAAATAGCAGAAACAAACTCATTGTAATATTCATGTTTTAAACCATGAATGACAATTCCCCAAGCTTCAACCTCATGTTTCTCTCACTCTGATCTATCTCACAACCTTCTGCCTTCTGCCCTAGAGAAATAGATGGAAGAGAGACGTGGGTTTCCCTTTTATGGAGGATGGAAGGTGATGCTGACACTGCTGCTCTAGAGTTCCCGAGCAAGGTGTAGCTATGGTAGTGAAGAAGAGCTCTCCTCTAGTTGGCCTGTGAATGTGGTAGCTAAGGGGGCGATGACAGCAGGGAGAGGAGCTGATGGTTATATCACAATCCCTGTCTGTGCTTCACAGGCTGACAGCTCTCCTCTGATGGCAATGGAGATGACTGCAACAATGCAAAGTAGTTATGGTGGTGGTCAATGACAATGGTAGAGGCATAGGCCAGTAAATTGTGATTCTGTGAACATGTTTCATAACAATACATTTTCATCACAATTGTATGTCATCATAAAACTTTAGGGACAATATGTTTGCATCGCAGTTCTGTCACTATTTAGCATTAACAATGATATATTTTTCATACCAATTACATCATTTTGCAAGCTGTGTCAAGTTTGCAAGTTACACAGAATTCTCCTATTGAATTAGATGAAGCATAATAAACAATACTATGAAATATATTTCATGTAATTTACATGAATTACATAGCATGTGAAAGAACCACTACAAGTCCATAGCACAAGATGACAGTAACAATGTTAGTTAAGAATTAATAACCATGTTAGTTAACAACAGAAGAGTAGTGTTTGCTTGGGATAATCAACAGTGCATTGAACTAATTAAGAATGAAAAACAGGTCTTATTCAACCCAACTCAGAAAATTGTGTTGGAAAATAGCTACATACTGTACTCGATCAATTTATGCTTTGATTGCAGTCATCAACCAGAAATGTTCTATAGAACAGTGATTGTACCTTAAATATCCATCACCAGAAAGATGAACCTGTGCCTAAGTTGCAATTCATCTTCATCTCACTGAATGTGTACTTCACTTCTCTGCACTGATGCACTCTAGGTATTCTAATGAATGGTAAGTTGGACTTGGCTCACAGTGGCTCACTCATATGCAGTAGACAAACCATACGGCTTATATTCTTTTACTTATTATAAGGCTTCCAAATAGATGACTGGCTGAAACACAAGGGTTTATCATTGTTAATGTCAAATACTATTGCAATGCACTGAGCACCTTCTACCTATACACAACTATGTAAAGTTCTCAAAAATTTCCACATACAGTGATCCAACTACCTAGAAATATCCTTAAGATCCTTAACAGCAACCTGTTTTCATATCAAAACTTTGTGATGCACATAAAGACACACATAAAGTTTATGTGCAACAAAAAGCCAATGTTCATGGCTCACTTCCCAATAATCTTCCCTTCCATTTCCAAGCTCAAGTCAGATTTTGGGTTTTGTTTGTCTGCATTGTGAGAAGTCTCACAATTAACAAGATCATCATAATAAAAGAAGTTATCTCATATTCTAAACATTTCATAAATTTATGAACAAGCAAGAATAGGAACCAGGACTGATGATAGCAACAATAAATCAATAACAGATTTTATTCAATGTGCAATAGATCAATAGAGTATGAATTATCTCAAAAGCACATCCTTCTTACACAAATCTTCCTATTCTTTTCTTTTTTTAAATCCAGTTAAATTGACCGCTGCAGGGGCCATCCAAGTTGTGTCTCTCCCCTGTGAGTGTATAAATAGTTGTTGAGCAAAAAAAGCCAGCCACAAATATTTTTTTTATGTTCATTATGCATTATATTTGAAGATGGATGTGATAAAGCTTCCCAAAATTATCACACAAAAAGGTTTACTGCTGCAAAACATCTGTAATATCAACAACAACAACTCTTAAAATATATTCTTTAATCTGTTGTAGAAAACAAAAATCTGACAGAAGAATGCAAGCAGTGACACATCTAATGGTGAAGAGCACATATTTGTGTGAAACAAAATCAATTACCATATAACTTTTTTTATAATTACACCATATATTTATTTATTTATTTATTTTTCAATTAGAACTTACATTATATTTTTAGCCCTTCTTTAGCTCCAAAAACTGCCTCTGGGTTGTCTTCCCTGCTTGAAAAAGGCCAAAATGCATTCATAAGCAAAGTCCATGTCGTCCCCTGTTAGGACATCAGTAAGTGTATGTGCATAAGAATTTCCATTTGAGTGTGCAGCAAAAAACAATGAGAGCACAACATGCAATAGCATCAAATATGTTTTATGTACTACCAAACACCCTTTGTTAGGATTAAGAAAGAATGATGCATGTCAAACTCCATTTTTTTCTTCTCATCCAGACTCCCTTTCTATTGATAGAAAACCGGCTGTGGAAAGTTTTCCAGGAAAAGGGAAAAACCTTTCAGGCTCCTTTCATCTCAATAAATATTTTAGCATGAAGCTAAGCTCAGAGAATATTGGAGGATATTTATCATGTTTCTTCAATTAGCGTAGGGCAAAAAATTACACCATGCTGCAGTGGAAGACCTTATTTAAAGTATGTTTTAGCACATTGTGGAGTAAATTTACCATGCCAAGGATAGAACAGAGACGAGGACATAGCAAAATCATTGTGTGCAAGTTCTTTTCATTAATTCTCTTCCTTTTCTATGGAAATTAAAAATAAAAATAAAATAAAATCCAGCCTCAACAGTAAATGCAATTTAGATTGATCCACTGTAATTATACATTTAATAACCAATTTAATCTAACATTAAAATTTCATAGTTCCACTCAAAATGAACCAACATTTCCTTTAGTTCTGCATAAACATAAAAGAAAAAAACAAAACAAAATGCATTAGAAAGGAAGCCTATTTTGATCATTTTAGCATTTTCTTTCCCTTTCTTCACAATATGGAGTTGGGAAATTCAATACACATTATATAGTAGTACATAAATGCAAAGCAACAAGGGCAGCTTTGAAACATGAGCATTCGAGCATGAATGTAAAGAATGAATGAGGAATAGATAGTGAAGCATGAGAAAATCAAGTCCTGGGAAACTGCACCTTTGGTTGGTTTCCACTCTGAATCAGATTTTCAGCAATTTTCCATATTCAGTGAAATCTAATCTCCACCAATTTTGACTTTTCCACATTAGCACCCTAGAAATTTATTTGACAACTATAAATGACAAACAAAAATATATGAAAATATAAGTGTAGAGGACAAATGGTTTCAGATGATCAATGCAGAAAAACAAGTTGATTATCAAAGAAAGCCTTAAAACCAAGACGAACAATAATTTTTTTTCACCTAATTCACAAATTATGAAAATACACATAAAACACTAAAAAAATTACAGAAATTCAAGAAAAAATATGAAACCCCCCAATAAACAAAAGCAATGCCATTCTGCAATCCCATGTTGGACTCCTTGGAGTTGATACTGAAGAGAACACCCTCATGTCTGATCTCACTCTTCAATATCAAGCTTATCTAGCTTCTGCTGTACAGATCCCCACATGGGCTTCATCCTAATTGAAGAGTAGGCACGGGGGGAGGGGGGTATGGTGGCAGAAGATACTAAAGAATCAGAATTTCATCCATGTGTCACTATTTTATCAGGATGGTAGAATTAGATGCCTCACCCTCTAATGCATTAAGGAGGAGCCAGACCTACAATTGTATGAAAGCAACTATTTATCTGATTGGCACAGTCTCAGTATCCTTCAGGAAGATATCAACAAGTTCAGAGCCATTTGACAGCTTTTCCTTCTTGCAAACCTTAGAAACTGCCAAACTCCATGCATCTCCATCAATAACATTTCCTTTTACCAAGCTATTCAAAACTTTGCACAACAACTCCAAGTTCCCTTCCTGACACAATGCCTCAACAAATTTAGTTTTACTGGCACTCTTAGGAGCATAACCTTTAAAAACCATCTCGTCCAAAATAAATGCTGCTTCATTGAACTGCATCCCTTCACAAAGCCCATCAAAAAGAATCCGGTATGACCCCACATCAGGAGTGCATCCCCGTCTTGGCATATCTTCAAATAAATCATTTGCTTCTCTCCATTTCCCCTCTTTACACAACCCACTAATAATTACATTATAACTAATGACATCAGGCTTGCATCCCTTCGCCACCATCTCTTCCAAGACACCATATGCCGCTTCAAAATCCTTCTCGTTACAAAACCCACTAATCATAGCATTATAAGTCACAGTATCAGGTTTGCACCCATTCTCTCTCATCTCCTCTAAAACCACAAAAACCTCATCCTTCCTCCCTACCTTAAACAATGCAGCAATCAAAGTGGAATAAATTCCTGAATCTAATCTTAATTTATTTGCCACCATCTCCTTCTTAAGCTCAAAAGCCAAACTCAACTCATTAACCCTACAAAGCCCTTTCATCAATGAAGCATAAACAAAAGCATTTGGTTTAACATTAAAAACCTTCACCATATCCTCCTTCAACCTAAAAGCCTCGTCCAAGCGCGAATCCCCACAAAGCCCACTAATCAAAGTCCCAAAAGTCACCACATTGGGGCAGACATGCTTCCTCAACATTTCATCAAACACATTCCATGCATCGCCCAAACTACCACTCGAGCAGCAAGCATTAATCAATACATTATAAGTACACACATCCGGAGTCGCAAACTTATCAATACCCGACAAAATCCCATCAAATTTCTCAAATTCTTTACATTTCAACAGAGCATTCAAAAGCGAATTCAGAGATTTTACCGTTCTCTGACAGCGAAATTCCGGGATGGACTCAAAGGTCTGGATTGCACGATCGGGCAAGCGGGCCCGTCCATAGAAGGAGATGACATTGCAGAAGATGATCTCTTTGGGAGAGAATCGAGTTTCTCGGCGCAATTGGGAGAGGATTTGTTCCATTTCGTGGAACATTCTGGAGCGGCCGAGCTTGGTGATGATGAGGTCGTAGGAGAGGTGGGTGTAGCGAAAGGGTTTAGGGTCAGGATTAGGGTTCTGGAAGAGCTGGAGAGCGAGTTTTGGATCATTCTGGAGGCGAAGAAGAGAGGAGAGTCTGAAAGGCGAGATGGGTTTTGGAGGATTCATTTTTCTAAGTCATCTGAAACCCAGAGCTTGGAATTGAAAATTCTAGGGTGTTTTTTTCCCGCCACAACGCGCCAACCCAACAATAATAACCGTTTTTCCATCTTGGAAAACAATAGATACGTTTCCTGGCATGTTGCCAATGAGTTTTTAAGAATTATTTTGTAAATATTATTATATTAAAGTTCATTACTCTTATTTTTAAAAATAAAAATAAAAATATTTTTTAAAAAAATCTTTTTTTTTCCTCATAACAACATACATAATATTAGGATTTAGAAATTTTTGATGCAAATATTATTTTAAGGTAAATTTTGTAGTATTTAATATCAATTTATGTTCAATAAAATGTATTTATTTCCGGACCCGGACCCAACCCTTAAAGCGAGAGAGAGAGAGAGAGAGAGAGAGAGAGAGAGAGAGAGAGAATAAAAAACACAGAAGCAGCACAACAATGGTCTTTTCTTAACGGATCCATTCCCTTTGACAAAACAAGAAAAGAAACAAAAGGCATCCAAAGCATCTCCAAACCACACTCCATGCCATATTCCACAGCTTTAATCCTCCAAAAGCGAGAAAAGGGGCAGACCAATTCAAATTCTACAACGGCCACCACAACACATCAGAACATACAACACCACAGACAACCTGAAGAATGAACAGAGCCTTTTGATCATACTGTCAGCCTCTCTGCAAATCTGCATGCAGTTTGTATATACCCACTTAAAAGTACGTGCCAAAGCTGCATGTTATCACATTTCACCATGTGGGTGTCCGTATAAATACTTGTATTTTCGTATAAATTTATGTATTTGTAGGCTGCTCTATCCTTTGACCACAATCTTTTTGACTGGTGGGTGGGCATGAGTAAAGAGCTACAGTCTGCCCATCTGCAATTTCTTCTCATGTGTAGCCCCAAAAGGCCTGCAACATTCATGGAAAAAAGCAGCACAACTTCATTTTTATAGCCATTCAAACATTGAAGAAACCCACTTACTATTTTTCTTTTATTTTGGAATATGTATTTTTTATTTTAAAAAAAAAAACTGATTAATTTATGAAATATTACTAATTTCAACAAAAAAAAAAAATACCCTTAATAAATTTATTAAATATTAGTAATTTCAATAAAAATAAAAATAAAAAAAGAAATGTTTGTCTTGAAATTGGATTTTGGGGATAAAATTAAAAACAAAATTAAGGATATTTTTGTTAAAAAAAATGTTATATTTGATTTTTCTAAAGAATGGAGATTAGTCTTTTTAAATATGTGATTATTTTGTAATTTTAATTAATTACTCAAATGAAAATTCATATAAAAAACCCAAAAATAAAATTATTCTTCATTAAAAGAAAAATTACACCCTTTATTATTATTTTTTAAAATATTTTCAAAAAAAAATTAATATTTAACAACATTAGTTCTTTTTTTTTTTTGGTACATTTTTCATTAAAAAGAAAAATAAGATCATACATAGAAACAGAAAAAGCGCCTCCACAGCTGCGCCCTCTTCACATTACTCTTGAGCTTCGCAAGCATTTCACCGCCGGAGCCGCAGTTTTCCGACGATGTCAAGAACGCCCTTCGCTGAACCGGAGGCGACCAGAGACCGCTTTGCTCGTAATCAAAATCGAACTGCGACGCATCAAAGAACTTGCCGAGAAGCCTGTCCGACGCCGACTTGGAGACAATCTGAACGCTGGGAATACATGGAGAAGAACTCCCCGGAGATGATGAGGACGCCGGTGATGAGAGCCCAGATGTGGGCATCGAAGCTAATGAAGTAGCAGAAAGAGATGGAAAATGAAAGGTGGAAGATATAAGAGGTTTTTGTGGCACATATAAGAGTGAAAAAAATAGGAAGAAGTATATGGCTGTTGAGGGGTTGTAAGACTTTATTTATTAGCTCTAAAAGGTTAGATTTGATTTGATTACTTCTAATCATGATTTTGAATTTTTTTTTTTTATTATTCTATAAACTTTTGTAAAAGAATCTGAAATAAAATTAAAAATAATTCAAATTTTAAAAAAAAAAGTATTTAAAAATATTATTTAAAATTTTTTAAATTGAAAAAAGTATTATTATTAGTATTATTATTATTATATCAAATAAAATTTTTAATTAGAATAGTTTCAAAATATTTTATTTCAAAATAAAACTAATCATAGTAAAAGAAATTATTTTATTTTATTTCTTTTGTTACTAAAAGCAAAAATTAAAAATTAGTTGTATTTTTGTTAATTAAAAATTGAATTACAAGTCTTATGTTTTTATTATTAAAAATTTGACCCAATTTATGAAAAGAAAAAAAAATGTAAGATGGTATTTTCTCGATAATTTTGACCCAATTTACCTATATTTTAAAATATTTTTGTATTTAATTATTAATTTTATTTTAAAATTACATATTTCATTCCAAACACAAAAAAAAATTTCAACCAAAGTAATTATTCTTCAATTATTAAAAATAGAAGTTAAAATTTAGTCATATATAGAAAAAAAATTGTAAAATGATATTGATTTTTGAATTTTGATCTTGTAATAAACAATGGCAACTTGTAGGATGAAACTTTAGACCATGTGGCTTTTGGCATCATTCATGTGGTGTTGGGGCCATGGCTTAAAAAGGATGTGTGAACCAAAAATTAAGAGAATCATGCTATGCTTTTTAAGAACAGTGATATCAAACGGATATAAATACTGTTTAATTAAAAATAAATAAATAAACAACATTATAGTGCCAACATTAAATTTGAATAATTAAAGCATTTTAAGAAATTAAATTTTGGAAGATTTTAAGGAAAATTATGTTTGAAGGACAAAATTACTATGAAGATGGTATGAGCAATTGGTTGAGCAAAAATGCCAATAAATCTTTAAATACATGTCTAATTGATATAGAAATAAAATATGTTAATATTATGTTTGGTTTAAGGTAAATATTAAAGAAAATGGTGAAGAAAATAATTTTTTTCATGTTCGGTTTTATTAGGATGAATGTTAAAAAAATTAAATATAACTAAAATTAGTTATAAAATTATTTAATTTTTATACAATCAAAATATGTTACACACGACCATAATCCAAACATAATATTTCTATGATGGCGAATTAAAGTAGGCCATACGGTCATTTCTCTCAAGGCATGTGAAGCCTATACTTGTTAGGCTACATTTGTTGAGAACTTAGCATAAGTGAACATTGATAGGAGAAAAAACAAAGATATTAAATTATACATTTATATTAAGTGTAAATGTAGGAAGTGATCGTAATATTATTATTTTTGTTATTTATTTTAAGGTTATTACTATTTAATATTAGTTTCATTAGGGTTAAAATCTTTTATAAGATTACTAAAATTAGTTTTTGAATTAGGATTGTCTATGTGTGTAAATATATATATATATATATATAAACTTTTGAATAATAATATTTAAATTATTTAAATTTCTCTCTTCTATGTCTTGTTCTGCAATGGTAAGGTCCACCTTCAGACTTTAAACCATTAAACTTTTGGTATTGAATTACATTCAAAGTCAATTTTTGGATATGTTTTGTAGGAGTCGCAAAGTTTAATACGATTCGTTAATATGATACAAACCCAACACACCTTTTTTAGGTTTGGATTGTGAGTATCAATGAATTTGGATCAAATTCTTATCAACATACATAACTTGTTTAATAAATAAGTAATTTTTTTGTCAACATACATGAATGCACTCATTTAATAATCTCGCTATTAATCTAATTATATTTTTAAATCATTTAACTCATATTTAACTTATTTAAATTTTCTTTTAAATAAATAGGTTAATTTAGTTATAAACAAGTCTTTAGACATTATATATATACCATTTTAACTCAAGTTATTTATTAAATAAGAAGATCTAATTATTAAATGGGTAAAATAAGTTACAAAACGTGTTATATGCTTTATAATTAAGTAGTATTTGAGTTTATGTTTTTTACATGATTATTATTTATGTCGGGTTTGAGTTAAGTTATATATATAATAGAATACCTAAGTTTTGATACGACATGAACATGAATTGTCATCCCTAATATTTTGTATTTTGACAATCTTTATATCAATTTACTTACAAATTTATGCTTTTTGTTTCAAAGTATTAGGATTCTTGTTTTTATTTTCCCATTTCCTTTTAATAACCTATCAAATTACTTTTAAAAAAAAATCCATCCTCACCCATTACTCCCTATTTACTCCTTTAGATAATTATATGATGAACAATAGAATTATGTTGATCATTTTATATTCTAATCACATTTTTATTTTTCTACCTTCTTACTATGAATTATCTAGTGATAGTACGTGGAGACAACAATTAATGGTGATGAGTTGTATTATTATCATCATCAAGACATCCATAAATGGTCGGTGGTAGAGTTCAATACTGTGGCCTCCTTTCTACCTACTAAACCAACTAGAGTCAATTGCCATTTATGAGGATCAGATTCCATACCCTCTTTATGACACTTCTTTCACTCGACATGCCATTTACTTATAGTTGTGGTGGTTTAGAGGTTGGGTCCAAATAAGGTCTCTGACAAGTCCCCATCGTTGGATGGTCTATAGGAAATGAAGCATTAGGTTTTTATCATGTGAAATGCCTAAGGCTTTCAAGGGAATTTAGGCTTAATTGAGAGGAAGATAATATAGGGAAAGAAAAGTTTTCTAAAATTTTATTAGTTTGACATAGAATTATCAAACTTGAATTAATTTTATTGTAATATACAAGACATTTCAGAGCTCGAGCTTCTTGCTGAACTTGTGGGGATTGAACTATTCATTTAACTCACAAGGGCTTAAGGGGCATACTGTACTAAAAAAAAAATATTTAATTATTGAATAATGAGTTTATTTGTATTGTATTTTAACTCTCTTATGGTTTGATTTTTAAAAAGAAAAAGTGTGTTCAATCACCATTGAGAAGAGTGAAAGAGTTTTTATCATTTTAATATTTCATCTTTGTTTAATTAATAGATTATTGAATATTGATGTGTTTCCTGGCAGTAAGGATCATCTATATTATTAGGTTAACACTTGATTTTTAAAAAATTAACTTTAAATTTATTTTTTATTTTTCTTTATCTTTTCTTTAATCCTTCTTTTCCCCCTTGTAGGGACCCCTCCCTCTGGGAAACACGTGGCACGCACCTCACAATGACACGTGGCACGCATCATCATCCGAACCACCACCATCCGAATTCCCCTAAATATATGCATGAGGCAGTTCTCCTATCCGGACCACCTCAAGGAAAGGCAAAAGACGTTTTAGCTTCTCCTATCCAAGGAAGAGCAAACGACGCTGACAGAGCACAGACACCCGGACAACCTTCATAATGCATCCGCTCCACAATACATCCGGATAATCAGCATGTGTCACCCGGATATGATCATCCGGATGACCAAATAAAGTAAAGCGAGTCTTACACGCTATCACAACAAACAGGCATGGCCCACATCCCATCACCTGCAGAGTGAGAAGACAAGATGAAGTGACAGCAAGTCACTTCCCACGATCATTCTACATGATCACTTCCCACGATATCTAGACAGCAGCATCACCTACCACGGTTTCTGACAGCCGCCAGTAGGGTGGCGATGGCCATGCTGCCTCCGAATGTCATCATGACAAACATAAAATATTTCCTCGCCATTAATGAGAGGAACAGTACCCCTGAAGCTGGATATATATGCCTTCGCACGAAGAAGAAGGGGGATCCCCTGGTAACCTCCTGATACCTGGAAAAAGGCCAACTGATTTATATTCCTCTCTCTGACCATGGCTAACAAAACCATCGGAGGGTGCGTCCGGACACCCTGTCCGGATGCCTTTTTGCAGGAATGACGACTGGATCAAGAACCTTTATGAGTTGAGATCACGCGTCCATCCATCTGGCTACTACGTGGATCGCCAAAGACGCGAGGTAACAACACCCCTTTAATTATTTTATTTTCTTTTCATTTTTCTTTCAATTTTTTGAAACCAAACATAGTCCTCTAAATGAAAATTATTTCTACCAAAATATGAAAAAGCATTTCATGCTAATGAACTACTTTTTCTACCCACCATTTAATAAAGTTTAGCATCAACTAAAAGGAACTTCCAAATTCCACTAGAAAAATATTGCCTCTTTAATATGAACTTAATAATTAAAAAAAAAAAAAAAAAAGGTAAAAATGGTAGAAGGTTGAGCTTATTTGGTAATTATTTTTTAGAATAATTTTTTATTTTTTAGAACAAAAAATAAAAATAAAAAACATATTTGACAACTAAAAACGTTTTTTTTTTCTTTTTATGTTCTTAAGACTAGAAAATAAAGAGTTTTCAAAGAATATCTTATACTTGTTTTTAATTATTTTCACCTTTTTTAAGAGTTATTTTAAAAATAATTTTACAAACATGTAAAATGAATAAAAATAAAGTAGTTAGTAAACATAAAAAATATTTTTAAAACATATTTAAAAATATTAAAAATATGTTAAAAATATTTTAAATTTTTAAAAAGAATTTTATTCTACAAAATATTAAAATAACAGTTTTTGAAAAATGGTTTTCAAAAACTATTTTTTACACTCAGTTATTACTGGCTCTTCATGAAATTTAAGGGATGGGCACCAAAATAGTAGCCTATTCTTCTGTCCTTTGATGGGGACACTGATCAATGCATGGAGAAGAAAATGAAAAATCCAACAACCTGTAGCAATTATAAAAAGTATTTCTTGTTCCCCTCTGGGGAAGATACTGCAAAAATTATAAAAAAGTATTAATTACGAGAAATTAATATCGGCTTTCACCATAAATTAATTTGTGATTAAAAGAGAAGATGTGGTAAAAGAGCTTCTTCCACAAAAATTATTTTTGTGACAAACAAACCTTATTTGACATTTAGGTGACATTAAGCTAAAAAAATAAAAATAAAAATAAAATTTTATTGGCTAAATTAAAACAACAGTCAAAATGCTACATTGATTTCTATGATTTATCTCCTTTCTTTTCTTTTTTTTCTTTTTTTTTCTTTTTTTTTTTTTCATGAATGGAGCAACCCATCAAAAGAAAATAACAGTTTCAAACATAATACATTTACTTATATCAGTAGCTTACAATGCTCATAAAGAAGGAAGAAGGAGATGGGAAAAAAGAAATTTCACCATTAATCTTTTCCACTTCCCCTTATTCATCATCATCATCATAACAAAGATCAACCCCAAACAACAAAGCTCTGCTCTGCTCAGTACTTATTTGGTGCCTTTATATAAGCCAAGTGCGTTGAATTCTGGACTTTGGATAGGGTTTTCAGGTCATATGCGATCCAACACCTTGATGTGTGGGTGTGGTAGAAGTAGCCCAAACACTTACAGTCCTTGCTACATTTATCCCCACATTGCTTCTCCTTCATGGGTCCATCTCCATCACTGTACTTGCCCATGAAATGATCGACCCCTTCAAGTTTGTAGTAGTGAAAATCATTCACCCCACAGCCAGATAACTTCAATGGTGCACAGTCCTTGCTCCACCCCATCAGGCCCTTTGGTGATGGACAAGCAACACACTGGCTGTCCTCACAGAGGCCAAACTTCCCACATCGCTCTGGCAATTGGCACTCAGTCTCATCACCTGAATCTCTATCAAAAAGAGTGTAGGTCACTTGCCAACCCTGATAATCCACCTTGTCAAAATACGTATACAATCTGATGTTCCCATCCATATCAAGACGAAGAAATGTTGATGTACTATTGTACTTGGGTCTAACCAAAATGGCGCCCCCTGTCGGATATGGTGAGTTGGAAAGATGGTAGTTCAAGTTTAGATAATAAGCATAACCAAGATCATCAAGAGAGCCGGTCAGAGTCACATTCTGTAGAGAACCCTTATCAATAGTAAACCATACTGAAGATGTAGCATATGTTGTCACCTCGCGTATTAGGTGGGCCACGTTGCTGCTAGATGGATGGACACGCGATTCTCAACACACAAGGGGTTCTTGATTCAGTGGTTGTACCTGCAAAAAGGCATCCGGACAGGGTGTCCGGATGCACCCTCCGATGATGTTGTTAGCCATGGTAAGAGAATAAGATATATGAGGCAGTTGGCCTTTTACTAGGTGTCAAGAGGTTACCAGGAGATCATCTTTTCTTCTTCGTGTGAAGTCATATATATACAGCTTCAGGGGTACTGTTCCTCTCATTAATGGTGGGGAGATATTTTCTGTTGTGATGATGACAATAGGTGTTAGTAGGAGCACTATCATCCTACGAATGGCTGTCAGAGACCATGGTAGGTGATGCGGCTGTCAGAGATCGTGGGAAGCGATTATGCAGAATGATCGTGGGAAGTGACTTGATGTCACTTCCTCTTGTCTTCTCATTCTGCAGGTGATGGGATGTGGGCCATGGCTGCTTGTTGTGATTGCGTGTAAGACTCGCTTTACTTTAATTGACCATCCAGACGATTTATATCCGGATGGATCATGCTGAATATCCGGATGTGTTTGTGGAGACTACCCGGGTGTCTACGTTCTGCCAGCGTCGTTTGCTCTTCCTTGGATAGGAGAAGCTGAAACGTTGTTTGTCTTTCCTTGGGGGGTTCCGGATAGGATAGTCGCACCATACGTATCTGTAGGGGAATCCGAATGATGATGGTCCGGCTGACAGTACGTGCCACGCGTCACCATGAGCCGCGTGCCACGTGTTTCCCAAGGGAAGGGGTCCCTACATTGCCCCCCTTTTTAACTTGCCTATTTTGCCAAAAAATGGGCGGGTTAAAAATAACTGGGTTTTTGAAATTTGAAAAAGTCCACTCGTCTAACTTGGCCACGTGGCGAGTGGGGGTGCGGAAGCCAAAAAAGGCATTTATGGCGAGCCGCCGACCCTGTGTATCCCCAGGCAATATGTCGTTTCAATGATAACACGGCTGTTGGTTTGGCTTTCCGAGGGGCTGTCCTGCTATAAATAGGGCACTGTACCTCTTTTTGTATTTTTTCTACTGCATTCTCTTGAGAGCCTTCCTTCTTCTTATTTTTTCTGCGTCCTTTGCTTTTCTGAGAAAAACTTCGAACGACCTCGTTTGTTTGTTGCCGGTGATTTTATACCGAGAGAGTAACCGTTCTTCTTCTCCAGAGCTCTATTTGGTACGTACCTCTTTTGCTATTGTCATTCCTTTGGTTGCGTTTGCCGGTTTTTCAAACTTGGTTCCTGGCTTTGTTTTGAACAAGCCGCTTGCAATTGTTTGTTTAATGTTGGTACTTTGTTGTTTGTTTGGAGGGGTTTTTGAGGGGTTTTTCTGACTGCTTTGAGTTTGTGTATTTTCTGATTGCTTGGTCTGGACCGTTTGCATTGTTTTTTGCGTGTAGATTTTGCTTTTGGCTTTGTGATAAGAAATGGCTCCAAAAAAGACTGTTTCGTCTGTCCGGGTCAGCGAGGCTGGCGAAAAGGCGATAGATAAACTAAATGCGAAGGAGTTCCGGGAGCGATTCCGCATCCCCCATGACGTATTGATAGACCTGGTGAACGAGGAGGCGGCTATTCCCACTGAGAAAGGTGGAAAAAACGCTATCCTCTTCACAAAGGAACAATTCAACGCGGGGCTCCGGTTCCCTCTGCCAGCCTTGTTCAAGGAATTCCTCCACTTCTCTCAGATTCCACCCATCTTCATTCATCCCAACCTTGTCCGGGTGCTGATGGGATGCAGCATTATCAACATGCTGTACAGCCTCGACCTTACGCTACTGGAATTGTTTGTCTATTCCCTGAAGAAAGCAAAGAATGATATCTTCAGTGTGTCCGCTCACCTGCCCTCCCTTCAAATGGTGACAGAACTGCCAGATTCGACAAAGGGAGGGGCGAAGGGGCTGGTGGCAGTCTGGGGTGGATGGGCGGGGCTATCGCAGCATCCGTCGAGGCCTTTTTCTCCGAATTATACCTTACAAATCCCGGGTAATCTTGTTTTGCGATTTTTTATCCGGATTTTGCTTTGCTGATTTTTTCTGATTTTTCCGGACAGAATTCTCACCCTTTGTTGCTGACAATGCAGGTTTGGAATTGAGGGGCCACCTTGTGGATTGGGTGGAAAAGGCGTCCTTTGTCTGCGTCTGCAAATTATTTGAAATAGACCCCAAGGAGAGGGCCTACAAAACATTGCTTTCCGCGCGGAATTTGACGGAGGTCGTCCGAGAGCCCCAGGAATATGTTATCAATATTCTTCCTAGGAAATTGGCAAAGGATGAGATAGTGCCTGGGGAGCATTATACTGTGAAGGAGCTCCCCCTCTATCAGGAAACCAAAGAGGCTGACGCTGAAAGGCGGCGAAAGCTCCTGGAGGATAGAGATCAGAAAAAAACTGAAGGCACTATCCGGAAGGCTCCCGGACAGAAGCGGGGTCCGGACTCTCCTCCAAAGAAAACTTCAGGAAAAAGGGGGAAGCTGGTGAAGAAGCATGGGAAGGACATGAAGGAACCCACTCCTCCCAAGGAGTTTCCTCCTCCCCAAACTACCTATGAGGGGGAAGTAATGATAGAGGAGCCAGTAAATGCTGCTCCGCACTCTATCTCAAGCGGCCCCGGACGCATGTCGGGGTTGAATCACTCAGGTCCTTCCTTGGTCGCGGCTGCGCGTCTGGCTAACGTGGTTGAGGAAGCTGCATCTATCAATCGTCCGGGCAACCTTAATCCGGATGCTGATGCAGCTGAAACGGCCCCGTTGGAGGAAGCGGGAGCAGAAAGCCAAAGTCAGCCTTCCGACGACCCGGATCGCCTGGCTATAGTCCTGGTGAAAGGGCCTCCCCTCAAGAAGCCGCGTTTGACGCGCGATCTACAGTCCGGACTCTTTGAGCGGCTTCAAGAGCGGCAGCAAGAGATTGAAATTAGCTGCGCTTCTGCTCATGACGCTCATCCGGATGGAGGCGAGGTGGAGATGGCTACTGAGACCTCAGCTACCCCGGCAATAATTCCGGCTGAGGATGCATCCGGACCTATGTGTCCGGACGAAAATATGGGGGCTCCGATTCCGGGACAAGAGTTACCCTCTGCTTCCTCACCTGAGGAGGAATCTGCTGACGATGCCGTTCCTGCTAGCCCTTTCAGCTACGCGGAGTTGGAGGTTAAGTTAAAGCAGATTACCCCTGACTGGAAAGCCATCAAGCCCTCTGCTCAGATGTTTGATATGATAGAAACTGTATATCGTTGTCTTGTGTTTTTGCTTTTTGATTTTTTGTTGCACTGATGTGTTTATTGTAGTGTAATTTATGTCTTTGCTTTTCTTTTGTGTGTCAGCTGGTGAGGGGTCTCCGCAGCATGTCTCAACAACACGATCTTTTTACTCAGCTGCTGCAGACTGCAGACTATATGAGGACCTTCTCCTCTCGGCACCAAGAGATTGAAAATCAACTGCGTCTGAGAACGGAGGAGGCTGAGGCCAGTCTATCCACCCTGCGAGAGGAAAATGAAGCCCTCCGGGTGGAGTTGGCTGAGGCAAAGGGTCGAGAAGAATCAACTGCGGGCCGCCTTTATGAGGCGGAGGGTGAGGCAGCCCGGCTAAGGGATGAATTGAGTCGACTCCGGACAGAAGTTTTGAATGAAAAGAAACAGAAGGAAGACTTGCAGCTGCGTCTGGATGTGCAAAAAGAGGAACTTGAACGGGAGTTTGCTGTGGAAAGGGAGGAACTTGCAGCGGATTACCAGAAACAAGTGGATGATACATTTATCTTTGGGTATCGCTGCTGCATGAAGAAGAACGGTATAAAGCGAGATACTCCTTCAATTCCTCCAAGTGAAGAAAAGAAGCTCCATGAGAAACCTGCTCCCTGATAGTTTATCTCTTTTTGCAATTTTTCTGCTGTAATTTTTCCTTCTGTATATTTTCGTGGTCCGGATGTCTCTTTGTAATTACATTTACTCATATCAATAAAACTTACTTCTTTCTCATTTGCACTCGTGTACACTTTCTACTGATAATACTGCTTTAAATTGAACACATTCCATGGTCTGAGTAACGGAGTGCCATCTAGCTTTTGTAAATGATAGGCTCCATTTTCATTTGCCTTAGACACTATGTAGGGTCCTTCCCAATTGGCTTGGAATTTTCCTGCGCCTACTTCAGCAGTATTTTCAAAAACTTTTCTAAGTACTAGCGTACCATTTTTGAAGTTTCTGGGCCTGACTTTTCGATTGTAATGCGCTGATGCTCTTTGTTGGTAATCTGCCATCCGGATGGATGCGCTTTCCCTGACTTCGTCTGTCCAGTCCAAATTTTTTCCTAGTTCCGTGTTGGCGTCTTTTTGCTTTGCTGCATCAGTCCGGATAGTAGGGAGACCTATTTCAGTGGGGATGACTGCATCCATTCCATATGTGAGGGCGAAAGGCGTGTTTCCTGTTGGCCGTCCGGGTGTGGTTCGATAGGCCCATAGGACGCCGGGTAGCTCCTCCACCCATTTCCCTTTGGCTTGCTCAAGCCTTTTCTTTAAGGCATTGATTAGAGTTTTGTTTGTGGCTTCCGCCTGCCCATTGCTTTGAGGATAACGCGGCGTGGAGTATGAATTTCGGATGTTTAGTTCCGAACAGAAATTTCTGAATGCAATGCTGTCAAATTGTGGACCATTGTCAGCTATGATGACTTGGGGAATTCCAAAGCGGCAAACAATGTTCTTCCATACGAATTTGGTGACATCTTTGTCTTTGATGCTTGCGTATGCTTCAGCTTCTACCCATTTACTGA
Source organism: Vitis vinifera (assembly GCF_030704535.1). Classification (NCBI taxonomy): domain Eukaryota; kingdom Viridiplantae; phylum Streptophyta; class Magnoliopsida; order Vitales; family Vitaceae; genus Vitis; species Vitis vinifera. The sequence continues at coordinate 1,286,867 of NC_081823.1, forward strand.
AGTAATCAGTGGCGACAAGGAGGAATTTCTTCTGGGCGGGTGCTGCTGGGAGGGGTCCCACTATATCCATGCCCCACTGCGCGAAAGGCCATGGGCCTGATACCGATTTTAACGCTGCTGAAGGCATATGTGGAATGGGAGCGTATCTCTGACATTTATCACACTTTTGGACATATGCTGCTGCGTCTTTCTTCATTGTTGGCCAATAGTACCCTTGTGAATGAGCTCTATGTGCTAGGGATCGTCCTCCCGCATGATTTTCGCATATTCCTTCATGTAATTCAGCTAGCACATACCTGGCTTCTGAATGCCCAAGACAACGAAGATAAGGCCCTGTGAAGGATCGCTTGTACAGGTACCCCCCAATAAGGGTGAAACGGGCAGCCTGCACCCGGATTTTGTGCGCTTGTTTAGAATCTTCGGGTAAAGTTCCTGTCCGGAGATATTCTGCAATATCATGCGTCCACTCTTGACCATCCGTTTGGTTTGTCTCAACGATGTTGCAAATGGAATTTTCTGCGACAGAGGGATTGGCTTGCACATGTATGGGCAAATGAATGGCTTCTTTGATAGGGAGGGAGGCAGCTATGCCGGCCAAAGCATCAGCGTGCCTATTGTCAGCTCGCTTAATTTTTTCGATTGTCCACTCAGTGAATTGCTGTAAGGTGCTTCTTACTTTGGCCAAGTAACGCACCATGCGTGAGTCCTTAGCCTCATATTCTTTCTGGACGTGCCTTACCACTAGTTGCGAGTCGCTGTAGATCCGGAGTTTGGAGACGGATAGCGCAAGGGCGAGGTCCAATCCGGACAGGATGGCCTCGTATTCTGCTTCATTGTTAGACGCGGAGAATCCCAGCCGGATGGCTTGCTCCAGTTGTTTCCCAGTTGGGGACTGTAATAAGAGCCCAACTCCAAAGCCTGATGAGCGTGAGGCTCCGTCAACTCGTAGTGTCCACCACTCCTGTTCACTTGATTCGTGGTGCTGGTTGGGTCTTCGTGAGTATTCGAGCACAAAGTCGGCCATTACTTGGCCTTTTTTGGATAATCTGGGTTGGAATTCGATTCCAAATTCGCTCAATTCGATGGCCCATTGTAGCATTCGCCCGGTTAAATCTGGTTTGTGCAGAATGCTACGAAGGGGTTGGTCGGTCAGTACAATCACTGGGTGGGCTTGAAAATAGGGGCGGAGTTTTTGGGCAGCACTTCGAAGAGCTAAGGCTGTTAGCTCCATTTTTGAATACCTGGTTTTTACATCTGCCAATGCCCTGCTGACATAGTAGACAGGTTTCTGCTCCTTTGGTGAAGGGCAGCGGAATAGAGCGGCGCTGATTGCCCATTCTGAGACAGCTAAATACATATATAGCTTCTCCTTTGGGATGGGGCTGCTCAAGATGGGTGGATGCATAAGACAATGTTTAATTCTTTCCAACGCGTTTTGGCAATTGTCCGTCCATCCCTGGGTTCCAGCTTTTCGTATCGCTAAGAAGAAGAGTCGCAACTCATCAGTGAAGCGGGCTATAAAACGTCCTAACGCAACGAGCTTGCCTGTGAGGCGTTGTAACTCCTTTTTGTTCCTGGGGGGAGGTGTTTCCATGACTGCTTTGACTTGATCCGGGCTGACTTCTATGCCTCTTTGGCTGACCATAAATCCCAGAAATTTGCCAGCACTTACGCCAAAGGCACATTTGGAAGGATTTAGCTTCATTCCATACTTTTGCAAGAGACGAAAAACTTGTTGTAAATGGAGGATATGCTGCTCTCGAGTTTTGCTTTTAACCACGATATCGTCAATGTATACCTCGACCGAGTGGCCTATCAGAGGTTTGAAGATTTTAGTCATTAATCTTTGATATGTGGCGCCAGCGTTTTTGAGTCCGAATGGCATGACTTTGTAGCAATAGAGGCCGTGCGGTGTTATGAATGCTGTTTTTTCTTCGTCATCCGGGGACATGGGGATTTGATGATATCCGGAGAAGGCATCCAAGAAAGAGAGCATTCCTTGCCCGGAAGTGGAATCCACAATCTGATCTATTCGTGGCAAGGGAAAACTGTCTTTTGGACACGCATTGTTGAGATTGGTGTAATCTACACAAACTCGCCACTTTCCTTCTTTTTTGGGTACTACGACTACGTTTGCCAGCCAATCCGGATAAGAAACTTCTCTGATGAACCCGGCTTCGAGCAATTTATCAATCTCGTTCCGGATGATTCTTTGTCTATCCGGGTGGAAGCGCCTGATCCTCTGCCGGACGGGTCTGGTGGTTGAAAAGACGTTAAGCCTGTGAGATGCAATGGAGGGATGAATTCCCTTCATGTCAGAATGTGCCCATGCGAAGATGTCATGGTTCTGTCTGAGGATTTTTTGCATGCCTTGAGTTTCTTCTTGTGTCATGAGGGAACTGATGTTTGTGAGGTGATCACTTTCCTCCGAAATTTGGATTGTCTGTAAGGGATCTGCTACCGGGGGATCTTTGTCCGCCGGACCCAATAATTGCTATTGGTCGTGCGCAACGCTAGGTTCAGGGGGAGATGCATCCTCCTGGTTAGCGACTGCTTCACGTGCTATTTGATAGCACTGGCGAGCGGCTAACTGGCTGCCATACAAGTCAGTTTGTCCTTCGTTGGTGAGGAAACTCACCGTTTGATGATATGTGGAAGGGATGGCTTTCATGTAGTGAAGCCATGTGCGTCCCAAGATGACATTGAAGGGTGATAACTCTTGTACCACTGAGAATTGCACGTTGAGAGTGACTGGGCCAGCTTGGACCGGTAGTATAATGTCTCCTAAGGATGTGGTTGAAGATCCGTTGAATCCGGATAAGATTCGTCCGGGGTTTTCGAGACCCGTGAGACTATGTCCCATATGGCCAATGACTGATGCTTGCACCAGATCGGCTGAACTGCCTGGGTCAACCAAGACGCGTCTTACATCGAAATCTCCTATTCCTAGGGAGAGGATGAGGGCGTCGCGATGTGGCTGTAGCGTCCGGGTGGGATCTACTGGTGGGAAAATGATTGTCCCATCTATGGGGCGAGGGCCCTCTCCGGTAAGACCAGGCCGGATGGAATTAATGCGCTCGCGTATTGACGCGGCCCGCAGCAATTTCTGCCTTTTCCGCCTGGAATCGTATTCTTCGTCGGATGGGCCCCCATTGATATAGTTTATGACAGCCTTGGGGGCGACTGGGGCCCTCGGGGCCCCAGAGTTATGATGTTGAGACGCGTCCCTTCCTCCAGCATCTGAGCGGAGGTACTGTTTTAAATGTCCTGCTCTGATGAGCCTTTCAACTAGATACTGGAGGGACCGACATGTCTCTGTTGTATGACCATGGTCACTGTGGAAGGCGCATTTCTTGCTGCGGTCTCTCATGGATGGGTCCGTTCCAATGGGTCTAGGCCATTTGAAGTCGAACAATCCCTGGATCATTGGGAGAAGTTTCTCATACGATATGGATAGAGGTGTGAGAGGCGGCATTTCCGAGCGACTTGGCCCTTCCTACTTTCGGTCAGACGGCTTTGGTCGATCCGGAGGTTTATTACTTCCCTCCGTAATATTTCTAGCTGGCCGTCCGGCAACCAAAACTTGCTGAGTGGCCGCACGCACATCATCTTCGAGCATTGAATATTTGTTAGCTCGTCTGAATAAATCGTCCATCGTTGTAGGAGGCTTTTTGGCCAGCGATTCGAAGAATGGAGTGCCTGGACAGATGCTTCTCTTGAAGATCTGTAGGACAACATCCATGCTGCAAGCCTCTATTTGGAGTACGGCTTGGCCAAATCGTTTCACAAATTCCCTCAAGGATTCGTTGTCTCTCATTTTTATGTTCTGGAGGGTGCTGATATTCTGCCTGTGTCGGGCAGAGCATAAGTACTGTCCTACGAAAGCTTCAGAGAGGTCCCTGAAATTGTCAATAGAGTTAGGAGGTAGGCGATGAAACCATGAGAGGGCCTGCCCTTGAAGGCTGGCGGGGAATACTTTGCATAGTAATGCATCGTTGCCAATATCGAGCGTCATAAGCTGTCGATAGTGCATGATGTGATCGAAGGGATCGTTGGTCCCATCGTATGTGGAAAACTTTGGTACGAGGAATCCCCTTGGGGGCTCGTAATGGGTGATATGAGAGCAGAAAGGCGTGGAGAGCATGTCATCCAGCCTCTTGCTGATGGAGCCAATGGGTGGCCCGTTTGGGATGTTTCTCCCAGCTGGTCGTTCCGCTAGGTGTGAGTGAACGTTCCGCATCGCTGGGGCGACCATGGGGTCACGATGCGGAGGTACGTTCTGCACCATGGGAGCAATCATAGGATCGGGGCGTGGCGCCCGAGTTGTGGCTACTGGTGGCCTTAATCTCCCAGGCTCCTGTGGGCCCAGTCTTGCGCGCATAGAACTTGACAACTGTGATTTTCTATCACGCTGTCTTTTTGCTGAGAAATGAGTGGAATCTGAGCTTTCCTCACGGGGAGCTCGAGGCATGGGTGTGCGTGGCTCATGGGGCCTTGCGTTGTATGTTCCTGGGACAGCTCCTGTTGACCCAGGATATATTGATTCTGGCTCTGGCCTTGAGTTTGCCACTTGACCTTTTGAGCGCTGACGACGAGGAGGTCCTGATGTTGAGGCTTGAATGCGTAACACAGCGTTTTCTTCCCTTAACCTCTCCGTCTCCTGGAGGAGAGCTCTTAGCTGTTTTTCGCTCGCCAACTGTCTTTTTTCGATGGCTTGACGCCATTCGTGATTACCTTCTTCCTCTCTACCAGATGATCGACTTTGGGAAGGTGTGGCCATCTTTGCTAGTGACTGAATCAAAATAAAAAGTAAAAGCTTCCCACAGACGGCGCCAATGTTGTCACCTCGCGTATTAGGTGGGCCACGTTGCTGCTAGATGGATGGACACGCGATTCTCAACACACAAGGGGTTCTTGATTCAGTGGTTGTACCTGCAAAAAGGCATCCGGACAGGGTGTCCGGATGCACCCTCCGATGATGTTGTTAGCCATGGTAAGAGAATAAGATATATGAGGCAGTTGGCCTTTTACTAGGTGTCAAGAGGTTACCAGGAGATCCTCTTTTCTTCTTCGTGTGAAGTCATATATATACAGCTTCAGGGGTACTGTTCCTCTCATTAATGGTGGGGAGATATTTTCTGTTGTGATGATGACAATAGGTGTTAGTAGGAGCACTATCATCCTACGAATGGCTGTCAGAGACCATGGTAGGTGATGTGGCTGTCAGAGATCGTGGGAAGCGATTATGCAGAATGATCGTGGGAAGTGACTTGCTGTCACTTCCTCTTGTCTTCTCATTCTGCAGGTGATGGGATGTGGGCCATGGCTGCTTGTTGTGATTGCGTGTAAGACTCGCTTTACTTTAATTGACCATCCAGACGATTTATATCCGGATGGATCATGCTGAATATCCGGATGTGTTTGTGGAGACTACCCGGGTGTCTACGTTCTGCCAGCGTCGTTTGCTCTTCCTTGGATAGGAGAAGCTGAAACGTTGTTTGTCTTTCCTTGGGGGGTTCCGGATAGGATAGTCGCACCATACGTATCTGTAGGGGAATCCGGATGATGATGGTCCGGCTGACAGTACGTGCCACGCGTCACCATGAGCCGCGTGCCACGTGTTTCCCAAGGGGAGGGGTCCCTACAGCATAGAGCATTGGGGTTGGGGAGTTGCTGCCCTTATAGTACATAGCCAATCTTTTGGGTTCCATAACCAAGCTATATTTCCCATCTGAGTTGTCTGCCTTAGATGCCCGGCTAACAAGCTTGGTTACACCCCCTACCCGAAGGGACTGACCCACCAGCAAGACATCAGTGGGATAATCGAAACTCTGCCAAATAAATTTACCTGTAGAGTCATGGAGAATCAAGTTCCCATTTGAAAGCAGTTTCAGCCCCACCACGCCCTTGTTGCCTGTGCCGGTCTGCCAAGCAACTTGGCCATCTGCATGGGTTAAGACAAGATTTCCATCTGTGCCAAAGGTTAGTGTTGCATTCTGTCCGACTGGTTTTCCTCGGTTGGCCTCCCACACCCAACGATAGATTGGCTCAGTCCGCTGAACAGCCATTCTTAAAGCAAGGGTGTAGGCATTAGGAGTGGTGTTATAGAAACAAAATTGGAAGGGTGAAGCAAAGATCGGAAGGCCGCGGTAGTCTCCACCATACTCGACGATATAAGGCCCGAATCCGCCTTCATTGACATACTTGAAAGTGTTCTTTAACGGAACAGAAGCATGAACAGTGAAAGAATAAATTGAAATGAAGGATAGGAAGATAAATGAGAGAGTGAATGAAGGGGGAGAACAAGACATCTTGGCTACACTCTTACTTGTTGATGTGCCTTGGGCTAGAGCCAAGCAGGCCTCTAAGATTTATAGCAAGGAGATGATGGGGTTTAAGACTGATGCAAGTTGCAAGTTGTACAGTATATAAATTTTTTTTCTATAGTGAAGATGTTGAAATTCTTCAAATAATTCAGTGAGCGGAAGAACAAAAATTATTCTCTGAATATACCTCTTTGTTCAAAAATTTGCCATGAAAGCTAGTTATAAGAGAAAACCAAAATTTTGTTAGCATTGAAGAAGATTTCAATGGAGGATGACTTACCCTTTTCCTTTACTCTTATTAAGGAAGCTAAATTACTTTTTGTATTGTTAAGGGAAATTAGGCTCTTTTATTTGTACTTCTTCCCAAAAATTTCATGTTTGCAACAGTTTTTTTTTTTCTGGTAGTTGCGTTTTGCATGTGTTTTTTTTTCTAATCAAGTCATCAGGTCACATGATTTTACTGGCCTTCAGAAAAAAAGGTACTCTAGAGCGCCGGTGGTAGGGTTGTTACATTTCTACACCCGCATATGGCATGATACAAGCACAATGGTAAATATTAATTTGAAGGTGCTTGAAAGGGATGTTGTTTGGCGGATTTTTTATAAGAGTATGGTAATTTTAAAAAATAATTCTTAAATTACCGTAGTAAAAAAAATAATTTCAAATCTACGATAGTTTTTGCTAGGTAGGAGGGAAGGATATTTATTGTCTTTATTGGATTTTTTATAAGAGTATGGTAATTTTAAAAAATAATTCTTAAATTAACATAGTAAGAAAAAGAATTCCAAATCTATGGTAGGTTTTTTTAAGTAGGAGGGAAGGATGTTTGTTTTCTTTATGAAGTTGAAAATCGTATCTTGAAAAGACAATTTCCATCAAAAAATATATGTAAAAAAAAATAATAACCACTCAGAAATCGTCTGTTGAAAAGACGATTTCAAAAAAAAAAAATTAAGTGGGAATTATCTCTTGAAGAAACGATTTCCAAAAAAAAAATTATATAACAAAATATTGTGGTGTAACCGTCCATTATTAAACCTATTCAAAATATCAACAAAAAAATATAACAAAACACTGTGATATAACCGTTCATTATCAAACCTATTTAAAATATCAACAAAAAAGTATTATCATCAATAAACTTGATGATAATGATTGATATACAATATGTATTTTGTAAATTTATTTTATTAATATTATAGTGTATTGTCCATTACTATATCTTTCTTTTCTTTTTAAAATGGATATTTAAATGTATATAATATAACATTTTAAATGTAAATTTACATATTATATAAGATAAATTCATAATTTCGGATAATGTTCTACTTATATTTATTGTATTTTAATATTTTTTAAAATAATATTATATGCAAAAAAATAATTTAATACTAACAACCTTTACTAAATTTATTTATTTTATTATATATTCTAACATTTTGCAACTACATATTTCTTTTCTTTTTTCTAAATGGATATATATATATATATATATATATATATATATATAACATTTTAAATGTAATTTGACATATTATATATATTTAATATTTAAATATATATTTGTGGATCCCGTATTTTGGCTCAATGAGTTCCCATTCGATGGCGAACTCGCTTTTCATTTTATTTGGTGAAAACATTATTTTTTAGAAAAATACTTGGAGTCGTCACTTATTTTTGTTTTATTTTTAAAAGGAAAACAAAATAAGAAAGAAAACTCTAAGTGTGACTCCTTGTTTGGAAAAGCAAGTCTATGAAAAATCGTCGTAGCACCCCTCTAAGCCCCTAAAAATGGGTATCTACTAAATAAGGTGAAACAAAGATGGTAATGGACTAGCAAATCAATGGATACCAGTGAAATAATCAAATAATAAAATGAATCGAGTATGAGAACAAATAAATAAATGAAGTAGGAGTAGGAATGTACCTTAGCAGTAAATAATAAAACGTTATCATGAAACAAAGTTAGTGCACAATGATAAATGTAAAATATCTCACACAAAACCAATCAAAATCAAACAATATCAATCATGTAATTCACTTGAATTATTTTTGAAAGAAATGTTATGAATATTGGGCTCCCACCCAAACTCGATTTATTTTGCATGAATTAATCCCACAAATTCCATTATTTTGCAATTATGAAAATTCATTCTTACTTATTTGAAATCAAGAGAAACAGAAAATTATTTGAAAATCAAAGAAAATTTGTGAATTAAAAATATTTAAAAAAAAAATTGAGTGGAATTAAAACTATTTGAAAGAAAATTGGAGTTTTGAAATTTATTTGAAAATTGAAATCTTGAAAATTATTCGAAAATTAGAGTTTTGAAAATTAAATTTAAGAATTTGGAATTTTGGAAATTAAATTTGAAAGAAATTGGAAAATTGGAAATTAATTGAGAATTGGAGTTTTGAAAATTAAATTATAAAATGGAATTTTGGAATTTAAATTTAAGAATTGGAATTTTGAAAATTATTTGAAGATGAAACTTTTTTTAAAATAAATAAATAAGTAAAATAATTATGACGGAAATGATAAAGATTAAATAAATGAATGCAAAAATTGGAATTTTGGAAATTGGAAATTAAATTAGGAAATCAGAATTTTAAAAAATTATTTAAAGATGGAATTTTAAAAATAAATAAATAAATAAATAAGAAAATAAAATAATAATAATGACGGAAATAATAAAGATTAAATAAATGAATGTAAAAATTGGAATTTTGGAAATTGAATTAGGAAATCGGAATTTTGAAAAATTATTTAAACATGGAATTTTAAAAATAAATAAATAAATAAATAAGCAAATAAAATAATAATAATGACGGAAATAATAAATAATAAATAAATTAATGTAAAATTAGAATTTTGGAAATTGAAAATTAAATTAGGAAATCCAATTTTTTTTTAAATAAATAAGTAAAATAATAATAGTAATAATAATAATAACAATAATAAGATGTGAAAATTGGAATTTCAGAAATTGGAAATTAAATTCAAAAATTGGAATTGTAAAGAATTATTCAAAGAAAGAATTTGAAAAGTAAATAAATAAAATAATAATAATGACGGAAATGATAAAGATTAAATAAATGAATGTAAAAATTGAAATTTTAGAAATTGGAAATTAAATTAGGAAATCGGAATTTTAAAAAATTATTTAAAGATGGAATTTTTAAAAATAAATAAATAAATAAGCAAATAAAATAATAATAATGACGGAAATAATAAATATTAAATAAATGAATGTAAAAATTGAAATTTTTGAAATTGGAAATTAAATTAGGAAATAGGAATTTTTTTTTTTAAATATATATATATATTTATTTAAAGATGGAATTTTAAAAATTACATTCAATAATGGGAATTTTGAAGAACTAAAGAAACGGAGTAAAAAAAAAATATTTGAAAACCAAATCTTTGAGAGTTTTGATTCTGACATGTAGGATGATAAAAAAATTAATAAGAAGGGTGGGACATGACCATTACATGCCCAAGGTGGCCATGCATGGGCTGCCCCAACAATTTATTTTTTTTCTTGGAAAACCCCACTTAGAAACCTATTTATAAAAATGCATGGTAGGTTGACCTAGGAATATAGCATATTGATTGCTTGGAAATGAGCTACTGCAGATGGATTTTTGCTGCATTGCCAAGCTATAGCAAGAACACCAAGATGTATGTTGTGACTAGATATGATTGAAGATGGGTCATTGCTCAGTTGTCTTAAACCGTTCTTTACCCCTATACGAAGTTCCCTTCCACTAGGATTTGCATCACCAATCGTCTAGGCAAATGAAAGTGCTATTGTTGCAACGAGAGCTCTTGGAAATCACCCTCGATCAAAGCCAGCTCCGCCATGACCCAAGCTGCCCGCATGCAAAGAGCACAAATTGGTTCCTCTCTCATTGCATATATCACACTCACTACCAAGTCTTTCCCTTCAGTAAAGTCATCCTTGATCTGGGTCAGCAGATTATCATTGGTTGGTGTGAGGAACTTGTTGAGGCCTCGCGTCCCTGATAATCCACATAGTTGCCAAATGGATGGGCGCACGATCTCAACCAATATAAGTTCTTAGTTCAGTCGTTCCTGCAAAAGACGTCCAGACAGGGTGTCCGGACGCACCTTCCGATGATTTTGTTAGCCATGGTTCAGAGAGATAAATCAGTTGGTCTTTTACTAGGTATAGCAAGCTTACCTTCCTCTTTGTGTGAAGGTTCATATATATAGTACCAGAAGCTTTGTTTTCCTCTTTAATGGTAGGGAGATATTTTGGCTTGCCATGATGCCACTAGGTGGTAGCAGGGCCATCATCACCCTACGGGCGGCTGACAGAGATCGTGGGAGGCGCCACGGCTGTCAGAGATCGTGGGAAGTGACTTTCCGTCACTTCATTCCTGTCCTTTCACTCTACAGGTGGCGGAACGTGGGCCATGGCAGGCTGTTATGATGACGTGCAATACTTGCTTACTTCAGTCAATGATCCGGACAAACATATCCGGATAGTATATGTCGGTCGTCCGGATGCGATGTGGCGGTCGTCCGGATGTTATGTTTGTGAGTGTCGTGTGCCTCTCCTTGAGGGAGTCTGGATAGGAGAAGCGCGCCACGTGTACTCTTGGGGAAATCCAGATGAAGCTGATCCGGATAGAAATGTGTGTCATGTGTCATCAGGAGGAGGGGTCCCTACAGGAGGAACTATGAAAGCCAACTAAAGGCGTGTGGGTATCAAGGCACGAGCTGGTTATACACACCTGAAGCACATCTGCGAAGTAAGTTGCGACTCGCTCCAACGACGTCCCGAACAGCGGCAACCGTGCTGGAATCTCTGGCAAAGGATCGCTTGAGTCGTCTAAATTGTCCATGACAACACACTTGGTGCATTGTAATAGCAACCTTAACAGCTTCGAGTGGCTTGATAATGGAAAATGGGTTGGCGGTGGTGATGGAAGGGGCAGGTGGTTTGGGTGGTGGTGCAAGTGATGGTTTAGCGATGGTTTGATGGTGAAAGGAGTTACTGCAATGGATGAGATAAATGGAGAAAATGGGTATGTGAAAATTTAGAGAGACAAGTGGGTTTAAAGATGGGCATGGAGGATACGTGGTGTAGGGAAAACGGGTTCGGTGGGCAGGAGACGCGTTCAGTGGGAAATGGAAAACATAGGATCGAAGGTGGCCATGCGAAAATAGCGTTTCACGCATGCAGGGTATGGTCCAACTCTGTAAAATTATCCATGTGGTTGGGAAGCCATTCCGAAATCAGCCTTGGACATATTCAGTGAACCAACTGGCTATTGTGATGCGGCTGGTGATGACAACTCAGGCCATTCCTTCAAGCTTTCCTTAGATAGGTAACCTTTAGTTCACCAAATAGACAAGAGGGCAATGTCTCCCAAAGACTCTAATGCTAATCTCTCTCAGAAACACCCCAAATCCAGACGGCCAAACTGAACATGAATCCAACACTCCAAAAAATGCCAAAAATAGAAAGCAAAATGAAGAAAAATAAGGCATGTACAAAAAGAAGAAATGATGCTTCATTTAGTTCCATTTCATTATAATCAATGGGCTAGATACAGGCGGAAAGATCTTATGAAGCACTATTTATCAAATTCAAGGAAAGATTAATACATCAAATATTTTCTAGAGATAAGCAAAGATATCAAAACATGAGGCCCTAACAGAGCACGCACATAAAAAAAACAGGTATAGCAAAGCAAACAAGTGGCCCTTGACGTCCACACCAATCAGCAAATGAACCCAAAAATCATCAAGAAACAGGGTAGAATAGTCTGGGATGAGAAAATACAAAAGAATGCCAAAATCATACCTAAACCGAACCGACGAGCTTCTTCTCTGCTTCTTCTTCGGTTTCTCTCTAAGGTTCCTCACTGGTGCCCACTCAACCTCTCTCAAATTTTCCTCCAAACCCTTTTTTAACCTCTCTTGCCCTTCTTAAGCCTTTTTGCCCCTCCCCTATTTCCGTCTTCTCCCGCAAGCCACTACCCGTTTCACTGCTCCTTGTTCAAGGAGGATGTCATCACCGTCAACCACCACCATATTGAGCCATGCTCTTTGCCACATATCCATGCAGCTTGTTCTTGGTAGAAAGGGGTCCCCCACTCTTTTAAGATGTTGCCAACTCTTCCCGGGTCTGAGAAAAAATCTCAAGTTCAATAGGAATCTACAATATTATACACCTTTAATACTCAAGGTTACTATTTTATATTATACACAATAACTTTAAAATATATATATATATACATATACACACACATTAAAATATCCATTTAAACAAATCAAAGAATATTTTAGTTTTATTTCTACTTTTATTTATATTTTTATTTTTAGCTCTCAATATCTTACAAGAATTTTTTCAACAATTTAAGACTAATATTAATTTTTATAAAATATATAAGATAAATTCATAATTCCGGATAATGTTCTACTTATATTTCTTATATTTTAATATTTTTTAAATAATATTATATGCAAAAAAATGATTTAATACTAACAACCATTACTAAATTTATTTATTTTATTTTATTATATATTCTAACATTTTACAATTATATCTTTCTTTTCTTTTTTAAAATGGATATTTAAATGTATATAATATTTAAATATTTAAATATATATTATATACATTTAATATTTAAATAGATATTATATACCTTTAATACTCACATTACTATTTTATATTATACACAATTACATTATATATATATATATATATATATATTATACATTAAAATATCAATTTCAATAATTTCTACTTTTATTTTTATTTTTATTTTTATTTTTATTTTTAGCTCTCAATATCTTACAAGAATGTTTTCAACAATTTAATATTAATATTAATTTTTTTTTAAATATAATATAAATTCATAATTTTGGATAATGTTCTATTTATATTTCTTATATTTTAATATTTTTTAAATAATATTATATGCAAACAAATAATTTACTACTAACAAATATTACTAAATTCATTTTTTTATTATATATTCTAACATTTTACAACTATATCATTCTTTTTTTTTTAAATGGATATTTAAATGTATATAATACAACATTTTAAATGTAAATTTACATATTATATATATTTAATACTCACTGTTACTATTTTATATTATACACAATTACTTTTAGATATATATATATATATATATTATACATTTAAATATCTATTTAAATAAATCAAATAACATTTTAGTTTTATTTCTACTTTTATTTTTATTTTTACATCTTATTGTTTTACAACAATTTTTTCAATGATTTAAAGCTAATATTAATTTAAATATATATATATATATAGGATAAATTCATAATTTCGAATAATGTTGTATTTTTATTTTTTAGATTTTAATATTTTTTAAATCATATATTATGCAAAATATATAGATATATAATTATTCTATTATTATTATTTTTCATTCTCATTTTACTAATATTTTATTTGATTTTTAAATTTAAATTTTAATATTTTATAAAACGTATTATTTGATTGATAAAAATAAGCAATAATCCTATTATTTCATATTAATTAAATAAACTAATATCATTTTTATTTTTTGAATGATTTAATTCATTTATCTTTATATAATGATAATTTACAACAAATAATATTCTAACAAAATTACCATAAATCCAATAAATTAAAAAAATACATATAACAACAAATATCTATCATGCATTACACAATAAATATGAAATAAAGGCAAAAATATTACCTACTAATAAAATAATATATCTTTTATTTTTTTGAATAATTTAATCTATTTAAAATAATAATTTTCAATAAATATTATTCAAACAAATATTACATAATCCAAATAAATTTAAAAACTTATATAATAATAAAAACTATACATTACAAAATAACTTGAAATAAAAATAAACCAAAAATATTACTTTATAAACAACGTGAGTATCGAAGAAAATAGATGAGATATACTAAGAAGTCTCCCAAAGAAAATGAGGGATATGAATAGAAGTGATGGAATGTGAAAAACTGAGTTTCAAGTAAGGAATATGAGGAAAATAAGAATGAAGAAGTTTGAAGGTGAAAATAAGAATAAAGAAGTTTGAAGGTAATTTATATTGTAAGATGTTATATTTATATAAATATATATATATTGTTGGTTAAAAAATAAAGTGTAAGAAGAGTTACACTTTTGAAAATAACTTTTGGAAAATAAAGTGTAAGAAGGGTTACACTTTTAATGTGTGAATTAAACACATGATTAAGTTTTGAAATGTTACAAAACTTGAAAAGGTTGAGGAAGACAATGAGTCTTCTCATCTTTGTAACTTTATAAACTTAAGAGGTTAAGTGTAAGAGAGTTACACATTTGAGATTAAATCATGTTTAATGTGTGAATTAAACATATGATTTAATTTTGAATGTTACAAAGATGAAGAGGTTGAGGAAGACAATGAGTCTTCTCATCTTTGTAACTTTATAAACCTAAGAGGTTAAGTGTAAGAGAGTTACACATTTGAGATTAAATCATGTTTAATGTGTGAATTAAACATATGATTTAATTTTGAATGTGACAAAGATGAAGAGATTGAGGAAGACAATGAGTTTTTTCTCATCCTTGTAACCTTTTTTCAACCCTAAGAGTGCTATATATATGACTTTTCTTCTTTTTGAAATCTCATGCAGAAAAGTGAAAAGGCTTGATCAATCCCAAGACTATTTCCATTTAGTTCCCAAAAAGATTTCTAGAGGTGGGAGGAAATAGAGTCTTTGGACAAAGTTCCAAGAACTTGTTTGAGCCTTTCTTGGGTTCTTCTTCTTCTTGTTCTTATTTTGTTCTAAGAGAGTTTTATTGTACAAAAGTGAGTGTGTGAGAGTGTTTCCTTTCTCCATTGTATCCAAATTTTCTCAACAATCAAAGACTCTATTCTCAATGGAGGGAGAGACTATCAAGATTATGAACCAAGACCTTGTGAGGTTGGATCGTTTTGATGGTTCCAACTTCACTAGGTGGCAAGACAAGGTGAGATTCCTTCTCACAGCACTCAAGATTTTCTACATCCTTGATCCTACCTTGGCACCATTACCGGAACCAAAGGAAAATGACACACCTCAAGTGGTGGCGGCAAGGAAGAAGAGGGAGGAGGATGAGCTCATATGTAGGGGTCATATTTTGAACGCCTTATCCGATAGGCTATATGATCTCTACACCAACACCAATTCCGCGAGGGAGATTTGGGAGGCTCTTGAAAACAAGTACAAAGCCGAGGAAGAAGGTACCAAAAAGTTTCTTATTTCTCAATACATAGATTTCAAATTTTTTGATGAAAAGCCTCTCTTACCACAAATTCATGAGTTGCAAGTAATTGTGAATAAGTTGAAAGTTCTCAAAATTGAACTTCCGGAGGCCTTCCAAGTTGGTGCTATTGTGGCTAAATTACCATCAAGTTGGAAAGGTTACCGGAAGAGGATTCTCCACAAGAGTGAAGATTACTCCTTGGAGGAGATTCAAAAACATCTTCGCATTGAGGAAGAATCGAGATCAAGAGACAAAATGGTAGAAGAGTCCAATGGTGGGACTAACAAAGCCAATGCGATTTCAAAGGCCAATCATCCTAGAGGTAAAAATAACAACAACAAAAAGAATTCCGGAAATTATATGAGCCCCAAGAAAAATCAAGAGCAATTTAAGGGCAAGAAAGGTCCTTGTTTTGTGTGTGGAAAACCCGGGCATTATGCTAGGGAGTGTAGGTTCCGAAAGGACCAAAAAGGGGCTGTGGTGAATGCAATTGATGAGGAGATCATTGCAACACTAAGCGATGTGTGCGTTGTCCAAGGAAAGGTGCAAGGATGGTGGTATGATACTTGTGCCACAGTTCATGTTACCTATGACAAATCTCTTTTCAAGACCTTTGAAGATGCAAAGGGAGATCAAGAGGTTCAAATGGGCAATGAAGGAAAATCCAAGGTGCTTGGCAAGGGCACTATTGAAGTTGTTTTTACCTCCGGCAAAAAGGTTACCCTTACAAATGTATTGTATGTCCCCGATATGAATAAAAATTTGGTTAGTGGGGATTTGCTTGGCAAACCGGGTATCAAAGCGGTGTTTGAATCCGGTAAGCTAATTTTATCCAAATCGGGGAACTTTGTGGGAAAGGGGTATTCTTGTGATGGGATGATCAAACTTTGTACCAATGACAATATCATTAAAATGGCTTCTACTTCCGCTTATATGTGTGATTCAAATTCTTTATTTTTGTGGCATAATAGGCTTGCACATGTTGGTTTAAGCACTATTAAAAGGATTGTGAAATGTGGTTTGATTGCTTGTGATACCAAGAAATTTGAAAAATGTGAAATATGTGTTAAATCAAAGATGATTAAAAAGCCTTTTCATAGTGTTGAGAGATCATCTAATTTGCTTGATTTAGTACATAGTGATCTTTGTGAACTTAATGGCATGTTAACAAGAGGTGGAAATAGGTATTTTATTACATTCATAGATGATTGTTCTAGATTTACCTATGTGTTTTTGTTGAAAAACAAAAGTGAAACTTTCAATGCCTTTAAAGTTTACAAAACCAAAGTTGAAAATCAACTAGGAAAAAATATTAAGGTGCTTAGAAGTGATAGAGGTGGTGAATATTTCTCTAGTGAATTCAATTCTTTTTGTGAAGAATATGGCATAATACATGAGTGCACCGCACCCTATACACCTCAACACAATGGCATAGCGGAGAGAAAGAATAGAACATTATTGGAAATGGTGAATGCTATGTTATTGCATGCTAAATTGAATTTCAATTTGTGGGGTGAAGCTTTGTTTACTGCTTGCCATATTTTGAATAGAATTCCTATGAAGAAAAATGAGATATCTCCATATGAGTTATGGAAAGGAAGGAAGCCTAATATAGGTTACTTCAAAGTGTGGGGGTGTCTTGCTTATTGCAAGAAAACGGATCCAAATAAAACAAAATTGGGTCCAAGAGCCATTAAGTGTGCATTTGTAGGCTATGCCTCAAATAGCAAAGCTTATAGGCTATTAGACTTGGAGTCTAATGTGATAATTGAATCAAGAGAGGTAGAGTTCTTTGAGAATTTGTTGAGTGATAGCAATTCTCAAGTACCTACTAGTGTTGGAGAGTCTCTAGAGGAGACACCTTCAAAAGTTGTTGAGCAACCCATTGTGCCTCGGAAAAGCCAAAGAGCTAGAAAAGAGAAAGTGTTGGGATCGGATGAGATTGACTCTCAAAGAATTTCCTTCTACTTAGTAGAAGGAAATAGAGAAGATATTATAAGAAAAATTCCTATAGTACTTCAAATAGAGGAGGATCCCAAAACATACAAAGAAGCTATGGCTTCTAGAGATGTTGCTTTTTGGAAAGAGGCTATCAATGATGAAATGGATTCAATTATGTCCAACCAAACATGGGAATTGGTAGACCTTCCACCAGGATCTAAACCAATAGGGTGCAAGTGGGTATTTCGAAGGAAATATCACACCGATGGCATGATTCAAACCTTTAAGGCTAGATTAGTAGCTAAGGGGTTTAAACAAAGAGAATGTATTGATTATTTTGATACCTATGCGCCGGTGGCTAGAACAACATCGATTAGGATATTGTTTGCTTTGGCATCAATTCATAATCTATTTGTTCATCAAATGGATGTCAAAACGGCATTCTTGAATGGGGATCTCAATGAGGAGGTTTACATGGAACAACCGGAAGGTTTTGTTCTACCGGGGAATGAAAACAAAGTGTGTAAGCTTGTCAAATCATTATATGGTTTAAAACAAGCTCCCAAACAATGGCACGAAAAATTTGATCATGCTATTCTTTCGAATGGATTTAGACACAACAATGTGGACAAGTGCTTATATTCTAAGACTTGTGATGACTATATGGTCATAGTGTGTCTATATGTGGATGACATGTTAATCTTGAGTGATGACATGAGAGGAATAATAGAAACGAAAAGGTTTCTATCCTCAACCTTCAAGATGAAAGATCTTGGAGAAGTTGATACTATATTGGGTATCAAAGTGAAAAGAAATAGTGGGGGTTATGCTTTGAACCAAACCCACTATATTGAGAAAGTAGTTAGCAAATTTAGTCATCTCAAGATTAAAGATGCTAATACTCCATTTGATTCAAGTATAAAACTTGAAAAGAGTAATGGTAGATCGGTGGCTCAACTTGAGTATGCAAGTGCAATTGGAAGTCTTATGTATGCTGCTCAGTGTACTAGGGCTGACATTTCATTTGCAGTTAGTAAACTAAGTAGGTTTACTAGCAATCCAAGCATGGAACATTGGAAAGCTATTGGTAGAGTTCTTGGTTACCTAAGAAATACCAAAGAACTAAGCCTCCAATATTCAAAGTTTCCTGCTATAATTGAAGGATATTCAGATGCAAGCTGGATATCAAGTGTGGGAGATAATTTATCTACCACAGGTTGGGTGTTTACACTTGGTGGTGGGGCTGTCTCTTGGGGATCCAAGAAACAGACTTGTATATCACACTCAACCATGGAGGCAGAGTTTATAGCTCTAGCTGCAACTGGAAAAGAAGCTGAGTGGCTTAGGGATCTCATGATGGACATCCCTTTTACTGCAAATAATGTGTCAACAGTGTCGATACATTGTGACAGTCAAGCCACTCTAGCTCGTGCGTACAGTGGAGTGTACAATGGGAAGTCTAGACATATAAGTATTAGACATGAGTATGTAAGACAATTGATTCAAAATGGAATCATCTCAATCTCATTTGTGAGGTCAAGTGGAAACTTGGCGGATCCTTTTACTAAACCTCTTACAAGAGATTTAGTAAGGATAACATCTAGAGGGATGGGACTAAAACTCCTTAAATAAAACTCACCAATGATGGTAACCCAACTTAATACTACGAAATGACTAGTCTTAAGTTCAATGGGTAAAAACAAGTCATTGATAAGTGGGTTGTGGCAGCATTAGAACATGTGAGTTCCATCTGTGATGATTAATGCTGGTTGTTACCGTTGGAGGGTTAAGCTTAAAGCTTTTAATGAAATTCAGTCTATGTGTGACAAGCATCTTAAAGGTAACAAGGATGCTGGAAGAATTTCACCTATGTGAACTTAGGGGTGGTGCCGCCTCTCATGAGAGTAGGAGTTTCTTTCAAGAAAGTTCATGAATGGATTGAGCACATGGCCATAAAAGTGCTAAGCAAGAAAATAATGGGCACTCGTGTGGTTAGTGGAAGTGTGTGTGTTGTTACCGGTTTCGTTACAAGGAATAACTGGTTCAATGCTACAAGCAACCTGAGATTTCGACGGAGCTTTGTGACAATTACACTAAGGTAAAATTCAAATCGAAAGATATTTTATTTTATGCATTTTCACTGTTAAGGTTATAAGGGTTTATGTTTATTTTTAACCAAGTGGGGGATTGTTATATTTATATAAATATATATATATTGTTGGTTAAAAAATAAAGTGTAAGAAGAGTTACACTTTTGAAAATAACTTTTGGAAAATAAAGTGTAAGAAGGGTTACACTTTTAATGTGTGAATTAAACACATGATTAAGTTTTGAAATGTTACAAAACTTGAAAAGGTTGAGGAAGACAATGAGTCTTCTCATCTTTGTAACTTTATAAACTTAAGAGGTTAAGTGTAAGAGAGTTACACATTTGAGATTAAATCATGTTTAATGTGTGAATTAAACATATGATTTAATTTTGAATGTTACAAAGATGAAGAGGTTGAGGAAGACAATGAGTCTTCTCATCTTTGTAACTTTATAAACCTAAGAGGTTAAGTGTAAGAGAGTTACACATTTGAGATTAAATCATGTTTAATGTGTGAATTAAACATATGATTTAATTTTGAATGTGACAAAGATGAAGAGATTGAGGAAGACAATGAGTTTTTTCTCATCCTTGTAACCTTTTTTCAACCCTAAGAGTGCTATATATATGACTTTTCTTCTTTTTGAAATCTCATGCAGAAAAGTGAAAAGGCTTGATCAATCCCAAGACTATTTCCATTTAGTTCCCAAAAAGATTTCTAGAGGTGGGAGGAAATAGAGTCTTTGGACAAAGTTCCAAGAACTTGTTTGAGCCTTTCTTGGGTTCTTCTTCTTCTTGTTCTTATTTTGTTCTAAGAGAGTTTTATTGTACAAAAGTGAGTGTGTGAGAGTGTTTCCTTTCTCCATTGTATCCAAATTTTCTCAACATAAGAAAAGGTGGAAAAAGGTAGGATGAGTGTAGTGTGTAGGATAGGGGGTGAATGTTTGAGTTTCAAACGATCAAATTGATGGAATATTAAATTGGTGGAAATGACAACACATCTTCAAATTGGTTGAATGCAATGGGTAAAATTCTCCTATGGGCTAGCTATGAGTATAGGAAACGGTCTTCAAATTGGTTGAGTGCAAGTGATGAACTATAATATGTTAATAGGTAAGATTCTCCTATATGGGTTATGAGTTTAATGCATTGGAATTGGGGATTAATAGGTTAATAAGTAAGATTCTCTTATATGGGCTATGAGTCTAATGCATTGGAATTGAGGATATAAAGCATGTAATGGAGGTCATACAAAAGATAAATTCTCCTACAAATTTTAACTTAAAAATTAATATTTTTAATTTTAAAATTTATATAATAAAATTAAAACAAAACAAAATTATATATTTTGTAAATAATTATTTAATAAATTAATAACAAATTTGTTTTTTTTAACTCATTTTTTCACATAAATTGATAATAGTTTTTTTAAATTGCAAAGTGAAAGAAAAAATAATAGATAAATATTATTTAACTTATATTAAATTTAGCAAATAAAATTAATTAAATTTATAATATATATTTATAATAATTGTATGAGTATAATTAATTTTTTAATTCCAAATTGGATTTATAATATATTTTTATATTAAATTGTATTATTTCTTTTTATAATATATAGATAATTAATGGTATTATAATATATATTAAATTTTTTAAAATCGTTTCTTCAAGAGATAATTTTCACCTTTTTTTTTTTCTTTTGAAAATCATCTTTTCAACATATGATTTCTAAGTGGTTAATTTTATATATATATATATATATATATATATATATATATATATATATATATATATATATATATATATATATATATATATATTTCAGTGGAAATCGTTTTTTCAAGAGATGATTTCCAACTTCATAAAGAAAATAAACATCCTTTTTTCCTATTTGGTAAAAACTATCATAGATTTAAAATTATTTTTTTAATACGGTAATTTAAGAATTATTTTTTAAAATTAGTGTACTTTTATCAAAAATCCCATTGTTTGGCCCCTGGAGATCCGGTCTTCATTGGTGGCCTTGAACACTCAAAGCAGCTAGCAGTTAATATTGTGGCAGAAGGAAGATAAGGAAATTAAATAACTCATTCTCTCATTACGTATCTAGACATGGATACGAGTCTGCATATATCCAACCCCTTTGAGTGTGGGTTTGCGCCTTGAGGTGTACTGTCAGAAGTAACCCCTTTGGGAAGTAACTGAGGCCGCCAATTTTGAACCCAATTTGAGTGGGATTGAACTGTGGGACGACCATTTAATTACTGTGTAAAGAGTCAGCTTTATGTGGGAAATTGAAGAAGTGAAGCCTCTCGTGAACATGGTGACCAATACAAGGTGCTCATGATCAGCTTGTTCTGACCACCTCATCTACCCTCCATTACTTCATTTGGCATGATTCCTTTGGGATGACAGACACCTCATCCACTTTTATTGTGTGCCTTTAGTACATATGACAAATCTCTTATAACCTTGGGCCATGTATAGAAGAGATGTGATCAAGTCAAAAACCACCACCCATGAATCTGTCTTTTGTGTTTTCCTTTGGGCTACTGTGTTTTGCCATTTACTTGGTGCGGGAGCATGCAGAAGTTATTGTACCACTGTGGATAAGATTTGAACTCGATCGGTGACATGAAAACAAATGAAGAAAATAAAATAAAAGAAAATTAATAATTTATTATGTTTTCTTTTTCTAGTATTTTGACTATTTTCTATTATTCAAATGAAATCTAAGAAAATAAAGAGCAAAAAATGAGAAAAAAGAAAACATTAAAAAGAAATTAATTAGATTTAAAATTAATAAATTATTATTACATGTGTTTTAAATTTATTTATTTTTATCTCTTATATAAATAAAGAAAAAATTCAAAACACACAAGTTTCTAGGGACTGATTTATAATTACAACCTAAAACAAAGTCCAATTCCTATAATTATATAGAAAATCGGTTAAACATAATCAACAAAGTCCCAACTTTTACGATCAATTTAATCATTTGCATGGTGTTAATTATCTCAATAATAGTGTGTATTAATGAAGAATCAATCCTAATCAATCTCAACATTGAAGCTACAAAAATTCACCTCACCCACAAATGTGTTAGCCTAGTCTAAATCAAACTAAATTCATCAAATGTCTCCTTTAATAAGGAAGCCAAATGCTTCCCTTGATTGGTAGCCTTGGCCTCTCCCGACATCTGATCAATTTTGAAAACCAAACAAAAGAGATTATGGGCTCTCTAAGGTCACAAATCATAACTATGATGATTGGATCAACAATATTGACGCTCTTCTTAATCGATGTGATACAATTTGTCAAGTTTGATGCTCATTACAAAACCAATTATTGCCTAATAACATCCAGGAAAATGAAGCAGATGCTTAAAATTAAGCATGGATATATCTTCATTTGGTATACTAATTCATCTTCTTAGACTCTATATATATACTTATCAATGAAGACCATATGTATATTACTATATGCTAGTTCCATGCCTCCAGCCTGTCTCTGATTATTGGTCTCCCCCACTCTCCATAACAATATATATGATATTACTTTATGCTAGCTTTTGAACACAAACCTCAATTAACTTTGTCTAAATTTCAATATATTAAAAAAAAAAAAAGATGGCAACCAACATATATCTTTGTTTTCATTTACCAATCAAAGCTGCTTATAGGGATTACAATAATATGCTCCTTCACATGGATAGATAAATTAATGAGAAAATAAGAATAAAATATTGTTGCAAAAAAATCTAATAGTGGTATTCTTTCATATTAATTAGATTAAAAAGATAATTCAATGAAAATAGATTACTTCTTCACCTTCTATAAGTAGAGGTTTATTTGAGAATTAAAGACGTATTATCCTTGTAATACCTTTCCCATAAGTAATGTGATCATAGATTTGAACTCGATTCTTTGTAAGTATATTTTTCCTTTAATAAGGAGTTATCTTAGGGTTTTATTTTTTTATTTTATTTTATTTAAAAAAAAAAAAAAAACAACTCTAATTTCACACAATCAATTTTTCACAGTAAAAATAAGTTTTGTCATCAAACATAACACAATGAGACACATCTACCATTTCAGTCTTTTCTCTCACTCTTCTCATCTTCACAATAGCAATTTTGCTTATATAACGCTACCCCTAATTCAACCCATAGAAAATACTAGAAAAAAAAAGTATAAAGTAAAAAATATACTTGATTTATTGTGAAAAGTATGGGAAGAAAATAAAATATCTATCTTGCTTAAGCATATCCTTATTTTCCTTTCATTTTCTTTCCTTCTTACCTACAGTTGCAAAGTAACTTTTTCTCCTGCATCGAGTAAATGGCAACCATAATTGGCCAGAGGAAAAAACAAAAGACAGAGACTTGTTATGTATCCTAACGGCACTATTAAAGTGGATAGATCACCACCATTATTGAAGGGTGTGTCATGAGCGCCTTCTCTTGGCCACCATAACCACCAGAGGCTTCACTTCTTTAGTTTACAACATAAAGATATTCCTTATTATTGCTTCTCCTTTAATTATTATACCACATGGCCATTTTATAATTCGAACCCATCCCAAATCCATCTAAAGTTCTAAAACAATTCCTAAATCCGTCATAAACTCGTTAATAACAAGACAAGACCGAGCAGATATCCTTAAAAAAAAAAAATGATCCCGCCATAATAGTAAAAAGTGTTATTAAGTAGCATAGTAAAAGAGTTGTGCCACAGTTCAATCCTAATCAAACAGCACATCCCACTCAAATTGGGTTCGAAATTGGCAGTGCCAATGACTTCCCAGTTCCCAAAGGGATAGCTTCTGACAGTACACCTCAAAAGTTTGGATATGCCTATATAATATACGTATCCATGTCCAGATACAGGTGAGAGAATGATTTCTTTCCTTCCCTTATCTTTCCGCCACAATATGTTACTGCTGCTTTGACTGTTCAAGGCCACCAATGAAGACCAGATGTTCTCTGGGGGGCAAACAATTCCTTCAAATATTTACCAACGTGGCTGTATCATGCCTTAAAAAAATTTCATTCATAACCCCACCTCTTGCTCTCTCTGCTATAAATAGAGGCCTGTTTGGCTCTAGCCCAAGGCACATCTACAAGCAGTAGAGCAGCCAAGATGTCCTGTTCTCCCCCTTCATTCATATTCCCATTTCTCTTCCTATCCTTCATTTTACTCTCTTCTTTCACTGCTCATGCTTCTGTTCCCATCAAAAACACTTTCAAGTATGTCAACGAAGGCGAATTCGGGCCTTATATCGTTGAGTATGGTGGAGACTACCGCACCCTTCCGATCTTTGCTTCACCCTTCCAATTTTGTTTCTATAACACCACCCCTAATGCCTACACCCTTGCTTTAAGAATGGCTATTCAGCGGACTGAGCCAATCTATCGTTGGGTGTGGGAAGCCAACCGAGGGAAACCAGTTGGAGAGAATGCAACACTAACCTTCGGCACAGATGGAAATCTTGTCTTGGCCAATGCTGATGGCAGAGTTGCTTGGCAGACCGGCACAGCCAACAAGGGCGTGGTGGGGCTCAAATTGCTTTCAAATGGGAACTTGGTGCTCCATGACTCAAAAGGTAAATTCATTTGGCAGAGTTTCGATTATCCCACTGATGTCTTGCTGGTGGATCAGTCCCTTCGAGTAGGGGGCGTAACCAAGCTTGTTAGCCGGGCATCTGCGGCAGACAACTCAGATGGGAAATATAGCTTGGTTATGGAACCCAAAAGATTGGCTATGTACTATAGGGGTACCAACTCCCCAAAGCCAATTCTCTATGCTACATCTTCAGTATGGTTTACTATTGATAAGGGTTCTCTGCAGAATGTAACTCTGACTGGTTCTCCAGATGGTCTTGGTTATGCTTATTATCTAAACTTGAACTACCATCTCTCCAACTCACCATATCCGACTGGAGGCCGTATTTTGGTTAGACCCAAGTACAATAGTACATCAACATTTCTTCGTCTTGATATGGATGGGAACATCAGATTGTATACGTATTTTGACAAGGTGGATTATCAGGGTTGGCAAGTGACCTACACTCTTTTTGATAGAGATTCAGGTGATGAGACTGAGTGCCAATTGCCAGAGCGATGTGGGAAGTTTGGCCTCTGTGAGGACAGCCAGTGTGTTGCTTGCCCATCACCAAAGGGCCTGATGGGGTGGAGCAAGGACTGTGCGCCATTGAAGCTATCTGGTTGTGGGGTAAAAGATTTTCACTACTACAAACTTGAAGGGGTTGATCAATTCACGAGCAAGTACAGTAAGGGAGATGGACCCATGAAGGAGAAGCAATGTTCGGATAAATGTACCAGGGACTGTAAGTGTCTGGGCTATTTCTACCACACACTCACATCAAGGTGTTGGATCGCATATGACCTTAACACCTTAACCAAAGTCCAGAATTCAACACATTTGGCTTACATAAAGGCACCTAATAAGTTCTGAACAGAGCACAGAGCTTTGTTGTTTGGAGTTAATCTTTGTTATGATGATGATGAATAAGGGGAAGTGGAAAAGATTAATGGTGAAGTTTTCTTTTCCTTCTCCCTTTTGAATATATGCTTGTTTTCCTTTCTCTTCTTCTTCTTCTTCTTTATGAGCATTGTAAGCTATCTGCGGATAAATGGAATGTACTAGGTTTGAAACTGTTATTTTCTTTGATGAGTTTTTCCAAATTCCACTATTTGACCTAATAATCGATTGTATGCAAATCTCACCCCCGCCCCCATTAAATGGTATCTATGATTTAACGAGGTGGATACCATCAACCTCTTTAACATTACCTTTGCAATGATCCTTCTATTCTTTGATTAATTAACATATTTTAACTTACGAAAAGCATATATCAAATTCTACTTATAAAGAATGACTGCCACCACAATTTACATGATCACAAGTCCTAAGGTTCACCCAAAAAATATTATCTAAATCTTACCTATAAGATATCATAATGTCCATCTTAAGAATATATATTACTACGTAATTAAATCCAATGTATAGAAAATATATGTCCATCTTAGGATTTATT
Organism: Vitis vinifera; assembly: GCF_030704535.1. NCBI lineage: Eukaryota > Viridiplantae > Streptophyta > Magnoliopsida > Vitales > Vitaceae > Vitis > Vitis vinifera. The sequence goes on from NC_081823.1 coordinate 1,313,576, forward strand.
GTTATGTGATATGCTATTTAGTTAAATGAGAAATTTTCCAATAATTTTCCTCAAAAAAATTCTTTTTCTTCTCTTTTCTCCGAGCACATGCCACAATATATACCAGATCTAGGACATGATATAATATTGGGAGGTATAGCATGGGAATATCCGGTTGTTTGGCTGCTACTTTAACAATTTAATAATATTATAATGTGAGTGTAACATTGGGTCAGTTTCATACTTAAATAATTTAATCTATCTGAACTTTACAACTATGAGAGGGCCATACTGTTACCTCAAAACATGACTTTCTACTGAGAATGAATTAATCAAACAATATTTATCTGCAGACTGACATGATGAACTTGGTACCCATAGATCATCCTACTACATTGAGGAGAAAATTCAATTAATCTTAAACTTCTGATGAAGAATTTTACTAAGAAATATGTGAAAATTTGAAGAAGAATAAAAGAAGAGTGCGGTAGTTGCCATCATACTCAACGATATAAGGCCCGAATTCGCCTTTATTGACATACTTGAAGGTACTGTTGTTGGGAACAGAAGCATGGACAGTGAAAGAAGAGATTGAAATGGAGAATAGGAAGAGAAATGAGAGTATGAATGGAGTGGGAGGAGACATCCTGGTTGCTCTATTACTTGTAGACGTGCCTTGGGCTATAGCCAAACAGGCCTCTATTTATATATAGAAGGTGGGGATTAATCTATAGTCATTGAACTATCTTTCTAGTCCAACATTTTCATCCGTTTCTTCTTATTAATTTATTTCTGTCCATGTGAAGGAGCATATTATAATGATCCCTGTAAGCAACTTTGATTGGGAAATGAAAACAAAGATGTTGGCTGTCGTCTTTCTATATATATATATATATATATTGCAATTTAGACAAAGCCAATTGAGGTTTGTGATCATATATATTGTTATGGCAAGTGGGGGAGATCAGGAATCAGACAGATTGCAGGCTTGGAGGGACAATTGCTGCGGAAGAGTAATTTTAGTATATTTAAACTGAATTAATGTGAGAAAAAAAAAAGGCCATGAGTCAAGGCGGCGCCGCCCACTGACCTCAGCCATTGTTGATGGCGGTGAATGCATAAGAAGACGAAGAATGAAGGTGAATCAATGAGAAGAAGACGAAAATGAAGTTTGGCAGTTTTTTTATTAGTAGAATTATTTCTTTAGAGCTGCTTTTAAGCAAATTATTTATCAAGTGTTTATAAGAAAATATTATAAAAATACGTTTTGATGAAACCTCCACTTACTTTCATTCGATCACGGATAGATCACCTAAGTTTTTGCTACGACTCCAATAAGTTCCCTTAACCAAGCCACTATCTATGAATCATCGGCTTATTCTCAAACAAGAATGCAAAAGAGCCCTTATCTCCTCCCACAGAACTTAGGGTTTTATATATTCTATCTCACTCCCTTACAGGGTTCTCTAAAACTATTTTTAAGAAAATTAACTATTAAATATTTCTTTAAAAAAAAGCATTACAAATTGTTTTTCAATTTTTTAAAAATGTTTTTAAAATTTTATCAAATGTAATTTTTTTTATATAAAAAATATTTTTAAAGTTGGAAATGCTTTTTAAAAATGTTGTCTAATGAATTCTAAGTGATTTTTCAATTTTTTAAAAGTATTTTCTATAAATAACTTTTTTTTTTCAAAAACATTTTTTATAATAGAATTTGTAAAAACACTTTCAAACAAACTTGAACTATACCAAAAAAAAAAAAAGATATATATATACCATGCTTAATTTTAACCATCTGTTTCAAATACAACAAAGTAAAGTTCTGGACCCAATTTGAAACTGTGCGATGCTGTTTGGTTAATATTTTAATATAATTACCTCTTAGTTTTCATGAGGAACATCAATGTTTCTTGTCCTCTTTTACACTGATCAAATGTTAGTGTGAAGAAAAATTTGTGAAAAATATTCAAAATCCAAATTAACCTTAATTACTATGAGACAGATTCCAATCATTTTCCTTAATTAATAAAATCACATTCGTCCTCTTTATCCAAACATGCACATGCCAAAATACATATACATAGACACACCAGACCTAGGGCATGATGTAATATTGGGAGGTATGGCATGGGAACATCCAGTTGTTTGGCTGCAACTTTAACAATTTAAAAACATTGGGTCAGTTTCGTACTTATATAATTCAATCTTATCAGAACTTTCATAACCAAGGCAAGGCCCATACTCAAGGATTAGAATTAATTTATTTCTAATATTTTTTTCTTATGGCATCTAAACATCCTTTAGTTCAAGCTAGTTATTTCTTTTACACCAATTTAATTACTAAAGAAAATTAAAATAGTTTCTCTAACTTCCCTCATACATCCATTTCCATTTACCACGAGAAAACAAGAGCAAGGCAAGCACTCAATCGCAAAAAGAATAAATTTTTTGACATTATTTTTCACTAATATTCCCAATGCTATATATTGGGGGTGCAACAATGTCGCTCTTAAGTTTGAGAATGGGTCACCCAAACGATGATGATCAAATGCTATAAAGGGTTTAGTTTAACCTTACTTAACACTAATTGATTTTCAATGATATAATTAAAGTCCGTCACAACAACATTATGTTGAGGGAATGATTATTGGGGTGTAACAATGCTTATGAAGAAGAGAAATGAAAGTATGAATAAAGGGTTGGGGAGAAGATATTTTAGTCGTTTTACTTCTTGTCAATATGCCTTGGGCTAGAGCTTTGAAGATGCCTATGTTTGCTTTTGTATGTACAAAAGAGAGCATATTAATATATATATATATATATATATATATATATATGAATGAGAGAGAGAGAGAGAAAGGGAATTTCATATTTGTATTGAAAGTGGGAGAGAATAAATATTTCATATTTGTATTTGAAAGTGGGAGAGAATGAATAAATAAAAAAAGGTTGGAGAAGTGGGAGAGAATGAATCTATTAATTTCATATTTGTATTGAAAGTGGGAGAGATTGAATAAATAAAAATAAAAATAAAAAGTTGGAGAACCATATATATTTTTATGCATTATGTTTGATTACCAGAATGTGACACACAAGGTGATCATGAGTTTGACTCCTCATGGACCTTGTTGGGAATTGTCCTAAATTCATCATTAGTAAAGATTCATTTTCGTAAAGAATATTGTATAAAATATTTCCTAAGTTAATATATTATTTAAATATTAGGTTTCCTTATAGAATAAGGAAAGTTGTTAGAAATACCTCTATAAATATTTTAGGTTATGAGATGAAAAAGTCATGAAATGGAGATGGATTTGTAAAGACTATATGAGGTAGATAAAGATGTGAGAAAGAATGGGAGGTACACAATGGAGCAGGAGGACTCGTGATAGGGTATGAATATAAAGAGTGAGGAAACATGGGATGTTTCAAGAACCCAATAGATATAACCGGTTCTATCATTTGTAATATTTTGTATTGTATAGTGGAATGATTCTCTCTCGTCCGTGAACGTAAGTATGGTTGGTCAAATCACGTTAAAACCTTGTGTTACATATGTGTAATTATTTTATCTTTGTATTCTTAAATTAACCTTGTGTGTATAAAAGTTTTCGTTGTCACAACACACCTTTAGTTTGTGTTGATGGTCATGCACATTCTAAGAATATCTCTAACAGGAGGAAGATGAGGAAAATCATCATTATGTGACCTGTAGACTTTATACATGAATCCACACACACACAGATAGATAGATAGATAGATAGATATATGGCACTACATGGTTAAAGGGAAATGAAAAAAAAGAAAGTGAACTAAAATTTAGATGTCTCTTCATGGAAATTAAAGGACACCTTTGCTAATGTAGAATATGTTTTTATCCTTTCTTGGGGCTTTTTCATCCGATGCATTGATAGATTTTTAAAATTCCACATTCTAAGTGCATGTTTAGATATATTTCTTATTTAATAAATAGACACAAAATTTGTATACTTAAAAATGCCTTTAAAATTTTTAAAATTTAAAGTAGTAAAAAAATATTTTTTTTTAAATTTTAAAAAAAGAAGATAAATATCCATTTTTAATATAAGAAATTTTATATTTTGTATAAAAAAAATCTATCATTAAAAATAAAAACAAAAAGCACATTCAAACATTGACTAATATTTTCAAATTTTCAGCAATTTGCAACTTTAGTTAGTCATATCTCAAAAATACCTAAAACTATTAAGACGTTGGTTTGAAGGTACATCGAGGTACAAAAATTTCAAAAGCCAACCCAAATGTGATTACTTTGGGACAAATTCCATTAATTAATAATATTTCTTATAAATATGCTTTTGAAGAATGCACAACATATTAAATTTAAAATCAAATATATTGAGATTTAATTGGTCGGAGATAATATAAAATAAGATAAAAAAAATAAAATAACAGATCTTATCACATATTTGATTAGTAATCGAATAAGATAAATTATCTTATCATTATTCTTATTTTATATGCAACCAACGAAAAATGATAAGTGATAGAATTTATTATTCACCTTTTTTTTATATATATATCGCTTTTAGATAGAGTATATTAATCCTAAGCTAACAGGTGGGATGTACATATCCCATGTAGATCATACTTCTTTGCCTCGGAGGTTCAAAGGCAAGGATAAAATATGGTTTTCCTCATGATTTTAGGCCCTGTTTAGTACATGGGCCGGGCCGGGCCTGGACATCCCTCATTTGAGTTCGAGCCAAATTCCAAATTTAATTTCTAGCTAGCTCAAGCCCAACCCCATGCCAAAGAATTTAACAAATACGATCATGTTGGTTATTTAATTAGTAAGAGGCTTTAGTTTAGTGGGTATGTACTGTATTTTTGGGTTGGGCTCGAGCTAATAAATCAGCCCAAACTAAGCCTTATGAGGCCGGAATTGGGCAAAACTTATATGCACGTTGAACTCCACTTCGGCTCAAAATTTTCGAGTGGGCTTTGGGCCTATTGTAATAATTGAGAATTTTTAGCTCAATTTTTAAAAATAAAATATTTTCAATAAATATATGACCATATATTTATTTTTATTGCAAAAAGGTCTTAAAGAAAATATTTTATTTTTATGTAAAAGCATTTTATAAAAATGCAAGTCTTCCATACCAATTGAATTTGAATTTGCATTTGGGTTCTTGTATCTATTTAATTAATTTTATAAAAAAAAATTGATGATTTAAAAAAATATATATAAAATGTCTGTTTATTAATGATTTTCAAAAACAATTTTAGAGAATAGTTTTTAAAAATCGTTCCCTAATATTCTATAATTTAAAGGTTTGTTTGAAAAATTAAAATATTTTTAACCAATTTTAAATATTTTAAAAATAATTTTTATATCTAATATTTTATTTTTAATTATTCCACATATTTGTATAATTATTTTTTAAGATACTCCTAAAAAAAAGTGAAAATAATCAAAAAAATAGTTAAAAGATATTATTTAAAAATCTTTTTTTTTCTTAACAATAAAAAATAAAAAAATAGTTTTTTATTATTAGACGTGTTTTTTTTTTTTTTTTTTTTAAAAACATCTACTATTCCCAAAAAAAATTCCAAATAAGCCTAACTTCTACCTGAAGTTCTATTTTAATGTATATGAAATACTATTTCATATCTAATTTTAAAAATTATGATTTCAACTTAACTTCAATTTTGACTTTTAACCAATCAATTATTTTTTTATGATATATTTATTTCAAAAATACTTATTATAAAAATTTTATTTAATCTATATAAAAAGTTATTCATATTTGATAATAATTTTATATTATATTATCACTTTTAAAATTGATGATTCCAACCTGGATTTATTAAAATGAAGAAAAAATAATTAAAATATAATGAATAATAATTATCAAACTTCTCAATCATATTATCTCTTGACAAATTTAATACTAATATTTAATGATCTTAATAACCAACTCTCCCCCCTCAAATTTTTGTTCTCAAAACAAATTTCAATTTTTTTTATTTTTATTTTAGAGATTAAAAAATTTATGGATATATTTTGAAAAATTACATATTTGTTATTAATTAAAAAGGAAAAGAAAAGAAAAACAGTTGATGGCAGATGGGAAACACACATGATTCTGGCGCTTTTTAGACATTTTTCATTTTTTTTTCTCAGCTCACTTGTTAAGCAGCCAAACAAAGGTTCTAATCATAATTATTAGTATTCATTCTCACTTCCCTCTTCCTTCTCCTTCACAAATCTCCACTCTACTTTACTCTCTCTGCATATTTTTCTAGGGTTTTTTCGGAGGGAAGAGGAAGCATCAGACATGGCTGGCTACAGAGCTGAAGATGACTATGACTACCTCTTCAAGGTTGTCTTGATTGGAGACTCTGGTGTGGGCAAGTCCAACTTGCTCTCTAGGTTCACCAAGAACGAGTTCAATCTCGAGTCCAAGTCCACTATTGGTGTAGAGTTCGCTACCAGGACCTTGAACGTCGATGGCAAGGTCATCAAGGCTCAGATTTGGGACACTGCGGGTCAAGAAAGGTGATATTTGCTTTTCCTTTTTCTGGGTTTTGTGTTTCTTTCATCCTTGAATCTTGGGTTGGTTTTGATTTTCCCTCGGCAACTTGGGGTTGTCTTCTCTGGGTTTTGATTTCACTTGAGTAACTTTGGTTTTTCTGTCTGGGTCTGATTTTTTCTCGAATCACTTTGCTTTTGCTTATCTGGGTCTTTGATGTTTTGTGTTTTTGTGAAGCTTTGTGTGCGTTTCTGTTGTGATCTGTTTGGTTGCTGAGAAAACTGAGGATAGTAAAGTAGAATTTTGAATCTTGTATTTTTGTGTTATTCTGGTTTGGGGGAAAAAAATCAACTTCACGTCTTCTAAGCCAAGTAGCTGAATTAGGCTTGTTGAATTACCGGGGCTAGCAGTTGGGGTTGGGGTTTAAGTGAATTTTCCAGAAATGGGTTTGATTGGTTGAGATCTGCAGTTTAAAGAGGTCAACTTTTAAGTTCTCCGGTTTTCCTAATCCGGGTTTTATATAGGTTTTTTTTGGTATCCTGGATGCATGTCTAGAATGGACTGTTTTCCAACTTGGCTATGGCGGTAGTAACGGTAAGGTTTTGGTATATTTTATAGATGGTTTTGACTTTTTAACATTTGAACTTTGAAGGGGCTTGAAGATTTGGTCAATTGACAAATATGCGTTTCCTTCTGGAGGGGCTTGTTTTCCTTTTGTGGATTTTGAGCGATTCAGAATAAGCAATTCTGAGTACTATATCATTACAGGATTGGTTTACCAGAGGGTTACCTTGGTGAGGGTTTTAGTAAATTTTTTTAATGGATTTGACTGCTTGAGTTTTGAACCTTGAGGTGTATATCGTAAGAACAGAGGTTTTGAAATTTGATTTTTTTTTTTTTATGCTCTTGTTAATCCTGAATTTTTTTGTGTATTAAATCTTTGATGTTTTATAATGGATGCCATTATGTTCCCGGGTATACTTGTTTTTCTGTTCTTGTTTAAACCGAGCTGGTTAAGCCTCTGAATCAGTGCCCAGCTTTCATACTAGCATCAGCCTTATGATCTAGGAGCAACCTCCTGTGCTTAAAAAAAGCGGGTAACTGAGAATCTGCTTTCCCTGGACCCGGCAATGCTCTTCTCTGGAAGATCTATGGCTTGACTATTAAATTTATGCTGCATAAAAGGGTGTAGCATGAGGGTCACCATCTTTTCAAGAACACCTCCTTGGATTTCAGGATGGTTACTAGGAGGAATCTCTTGCATGAATTTCATGGTCAAGCCTGAGCTTTGAGACTATTTGTTGCAGCTTGTGGTTATTCATGCTAAACTTTTCTAACACTCATAGCCCAATAGGTTTTAGAAAACCTTTCAGGTGGGATTTACTGTGTGATATCTGAAAGAAGCTAAATGAGTGATCTGTGTTGTGATATCTAGGAGATACCATTTCTTTGCTGTTTGTCTGTAAATGAGTAACAATTTTGTATTGAGACTTGATATCCACATAATGGGAACCAATCTTCAATTTCTTATTTCCTTTTTGTTTTTTTTTTCCTCTTCACAATTTTGTCTGAGGGAACTTTTTTGGGGAAGAAAACTTTCTAACTTGCAGTTCTTTGTCCAACAATGGCCTTGGATTTGAAACTCTGTGGGGTTTTATTTGTATCTGAAGTTGAGGGAGGGATCCTCCCCTCTAAGTAGTATGTTTAAGTAAGAATGCGATGGCTGTCATGATTGTGGACTATGATATGCATGATGAAGCATGCTTAAGAAAGAGTGTGGTGGCTGTTGTTGGGGTGGACTCTTGCTAGGATGGTTGTTCTTGTGAGTTTGGTTCTTTATGCAACTATTGTTCAGGTCTTGTTTTAGATATTAATTGTTGTGGACTTTGGGGTAAATCAATTGAATTAAAAGAGTATTTGTTTCAAGCTTTATGCTTATGGGTGCTTTTTGGTGGGTTTTCTGGAAGAGGGAAAAAAAATTGATATCATTGGTGAAGTTTGTTCACTGTCCTTGCCTGTGAATACACTCTTATTGGGTGAACCATTTGAATCATTTTTTTTTTTTGTGTTTGTGATTTTATGTTGGTTTCTTTACTTATTTTTTGCATGTCATTTACTAGAATTTGGAATGCTTCTGCTTTTCTCGTAAGTTGTATGGATTAAAAAAACTGTGGCAATGGTATTTGAGCTGGAGGCTCAGCATGCAGTATTTGGGTATCAAGGGAGCATAGAACGAAAGGTTCTAGCTGGATCATCCTTATTAGAGTTGAAGCTTTAGTTTTGGACATTTTCTTTTTTCTTGTAGTTCTTGGAGCAGATACCAGTAAAGAAAGACATCTACTGAGTTGACCAGCATGGTTTGCAAATCTAATATCCCTCTAGCTTTTCTTGAATTAGATGGTTTATTAGGGTTTGGAGCTTAATATGGAGCTTGAGGAGGTTTGAGATGAATCCATGAGTGTTAAATATGTAGCCAATAACCCTCTATTTTGTGGGTTTGGCATTTTCTGCACTAGTATTCTGCTAAACTCACGCTCATATGTTTGCATGATCGCCTGAGAAGGTTGACAAACACATTTTTTGGTTGTCATTTCTGAGACTTAAAATTGAATGGTCCCGTTGGAGCATTTATGATATTTTGTAATTTACTCAAATAATTTGGGGCATCTTTAAACTGCCCACAAAGGCATTTAGGCATATGATTTTTATTATCCCACCAAATGTCCCTCTACTAGTAGAAATTTTGAAATGGTATTATTTAAGTGGGGTGCAAGTTGCAGAGGCTATTTAAGTATTAGGCACAAATAACACCAAATGGGTAAATCTAAAAATCATTATAAATAATTTGTCCATGTGTGACAATGACCACTGACTAAAAAGGAGTGAATTGGTTTGGGTTAACTCTCTATATGGTGACCTACATGTCCATACATTTTCTGGGCAATTTTTTTTTTTTTTTGATCAGATACATTTTCTTGGCAATAACTTCACTCTAAGCCATACACATCCTAGAATTTCATTAAAAATTTCCAGGTTTGCTGCAAATGCATATGTTATTAGCTCCTCCATGTCTTTGGACCCCAGCTATCTCTGTTGGCATGAATGTTTTTATTCCTCAAGTAGAAGATTCCTTGGTGAGTACAGAGTTCCACGGTCATCTGTCATGGCAGTGTAGTGTGATTTGATAATGGGCAACTTTTATTGTTAGTCGTATTCATGGATGTAAACTAGCAAAATGTCACAAGCTAAGGTCCTGTTTTCTAATATAAGTTTTTCATATATAGATTGTCTGCTGGATTGTGCCGGAGTGTGCCTTGTTTCTGGTCCTTGAACTTTAGGCATTTTTATTTTATTTAATTTATTTGAATTTTTGTGAATTATTTGCTGATAACCCTAGAGTTTTTTCTTTTTGTCTGTCAACTATCTACTTAAAGTGATAAATATCATAAATCTTTATAGTCTTTTGTTTATTTATTTATTCATTTTTGTGAATTATTTATAGTGAGGGATGATTATCTATTGATATGTCCCATTATATACTCCCTATGTACTTTGGGGCACTTTTTTTACATTTCTCTTTGTAATATACAGTTCCTTTATCCATAAAAAAAAAAATTAAAAAAAAATCTATTGATATGTGATAAGATGATATATAATCCGATAATTTCTTTGTTTTTTTTTTTTGTTTTTGGAGTATTAATACTTTATTTATTTTGTGTATTATCTACTTATTTATATCTGCATAAATATAAACACAAACTGATATATCTGTTTTTCTTGTAAATTTTATTTTTGTTGGGTTTTTATTTTAAATGTTTTGGATTTTAATGTTTTTAATTACTTGGATTAGAATTTTGAAGACTATTGAGTAATATAGAAAAATGGAAAATCACCGGTTGTGTCATCATTTTTATTACCTTGCTAGGTGTTAGGTCCGGATTAAATGGCAAAAACTTTTGGATTTAGTAAACACGGACCATTTTTTACTGTAGTCAATCACTACTTGGCATATAAGTTGGTGGTTAAAATGCGGTAAAAGTGGTGGGACAGGGCTACAATTTAGCCTTTGAGGCCTGGTTCAAGTGGTAAAGGGTTGTGATGGGTTTATGGGAGGTTCCAGTTTCAAGTCCCAATGGGGACACCAAAAAGAAAAAGAAAGCGGTGGTACATGTAGTACCATCCATGAAAATGTTATATGTGTTTGCTTCAATATTGGCTATATTATATAAAATTACACATGACTGAATGCAAGGAAGATAAGTGTTTGTGCCTATTGTTGAGTGATTGATGCTTATTCCTTATGGATGGTCATTAGCAAATCTTATTCATATAAGATTTATGATTTCAAGTTATTCTTGGTCCAAATATGGAAGGGGAAGGAACCATATTCAAAGGAGGAAATTGAGAATGTAAGGGACTAAACAAAGCCTTCCCATCTTTATACGTAAACATGAAAGTTACTCACCTTGGTGAAAGGTTTAAATTCTGTTTATTCATTAATGTTGGTTGTTGGATTTGTCTTTTCCCTTGCTATCATTTTAATGTGTAAAATAGACAAATGCCTCTTGAGCCCTAGCTCAAGTGTCAAATGGGTTTTGAGGTTTGATTTGTGTAATGGCAAAAAAGATACCTATAAAAGAAAATTTGCACTATAGACAAACAGCATTCATACTTGCTGTTGAATTGATATTTTTCCACACTTTTGCTAACACTATCACAATTTACGAGGCAGATGACTAACCCAGCAGTTTTTGCCTATCACAATTTACAAGCAGCCTGCTTCCAGACTAAGTCTAGACCAAACGAGCGTCCAGATAAAAAAAATCCCTTTAGCAATTAAACGACTGCTTTTAGCCACCAAAAGTCCTTCAGTAAAGGAGCCATTCCTCCAAACTTCTCTTCGATTTTTCCCAACAAAACACCCTTGTGCCACCCTAACATCTTTTTCACCGAACATGGAGCTCCTAGAAAATGTTAAAAAATGAGAATAATCAGGGCCATAGGATATGAGTTACCCAATTAAAGTAAGATATACTTGACTGACTATTAATTGCTCTTGCGCAAGGAACACATATTAGCTAGAGCCTGATCTGTTCTTGTTAGCTAGTCTTCCCAAATGCTTCCCACACACACACGCAAAAGAAGAACCACCTTCAAGGAATCCCAAATCCAAGAATCCCAAACTTCATTCACTGGAAAAGGACCTTCAAAACTAAACTCCAATGATCCATAAAAGGATTTTATGGCGAACTTCCCTTAGTTTATCTCCAAAGTTCCAAACCAACCTGTCCTCATAATCTCTTTGAAACATCATGTTTTGAATCTGCTCAAGTAATGACTCCACCATTCCAACTCACAATTTAAAAAATTTCTCAATATACAAGGGATCCATGGTCCATCTCCTCCCATATCTTCCGCTACCCAAGCATCCTTAGGATCAGCAATGGAGTAAAAAGCGGGATATGAGGTACTCAAAGTGGAATTACTGTACCACAAGTGATGCCAAAACCTAACTATTCTTTCATCACCTTCATCAAATTTGGTACTAGCATGAAATTATGTCACCTTCATTGTTTTTTAATTAGAAACAAGCATTTAATTGAATCAAAAGAGTACGTTTAAAGAAGGGTGCCCAACACTTCTAACAAGTACATATTCTTCTATACAAAGTGCAATCAAAAAGGAAAATAGATGTTTGCTAATCCAGAAAGGCAAGTTTATCTGCACAGGTAAAAATGATTAAGACAGCACTCACTATTAACTCACCTATCAGAAAAAAAGAAAAAAAAAAAAAGCACTCACTATAACTCACGAAGGTTAAAAAAATACCTTACAACAGAGAAATAAATGTTTTACTCCATGGTTTGCTTACACATCCACTGCATGATTGCCTTGAGAGAGGAGCTCAACTGGATGAACATCCTTGTACAGAGGAATGTCTGCTTTTAACAGCGCTGCATATACTTGTACTGTTTTGGGTCCAAAACTTTTATGTTGGATTCATCCCTTTGAACTGTGTTTTTGGTAACTGATCTGAAAAAAGAAAGAATAAAAAAATGACCTCTGCCTCGGGAAATTGTCACGTACAAGCATGCCATTCTTTTAGAGCTAAGGCCTGGTTCCTTCTTGATGCTTTTTGGAAATTGGTAACTAGTTTTTGAGTCTTGTCTGCTTTCTTTATATAGGTGAAGGTGCAAAAGCGAACATGCAGCACATTCTACTTTGTTGAATTGATTTTTACCTTGCTGATTTTGCTCCTTTCTCTTCATTTTGTTTCCTTCTGGTGTGTCCCTTCATGTTATTGAAGATTGTCCTTCATAGAGATTGGTGGCAAAGTGGGAAAGACAAATACAGTTGTATCGAGTGTTTCTTGCCTGTCACCATCTGCCTTACTTTATTTCTTTTTATAGCTTCTTTTCTTTTTTATATCGAGTCTTTCTCACCTATCTCTCATGCTTGGCTCTCTTCACCTTCTGTGGCTGTTTGCTCACACATTTCCCTTTTGCTTTGCTTTGACTCTCAAATTGGTCTGTGGATGTGGTTGGTGTATGCAAACATCACAAATCATCGGGTAGTTGCAAACGAAACAACGATCAGATCAGTCCATTTTTGCTGAATGGTATGAATTTAGTAGTGAACTTTTTTACAGGGATCCTCAAATATTACTGAGCAAGACAGAATGTTTCTATTTCTAGGTGCTGAAGAAATTTCTGTTAAGTCAATAAAATTAACCTCCCTGTTGATCTCCCCAAGTTCCAAGAATTGTCTCCTGTATGTGACTTATCACTCTGCAGAGTTATAACATTCCTTCATGACTTAATAGGTACCGAGCCATCACCAGTGCTTACTACCGAGGAGCTGTAGGTGCACTCCTTGTATACGATGTCACCCGACATGCAACCTTTGAGAATGTTGACAGATGGCTGAAGGAATTGAGGAATCACACTGACCCCAACATCGTTGTGATGCTTGTGGGCAACAAATCCGATCTTCGCCACCTTGTGGCTGTCTCAACAGAAGATGGGAAGACATATGCAGAGAGGGAGTCACTCTACTTCATGGAGACTTCTGCACTGGAAGCGACCAATGTAGAGAATGCATTTGCAGAGGTTCTGACCCAGATATACCGCATTGTGAGCAAGAAGTCGGTGGAAGGAGGAGATGAAGGAGCCGCTTCATCTGTACCTGCCAAAGGGGAGAGAATAAATGTGAAAGATGACGCGTCTGCTCTGAAAAGAGTGGGGTGTTGCTCAGGGTAAGGTTTGGGGCATTGAATTGTGTTTGGGTAGATTTGGCTTCTTTGTTTGGTGTAATATTTTCTCAGGGATAGACATCAGAAGGAAACTGGAAAAAGTGATGTTCTTCATAAGACATTGATTTGCTGTATTGGACCGTGATATATGGGAGCAGAATAGGCACTTCCATTGCTTCTCTGTCTTTTTTTTTTTTTTTTTCCTTTTCTTTTCAAGTGAATCTGTTTGACAAATTGCATAATCAAGAGTTTTTGTGAAGCTGGTGTTTTGTTTTCTGTTTGAGAAGTTAGGTGGTAGGACACACCGGACTCCACAGCTAAGTTTGACTCTCCCTCTCTCCACCCCCATCCCCCTGCATTAAAAATAAGCATTGCTTTGCCACTCCTACCTTGATATAGCCCGTCGTCTCTCTCTCTCTCTCTCTTTCTCTTTCTCTCATTCTCTTCCTCCCTCTCTCTCTCTCTCTCTCTTTCCCCCTCCTCTCGCTCATTCTCTTCCTCCCTCCCTCTCTCTTTCACTCTCCTCTCTCTCCCCTTCCCTCTCCTCTCTTTACTCATCACTCCCTTTCCCTCCCTCGCCTTCCCTATTGAAATGTAGAAAGAAGGATGATACTAGTTTTGAAGGTGAAAACAATAATGTGTATTGTTGGAAGTGATTGTGATCGTAACATTTTTATTATATTTTTTAAGATAAATGGTTTAATATTTAATTGTTAGCAAATTTTATTTTTTTTGTAATGTATTATTTAATAAAAATTTTATTTTTTGAATAATCACCTATAAAATAATTGTCCATAAATCATTTCAAGAGATTCTCTATAATTTTTAAAAACAATTTTAAAGAAAAAAGCTTTTGTCAACAAAATAAATTATTGGATTTTGAATTTAAAGAATAATTTAATATGAAAAATAGAAAAATATTAATTTTTTTTATTTATAAATAAAGTTTATTTCGAGTTTTTTTTTTTAATATTTTTTTTAAATAGTTTTTGAAAATAATTTTTCAAAACAATTTTATCGGTTTAGTTTATATGAAGATAGTATGTATTTACTTATAATACAAAAGTTTGAAAAATATCTTTCATTTTTTAAAATATTTCTCAAAAAAATTTATAAAAAATGTCTGAAAATATATTAAATTTGTTTTCAGAATAAATTTTTTTTACAAAAATTTTCCAAACAATTTTTTAAAAAAATTACAAAACAGGTCCTTCATGTTTAACGGTATCCCAACGGACCTTAAATGAATGGACAGGCCCATGATCCATTTCAAAATTCAAAAACCCAAAGCCCAGACGGCCCACGCACTTTCTCAAATCTCAACCTCCCGCTCTCTCTCCCAGTCTCCCTCCATCTATATATTTGTAGAGAGAGAAGGGACTCTTCACCAGTTCTCTGGGACAAACTCCACTAAAGCCCAGAAGCCTCTCTTTCTCTCTCTCAGAGCACTGAATCAGAAGAAGAAGGAATGAAGATGAGAGAAGAAGAGATAGAAAAGCTGAGAGGAGTGGTGAGGGATTGCTTGAGCAAGCATCTCTACTCCTCTGCCATATTTTTTGCGGATAAAGTGGCTGCCTTCACTTCCGATCCAGCTGACATCTACATGCAGGCGCAGGCTCTCTTCCTCGGCCGCCACTACCGCCGCGCCTTCCACCTCCTCAACGCCTCCCAGATCGTCCTCCGCGATCTCCGCTTCCGCTACCTCGCCGCCAAATGCCTTGTACTCTCTCCTCTCTCTACCTCTTTCTCCCCCCAATTTTCCTTTTTTTTAGGTCTTTAGATTGGGGGTTAGGGTTTTTAAAATGTTATCTTTGATTTATTTTTTTTGTCCTGTTTGGCCGCTGAGAAACTATTTTATTTTTATTTTATTTGTTTTTTTTTATATTTTCAGCTTCTGTGTGAAATTTGAAAAAAAAAAATTGAAATCGTGGATATTTATTTTGGTCTAATGGTTCTTTTTTTTCAGGAACAATATTTATTATTATTTTGTTTTAAATGAAAAAAGCTTTGGTGGTTGTGTTTTCACCTTTGCTTTTTAAAATGTGGGTGAAATGTGTTGGAAATGAAGAAAAATTGCAAAATGGAACAATGGAAAAACATTTCTTTCTAATTTCGGATTTTTTTTTTCCCAAATTTTGTAAGCATAAAGCGAAGTATATCCAAATGGGGGCCTTACTTAATTGGGAACTGCGCTGCGAAAATGCGAGTGTTTGAATTTCAATTTTCTTTCTGTTGTTTTCTTAGTTACCAGACGGTGTTTTAGCTTTTGATTATTGGAAAGCACATGGAAATTGAATGACAATGTGTGTTAAAAATATTTTAGTTAAATATTGGTTGCTTAATCATTTTCCCTCTTTTCACTTGATTCTTTCCAGTTGGGATTTGTTTGGGTTGGGAAAATGCCAAAGGAAAAGGAAGAAAAATGGCTTGAGAAAGAGATCAGTTTTTAAATCATGTTCAGGATTCAGTCCCATTTCCTTTCCCTTGTTCTTCAGTGCTCCAAATGGAGCCTTCACCCTTTTTTAAAGATTTTATGGATGTATTTATTGATTGTTTTCCTTAGAAGTTAGACCATTCCTCATTTGGGATATGTATAAATGAAATCCTCAACTCAGCTATGTTGTTGCAACTATTTGGTTAAAGCGAAGGCGAGCTTTTCATTTTTTTGAAAAAAATAAATTATTTTCCTACATTTTCTAATCAACCAAATGGAGAGTCGTTGTCTTTTTTTATTTGGTTCTACTAGTATAGTCTGACTTCTGATACATACACATGCATATACACACACTTTAGATGTAGATGGGGTAGATGGATAAATTAAAGAAATGTAAAAGGATCCATAGTAGTTTTTGCAGCTTTTAAAAATGGTTAACTTTAATTTATTTTATTCCAAATATGCTCAATAGTGTAAGGTGCGACTAATGACATGAAAATAAAATAAATTTTTGTCTCCGATATAAAGAAAGTTATTTTTCTTACAGAATTGGTCCAACATGGTGAATATTCATCAAGTTAAAACTTATTATTATCATTATTCACTTTTTCAATTCAATGACTGAGTACATTATTTATAGCAAAGGATCAACTGGTTAATGTGGCATCAATAACTCTTCAAATTAGTCAGTAACTGAAGGTAGGTTTTTAGATCATAAAACATGTTTGTATTCCAGACTTATCCCTATCATATAAACTATGATGAGTTTGAATAAAAACACCATAGTTGTGTTGTGTTCTTTAGATGCTTTTGTTTATTTCATTTGACTAAATGATGCCTTTTCTTCCTTTTAATGTATATGTACAATTAGGAGGAACAAAAGGAGTGGGATCAATGTCTGTTAATGCTTGGCGATGCTAAAGTGGATGAACATGGAAATGTTAACGACACAAAGGATTGCAATGTCATGTACTTAGATAAAGAAGGGGAAGATCGTGAAATCAATGTGAGCTTTCTTTTATATTTATATATATATATATATATATATATATAGCGTATGTGTGTACAGAGGAAGCATGAGAATCCTTAAATCTTTCATCCAATGGTTATATTTTATGTTCATTATTGATTGATCAATTTTGGTTGATGAACAAGGTATGATTCTTAATAAAGTATGTTCAGATGTTTGGTTATTTTTTTTGCTAGAAGGTTCTGAACAGGAAGATGTGTTATACTATCTTGTGACAGATCTCTTCAGCAATATGCTTTCTACGAGGCAAGGCATATGAAGCTTTGGAAAATCGTGCCCAGGCTCGACTTTGGTTAGTTTTTCTCTGCCTCCTTGCTTAATCATGTGATATTTTATGCTATTTTATTTCATAAATAAATATTTCTACTGGTGTTCTTTAACAATTTTTAAAATCTTTAGAAGTTGTGAGACTCCCTGACTGAAGAATACCATAATCATCATAGGGTGTGTAGAATAAAAGCCTATTTAGCTAGGGGCTAAGAAAATGATCTCAACCATTCATGTACAGAATCCAATTCTAACCATATTGATTTTCTTGTCTGTCTCTTCCAGTCAAATTTATTCCCTGAACTAGTAACATTGATTTTGAAGTAGACATTGCTGCAAATAAGTAAAAGCTAATGTTGATATTGAGCACAATTAAAAAAAAAAATTATCTGTTGGGTAAATTTGTAATCCATACTGGCGCCATAAATAAATATCTTCTGAAACTAGCTGCATCAAGACTGTCTTTTCTCATATGATTGTTTCATTTCTTAGACAGCTTTTTATTTGAACATGGACCCTTTTGTTACTCTTGTTTCTGTTCATAACCTAATGGCATATTCATGTGGATTTCCTTTTCTTATTATGATATTGGTTTTCATTTTGAATAAATTTATTCTATAGTTTTATTTTGTCTAGACTGCTATACTATTTTTTTTCTTTTATTTTTCCTGTAGAATTTTACTTCTTTCCTGTAATTCTATTGATTATGTTGAATATTTGTTTGCTCCTTTTCTGATGCTTTAAGGTATAAAGCTGCTATCAAAGCGGATCCTTTGTGTTATGAGGTACACCACATGTATTTTTACAATTACATCGAATATTTGATTTTTTGTCATGTCTTATTCCTTTTTTTTTGGGCAAAGATCAATATTTTCCCTTTAGTATATGAATATGGCTTATTACTTCAGTTCTATAACCTTTTACAGCAGTCAAGGGCATTAGCACCCCTTGTTAAGTAGCCGAAATCACTGTCTTTGGAATTTGATAAACAGCTGTGAATTTTCAGTCCAGTTTTCTGAATGCATTACTTCCAATTTTTAGGTTTTTTTTTTTTTTTATCATTTATTTATTTATTTTCATTTTTACTTCAGATGTGGTTGTTTCAGTTGGAATATGTTAGATTTCATTTATTTTTTAGGATACATTCATCATTATTTGTGATCTTCTCCTCATTGCTGCATGTCTCAATCATTTCAGGCTTTGGAATGCCTTATTGAAAATCACATGCTTACGAGTGAGGAAGGTAAGATATCTGCTGTAATGATTTTATTCTAGTCATTTATGCATGTGATTAAAGAGAATCGTTTTCCTTTTTATTTTGTTATGTCTTTCTTGCACTTTTCAAGTCCTTCCATTCTGGTGTCTGATTCATCTACTGAATTCTTGAATAAACCTTTGTATTTCTCCAAAAAACTATTTTGGTTCAGGAGATCTGATAGTTATTGTTACTGAATTTCAGAAGCAAGTTTACTTTCATCTTTGCAATTTGCTCCTGAAGATGGATGGCTCTCCTCATTCTATTCATGTTTGATAAAGAAGGTACCCAAATCTTCAACTTGAATATTTAATAATTTGAATATAAAACATGTTGCTGAATCTGACTTATGCATTTGTCTATTTTTGTGTCAACCACATTGATCAGAATTGTAAGAAAATGCTTGCATTTACTAACAAATTGTTTTTTTTGTGTTCTCCAGTATGACAAAGAAACTGTGGTAGAAGCCAAATTTACAGAACTTGAAAAACAAAGTTGTAACATTAATCCTTCGGACCCATCCTTCATTTGCACACTGAAAAACAATACAGATCTTCTAGCCTGCAAAGCTGAATACTATCATCAATGCGGCGAATACCAAAAATGTTTTGAACTAACTGCTATGTAAGTTAGAAACTGCTTCTGAAAAGAATAGAGCTGTAATTTGTTTCTTAATATGCCTAATCTGACCTGATTTTTTATGTTTCTCCTACAACACTTATTCCAGATTGCTTGAAAAAGATCCATTCCATATGAAATGTACCTTAGTGCATTTAGCAGCTGCTATGGAGCTTGGACATTCAAATGAACTCTATCTTATGGCATGCAATTTAGTGAAAGATTATCCTCAAAAGTGAGAATGCTTTCTTTCATTATGTTCCTTCTTTTTTCAATGTATTTAGATTTTGTTTTTCTGAGTTTAATTTGCACTTCAGATAGTAACCACAGTTATAGCATAAGATGTTGTGCTTAGAATCATGGTTAAAATTGAACCTGTGGTATAATGATGATAATCTGTCATAATAGTTGGGTTGAGGATCTTCAAACCACTTCTAAGTTGGTGAAATAACATTTTTGTTTGCCTTGTTTTTAGGCTGACATGTTTCAATTTGTGCGTTTAGGTCACTTCACTATTTTTGTTTTGAAGAACCCCACCAAGGGGTTCCATCAAGGTACAGAGCAAAATAATATTTAAACTTGAGGCGGACAATGACAACATAGAGAGGGCTAAATGATTGTGGTTGAGGTGTTTTACCAAAGGGGAAAAAGGGAAAAGCCCAAAAGCTATTTTTGTGTTTGTCAAACTTGATAAGATTATCAGTTGAAAAGTGTTTTTGAAATAATTTTTCCTTGAGGGCTTGGTGCTTGAGGGAGGTAAAGAAGGATTATAGGACAGCTCTTTAAGAAAGCTGTGAGGAAAGGGTGCGAAGGTTTCAATCTAGAGTGTGTGATTCTTTGGGGACATAGGTTCAGAACTAAGTTCTGTTATGATCTTTGGTGCAGAAACTCCTTTGAAGCTTCAGTTCTCTACTTTTTTTTATCTTGCTATTGGCAAAGAAGTGTGGGTTATGGATTATTTCAACAGGTTTGGGCATTGGGGTTGCTGGAAGTCAAGATTTAGGAGAGGCTCCTTTGATTGTGAGATAGAGGAAGTGGATTCATTTTTGCAGCTTTTCAACATAATAGCTGGCTATAGTGGTGTTGAGGGCAAGTTGATGTGAGAGGCTTCCCAGAATGGATTTTTCGTAGTCAGATCCTACTACTAGTAGTTGTCTTCCAGTGCAGCTATTTTTTCCCTGGTCCAAGAGATCAGGGACTAAAGGTGGCTCTCTTTGCTTAAGAGGCCGTGTAGAAGAAAATTCTGATGACTTATCAATTTATGTGATAAGGATGGACATTGGTCAGTTGGTGTTGCCAAAGAAAACAGAGAAAGGAGTTGACAAATTATATCATTATCCACAGCAGTCTTTCAGTTTATGGGGTCTGCCTTCTCCCTATTTGGAGTGTCTTGGGTCCTTTTTCACACAACTAAGGAGGTACCTCTAAGAGGGTGTGAAAAGAGAGAAAAGGGAGAATCCCTAATTTTTGTTATTGAAAAACTGTAAATAATACACATTGGACTTGGGTATATATATATATATACATGTTAGTGGGACCCACAATACAATAAGGAAAGAAAAGGAAAAAGAAAAGTAAATAACCTAAATAATTGTACACTATCTAACACTCCCCCTCAAGCTAGAGCATATATGTTATATGCACCAAGCTTGTTACAAATGTATTTAATTCTAGGACCTCTGAGAGATTTAGTAAAAATATCTGTTAGTTGATCATTTAAATTGACAAAACTAGTCGCCACACATCCTGATGCGATCTTCTCTCTAATGAAGTGACAGTCAACTTCAATGTGTTTGGTCCTTTCATGGAAGACTGGATTGGATGCAATATGCAAAGCGACTTGGTTGTCATAGATGAGCTTCATCTGTTCATCCTTTCCAAATCTCAACTCTCGAAGAAGATGTTTCAGCCATATGAGTTCACATGTTGTCAGAGCCATAGCTCGATACTCGGCTTCAGCACTAGATTTGGTCACTACATCTTGTTTCTTACTCTTCTAGGATATTAGGTTACCTCCAATAAAAACACAATACCCGGAAGTGGAACGTCTATCTGTGGGTGAGCCAGCCCAATCTGCATCTGGGTAACCAACAACCTGGGTATGACCTCTGTTCTCGTACAACACACCTTGGCCTGGTGTGCTTTTGATATATCGAAGAATGCAGATTACAGCATCCCAATGGCTATCACATGGTGACTGTAGGAATTGACTAACAACACTTACAAGAAAAGAAATGTCTGGACGAGTAATGGTGAGGTAGTTCGGTTTACCTACAAGTCGTCGATATCTCCCAGGATCTCCTAAAGGCTCCCCCTGTCCTAATATAAGTTTGACATTTGGATCCATAGGAGTGTCTACCGGTTTACAGTCTAACATACCGGTTTCTTCCAAGGTGTCTAAAGCATACTTCCTTTGGGAAAGAACCACACCGGAACTGGATTGAGCTATCTCAATCCCTAAGAAATACTTTAGTTTCCCCAAGTCTTTAGTCTGAAAGTGGGTGAAAAGGTGTTGTTTTAGTTTTTGAATACCATTCTGATCACTGCCTGTAATGACGATGTCGTCCACATAAACTACCAGATAAATACACTGCCCCGAAAAGTTATGATGATAGAAAACGGAATGATCTGCTGTACTGTGGAACATGCCAAACTCCTGAACAACAGAACTAAAATGGCTAAACCATGCTCGAGGAGATTGTTTCAAGTCATATAGAGAACGGCGTAACCTGCACACTAAACCAAACTCCCCCTGAGCAACAAAACCAGGTGGTTGCTCCATATAAACTTCCTCACATAGTTGTGAAAGGCGCGCCTAGGCTCGGGGCGGCGCGACGCCACCCTTCGGCACCTCGCCTGAAGGGAGGCGACGCCCCTTCACGAAGGCACCGCTTAGGCGCGCAAGGCGCGAGGCGGTCGCCAAAGTTGCCTAAGTTGCCTTCGACGGTCCGACCAGGTAGGTACACACTCCTCCTTCTCCTTCTTCTTCTTCTTCTTCTTCTTCCTCCTACCGTCGAGTTGCAAAGAGCCCTAAATTTTTTTTTTATTTGGTGGGTCCAAAACGACGTCGTTTTGGAGCCTGTTCCTTTTAAAAAAGAAAACAGGCCAAAACGACGCCGTTTTGGCCTGTTCCTCCCATCCAGCCCCCTTTTCTGGTCTTTCTCAACCCGAGACCACTCCCATTTGTGCCCTAGCCTCTACCGTGCTGGAGAAGTGAAGAAGAAGAAAAAGAAGAAAAATAGGAGAAAAATAAGGGTGCGCCTCACTTCACTAAAGCCCTCGCCTTAGATGCGCCTTGCGCCTCAAGCTCCAGGACTACTTTGCACCTTGGTGCGCCTTGAGCCTTTTAAAACTATGCTTCCTCAGCAAGATCCCTATGAAGGAAAGCATTTTTAATATCTAACTGATAAAGAGGCCAAGAACGCATAGTAGCCATGGAGAGCAATAGACGAACAGAAGCTATCTTGGCAACAGGAGAGAAAGTGTCACCATAATTAGAACCATAAACCTGAGTATAGCCTTTAGCAACTAAGTGGGCCTTAAGGCGATCAACCTGACCATCAAGGCCAACCTTAACTGTGTAGACCCAACGACAACCAATTGTAGATTTACCAGAGGGTAAAACAACAAGATCCCAAGTGCCATTGGAGTGTAAAGCAGTCATTTCATCTACCATTGCCTGTCGCCAGCCTGGATGGGAAAGAGCCTCAGGGGTGCTCTTGGGAAGAGAAACAGAAGATATAGCAAAAACAAATGCAGAATAAGGTGAAGATAATCGATGGTAACTCAAAAAATTGTAAATAGGATGAGGATTATGAGTAGATCGATTACCTTTCCAAAGAGCAATGGGTAAGTTAGCAGAAGGAGGCAGAGCCGGGGCAAGAGAAGCCGAAGGGATAGGAAGTGAGTTAGCAGGTACCTCGGCCAAAGAAAGAGGAATAGCGACACGATGATGGCGATGATAAACCTGAAATGGGCAAGAAGGCACTGTATCAGGTGGGGAGATAATGGGAAGGGGTAAGACTTCAAAAACAGGAAGAGACTCAGAGGTGGAGAAGAACAGTGAGTCCTCAAAGAAAGTGACATCAACGGAGAGGAAGTCATCAGAGGTCGCCGGAAAGGCTGTTTAAAGGGCTGGCGGAGACAAAAAACCCCAAAAAATGCACTTTCAGGGCTCGGATGACACAAGCACAGATGGAGGGTGGCTAGACGGCGTCAGGCGAGGCTGGAGGTGGAAGCACGTGACTGAGAGTCTCCCTCTGGTGCTTTGAGAAAACTTGAAGATCTCCTCCTTGCGCACCTGATGGTATGGTCGGTGTCGGAAAAGGATTTCGCCGGAAAAAGGTCGCCGGCGATGAGGGTTTTCTAACGGCGATACGGTTGATCGGAAAGCTTTAGGAGATGGGAAGGGTGACCGAAATGAAACACAGTCATTGAAAGATTCTAAAATGGATTCACGGATAAATTGAAAATAATTAGGGTTTTTTTCTCCCTAGGCTCTGATACCATGTGAAAAAAGAGAAAATGGAGAATCCCTAATTTTTGTTATTGAAAAACTGTAAATAATACACATTGGACTTGCGTATATATATATATATATATATATACACACATGTTAGTGGGACCCACAATACAATAAGGAAAGAAAAGGAAAAGGAAAAGTAAATAACCTAAATAACTGTACACTATCTAACAGAGGGCATGGTATTTTTTTAAGGAAAGGGCAAAAGCCAATTTGGAAGATCACCGCCTTTATTTATTCTAGACTATATGAAAGCAACAGAGGAGAATTTTAGAGGAATAGAATGGTCTTGGTAAAAATCTTCTTCTTAAATCCTTTATTTATTTATTTTTTATTTTTTATTTTTTTTTATTTTTCTTTTTGGTGGGAGGGAGGAGAGGGGAGGAGATGCTAACTCTTCCTTTTAAGACTTAATTGACAGTTAAGGGTTGATTTGGACTGTTGCATCTATTGTGTAACAGGTGAGATGGGGAGGGCTGGGCAGGTGGGGTTTGCTTGCTGGGGAATTAGATGTAAACTTTTCTTGACTCGGTTTGAATTGGTGTGTCTATTGTGTGCCTTCCTTACTTTTAGCCTCGGATGGCATCCTTATTGTGTGCTTGGATTGAGCCCTTTTTATTATGTGTGTGTGTGTGTGTGTGTGTGTAAAATATGTATATCAAGAGGAAAAGAAAGGTGTTTCCTTTGAGCTTGTCTATCAATGATTGCTGTTGCTCCTTTACTTTCATTTATCGGGCCTTTTTTCTTGTTCTCTTTTAAGGGCACTTTCATGGTTTGCTGTTGGTTGCTACTACTATTGTATCAAGAAGTATGACCAGTCACGCCGTTATTTCAGGTAAGGATAATACACTATCAAGTTTTTGGCAAATTTCAATGGATGCAGTATTGGTCATATGTTGGGTTTCCATACGTTAATTGTATCATTATTTGCTGGTTCTTCACTCCATCCATTTGATAGGAAGGGGTTAGGTCATTTCTGCTTTAAAATGGATTAGTTTTGATTTCTCTGGCATTCATCTACTATGAGAGTGCACTCTGGCATTTTTCTTTGGAAGGCATTGACATGCTATATGCCTTCTGTGGTCGGAATTTTACATTCTTTACCAGCAGTGCTGGTGTCATTTCCCAGCTACCTTTTTGTAATGTGCATGAGCCTGTGCAATAGACTTTCTTCTTGTCTGAGCAATCACCTGGACATGCTTTAAATCTCCTGAGCTCAATAACATGAATATAACCAGATAATAGATGCCGTTGAACTTGAACATCATATTAATATTGGCCATTGCTTGAACATCATTTTGTTTTAAGTGGTTATTTTTTAACTGGTGTTTTATTTATTGAAGTGTGGGTATGTTCTTCTAGTTGCGCGTGTTCGAAGAAGGGATGGAGGGAATGGACACTTGTCCATCCCTTTATCCCTCTAACTTTATATTGTTTTCTCACTTGTACAAAATTGAGGTGGTGATTGTTTTCTGTAAACTGTAACTTGCTCATCCATCAGAGGCCTAACAATTTGGTAAGCTCTTGATGTATGCAAATTCTAGTTAGGAACAGGAAGCTCATATTGTATATATCTTCATTATGGGGGTTTGGACTGAATTATTAATCTAAAATTATTTTTTGTCCATGCAACTAGTCTTTTTAATTTATTATTGCTGTTGTACCTTGTTGGTAATGTTTGTTAAGTTTGTCATTCTAATCCTAGTTGGTTTCTTTTTTCTGGGTTATATTCTATAGCAAGGCTGCAAATCTAGATGGAACATTTCCTCCTGCTTTGATAGGTTGCGGAAATGCTTATGCTGCTCAAGAAGAGGGTGACCAAGCAATGTTGGCCTATCGAACTGCTGCTCGCTTGTTTCCTGGGTAATTTAGTATAGTAATTTGTTTGATCTTCTTTCCTGTCTAATTCATGCTTGTCACTTAGCTGTAAATCTATAAGTAACTTACCAAAAAACTAAAGCTATGAGCACTCAAAATGATATGTTCGTATCAATAAGTTTTTGCTGGCTTCAGTGATGTTTTCTCTATTAGTTTCCTTTTCTAGGATTTTTTTCTTTATTTTTTGTCTTTTTTTTTTTTGGAGTTTATTTATTTAATTTAATTTAATTTAAAATTTATTGTATGGTTTAATAGATTTGTGTATGTGTATTGAAGTTTTATGTTGCGCACACAGAGAGATTGCATTTCCCTGTCCTAGAGTATCTGTTGCAGTCAAAATTTCTGATGAAATGATAGGAGAGCACAAGATACATGTACTTTCTCAGAGGAACAAATATAATGATACTGCTATATGAAGTACTGCAAACTTTGTGTGTCACTTTGTTTATTCACTTCTTTGTGTTCGTGAAACATTGTTTATTGACTTCTTCATGTTAACTTTATTATTATTTTTTCCCCATGAAAAAAAAGGCCCTTTTATCATCCCACTCTATTTGGGCATGGTTATGCTGAATCATATGAAAATATGTATATTCTCCTTCTTCAAACCACTTTCTTTTTGGTCTTTCCTTCTTGCGACATCTTCAACTTGACCTGTGTTTTACTAGTAAGATGGTGGTTTCATTGCACATTGCCAAAATCAGCAATTTTCTCAGTTCTGATCTTCTCTTAAACCTTTTGATTCCAAAGCTTATAAAATTTCAATTACATCAATTGAAACTATCTTTAGCAAATGGCATAGAACATAGGATCTCTTCCCATATTCCCAATCAATGCCATACTAAGGCAAAAAAGAAGGCTTTATCTTGACCCATGATACAGACTTCTTGTGGTGAAAATCACCAGTTTACCCTCAAGTTCTCATAATAGTCCTTTGGTTACCCTTTATTAATTCAATACATCTCTTCGGAACTATTTTCTTCAGCACTAGGTATAATTCATAAAATTTTATGGAATTTGTTAACTTGTTTTATATTTAATTGTTGACTTCTAAGGTAGCTCTCCATGCAACCAATATATTTAATTTAATGACTTTTATCTGCCTGGAGGTGGATGGTGGTGGTGGTGTAATAACAAATGTAGTGCCATAAATATTATGGCTGTTTCTTGTTTTAAGAGTCTGGTTTGCAATTATGAAGATGTAAACTTGATTCTGCTGATCTGTACATGTCAATACATGTGAATGGTTGTTCACATGTTTGTTTTGTACAATTTGGAAGGAGTGCATTAGAACTTCCAAAGGTGTTGAATGCTTACCCCTGACGATGAAAGTTTCTTTTCTGAAGGCTTTATTCATGTGGTCTGATGTCTCATGGGGTTTCCCCATCTTTCCTTCCTTGATTTTACAGATAGTTTGAAGGTTTTTTTGCTGTGTTTGCCTTTGTTTTCTCTTTTTGCTATGGCTTTTCCACACCTTGTATACATCCTATATGGCTATATAAAGTGCCTTCTTTTTCTTGGGTGCCTTTGAATGCAGTTTGCACATCTATTTGCCTATAAAAAAAAGAGTAAATAAGGTCCTGAGAATTTGCATAATTGTTTGTATAAGAACATTGATAATGACTTCAATATGGGGAGTCATGAATTTTGGAATATCATGTGTGCTTGCCTGCAGTGATGTAGCTATATATGACGTATAAGATTTATCCTTAAGGATTGATGAATTTGTTATTTATTTACATTTTTCTAAGTTTTAAAGTAAGCCCCAGGATCAGTTTCTTTGTTTGGTCTTAATTTCATGTCAGGACCAACACATGGCCTTACACATGCTCTTCAAGCACTCAACAATTCATGCATGTTTGTGGATGTGGTGCCTATATTTTAAGGACTCTCTACTGATCTAGTACAATAATCTATTAGGCTGCTTGGCGCATTTCTTGTTAACTGGAGCCTTTAATTTCCTGCCTCAAAGGCTTGGACAGGGGACAGGGAGGTTCCAGTTCAATTCCATATGACACTGAAAAAAATGAAAAGGAACAAGTCATCTTCAGTTTTCCTACTTCAATCTGATCATTAATTCGTCTATTTTCTTTCTTGGATTTATCTTTCTTTGTGATGATCTTGTACTTTATACCTGTGGCATAGAATAATGAAAGCAGGAGTGTGCTGGAATGGGGGAGTTACTCCCTTACTATATCTAGGAAGCATCTTGCTTTAAAATTCGTCACATTTTTCTTATAAACAAGAATTATGTGTTTATGTACATATTTAATTCAGTGTCTCTATGTTAAATTACTGATTAAAGATCTAATACGATGGTCAACTAGACCATACACTTAATGCACATCTCATCTCATTATGCTTTCTTCCCAACTTGAATTTGGGTGTTGAATCCTGCTATTATCATTTTTAATTTTAACCATCTTTTTAAATTTTGTCTGTTAAAGACCTATCAAAAAAAAAAAAAAAAATTATGTGTTAAAGCACCACCCTTCAAAGAAGCTCCAATTCTGGTTCTTTCATATACAGCAGGGTTGCACCACTCCATTTTGTTAGGAAAACATGTCATGTCTGCCTTCATGTATGTAGGTTGTTTATTTTTCTTGCTTGCTTTTCTTTCCCTTTTTTTTTAGAAGAAACACACTTTCCTTCTCAATTTTTTTCTACACGGTTCTGGCCATAATTGAGCATGACTCTTGTTGCGCTTAATTTCATTGTTGTAGGTATAAATCTCATCACATATTCTATTTGTTTCTTAACTTACACGTAGTGGAAATTTTCTTATTATTTATGAATTGTCTTTTTACAGGTTGAATCTTGATATTCTCTTATTCCAGGTGCCATTTACCCACTCTGTATATTGGGATGGAATACATGCGAACCCATAGCTTTAAGCTCGCTGAGCAGGTAATATACTAATATATTGGGATGGAAATTTTCTTATTATTTCATAACTTTTACTTTTGGTTTTTGATTTAGTTTTTCTTTCTCTATTTGTTGAAGTAGCTTGCTTCTGAACTACTTCATGAAAATGTCAAATTTTTTACAAGCATTCTTGTTTTCAGTTTTTCATGCAGGCAAAAACTATTTGCCCCTCAGACCCTCTTGTATATAATGAACTTGGAGTTGTTGCCTATGATATGAAAGAGTAAGGATCTCTGCTCCTCATGAAATATGCAATAGTGGATGGTATATGATACATCAATGTTTGGCTGATTTTAAATAAAAATGAAAACTCAGAATTCACCAAATAAGAGTTATGAGGAAAACAGAGCAATTCATTGTTTTTTTTTTTCTTTTCCTTTTTTTTTTTTTAATTTTGGTTTTTAAAGATTTCCATTCAGGGAAAGTGTCCACAAGGTGAAAGCAAACCAAAATATGTATAGTGTAGTTGGCTTCTCCAACAAGGAATACAGTGAAGAAAAACTACTTAAAACTGTTTTTAAGTGGCAAAACCAGCAATAATTTAACACTTCCATAAAATTGTCTCCCTCAATACTAATCAGAAATAATTTACTTTCTGAAAGTTGCTGATTTAATCAAACCTAAAAAAGGGGCTTGAAAGATGAGTGCCTGCTCAAAAGATTACAACCATCACCATTAGGTGATTGTTGGTCAAAACTACAGTATCACTTGGAATGCCTCAGATGGGGATCCTTTTATTGGATTATTCTGACAGCATACAGAATTTATCAGATGTACAGTCTAGGTCTTTTAAACAGGGAAATAGAAAGTAACTAAATGTAGATGCGAGAACTAGAGCTGGTAAGAGAACAAGGAAAGATGTTAGTATCTCTTGCAAGTGTCTCCTTTGCATGTGGTTTAGTTGGAATTGGATGGTCTTTTTTTTGTCCAAAGGAGAGGTTTGGGAAATGCTTTATAATAGCATCATCATTTTTCTCTTATTATACTGTTAGGGAGTTATTAGTTATGGTTGTTTATTCATTTACAAGTATGCTATTAAGTATAGTTGGTATTATTTTGTAAATACATATGTTGTTGGATGTATAACACGGGCACTTTTTTTTCTCTGCTTACTTTATCTGGTGAAAGCTCAAAATTCCTTTTAAGCCATAACTAATCATGCTTGCTTTATTTTAGTTATTTTCAGTGTTAGTTGTCTTTGGAAACACTTTCAGGTACAATAAAGCTGTGTGGTGGTTCCAGAAAACGTTGAGTCACATTCCTTCCTCTTTAAGTGAAATGTGGGAACCGACCATCGTAAATCTGGCTCATGCATATAGAAAGTTAAAGTATGTTGCTAAAGTTTCTATGAATTGATTCTTTTTACTTCCTGGATTTTTCCTTTTCTTATTATCTTCTAGGACTTCACATTCCCTAGTAACTTTTTATTTTTTTAATTAAAATTTGCATTCCTCATAAAAAAAAAAAAGGGTCCTCTCTTCTGATTATGTTAGTTTAATTTGTAAAACATGAACGAAAGCTATATGTTTTGCACCTCATAATGAAAACCTACTATGTGTCAGGATGTATCATGAAGCAATCTCATTCTATGAGAAAGCCCTCACATTATCGACCAGAAGTTTGAGCACTTATGCTGGCCTTGCATACACTTACCACTTGCAGGTATCTTCCTTTTATTTATACCATGAAAAAAATGAACGTCCTCCTTCTGTGGCCTTCGTTGAATATGCATGCAATTTTTTTGTCTGTGTGTTATTAGTGGATTGCTTTGAAGTACCACAATAGTATGCTTTTAAGTCCATCTCTTTACTGTTGATGAGTATAAGGACAGTTTGATCTTAAGTACTGTTACAACTTGGAGATCAGAAACTCTAAGGTTTGGTTCTTCATTAGTTTGGCTTGTAATTTGTCTTGATTTAGTAGCATATAAGAGGTTTGCATGTGAAATTGTATAGTGGTCAATTGCGCTCTCTTAGTTTGATGAATACGCAAACCTAATGCTTGGCTAGTGTTGTTTAATATGCTCTCTTAAAGGCTCCTGTGGAAAGAATCCAGTTTGTGGACATGATTTCTTGTCAATTCTATGATTCTCATGGCCGGGACTAAACACTAATTAAAAAGGACCTATCTTTTCAAAATGGAAGCTTGAGAACCCTCTCACTGTCAATGAGAAAAAATGTCAATATCTCTGGCTACTTTGCTTTAGACTATTCCGATCATCTCCCATTTCTGAAATATAATATGAAAATCGATATACTTTCATGTACAGAAACCAGGATAGTGCTTCTTAATTGATGGAAATGGTTTACTATAAAATTGTAAATTTGTATTTTAAACTCTATTATCAAGAAATGGCTTGCTGCTTCTCAATTGGATGTTTCTTTTTTCTCTGCTGGTTTTGAAGCATTACCATTCAAGTACTAATCATGATTGAAATGATTCACATATCATCCCACATAAAATGACTAAATTCCCCTCTTCTTGATTGAATTGTAGAGTTTTGGCTTGTCTCCAAGCCCAGAAATCTTATATTCTTATTTCTGTTTGCTTCTTTGTTCATCATGACAACAACGTGATATCGTGTTGCTGGCTTTCTTCTATCTCTTTTTTGCCCTTGTGCAGGATAATTTTCCTGCAGCCATTACATACTACCACAAGGTAAGTTTTCATAAATTCCCAATTGCTACTGTGTCATTATAAGACTTGGAGTGCTACTTGGTAAGGTTGGCCCAACTCAAATAAACCAAACTCAGCCCAACCTTTCGGCAATCATTTTCAATACTTGAATTAAGCTTAGACCAAGTTTTTTCAACTTGATCTCAATTTGAATTAAGCTCAGGCCAGTTTGGACAACCTGAAACTAACCCGAACCTGATCTAATATCTTAATAATATTTATAATTCACATTATTCTATATAATAATATTCATTTAATTTTATTTTTTTTTAGCTTTTTAAGGAAAAATATCAAATTAGAACTATATCATTTACTTTTTAATTTTTTGGAAAGATACACGAATTTATTTGTACTTTTTTATAATTATCTCAAAATTTTGCCCCATTTATTATTTAAATGTTGGTATAAATACATGAAACAATTTTTAAAAAATATTTTGAATGAATTTTGAATCATACAACCTAATCAACTCAAGTTTAATCCAATCAATCCAAAGTTAGAATTGGGTTCAGTACCTCGAATTAGAGGTTGAGCTCGGTTTAGCTATCAACCCACCCGCCCCACAAGTTGCCGCCCCCTATTTATGACATTAAATATCTGCTCTGAGTTACACAGCCAATTTTCTTCCCACCCAACCCGACAAGTTGCTGCCCCCTATTTATGACACACAATATCTGCTCTTGAGTTAGACATAGCCAATTTTCTTTCTTGCTTCATGAATCTTGGGTTTTATATTATTAAGGATCATTCTAGTTAAGAAACTCTAAATTTTCTGAACCATTTCCTCTGTTGTGTTAAATTTTCAATCAGGCTTTGTGGCTGAAACCAGATGACCAGTTCTGCACAGAAATGTTGACTCTGGCTCTTGTAGACGAAGCTCGTCGAGGCCTAGACCCAAGAAACGAATCCCGTTAATGAGGTGCTTGTTTAATGCTGATCACAGATCCATGATATATCCCCTCAACGGACCTCATTTAAACATGACGATTGCATCAAACTAGTAGAAATATTAGGCATTGTCTTTAAGGTTTTATCTATCAGGCCAAGGAAAGTTATAATTATCAGAGTTTGAATTTTGGAAATTTGAAGTGTTGTATATGTGTTTCATTGTTGTCTAATTGGGTTCTTGGGTTTTTGGTGCCTTTTTTGTGGTAAATTCAGGAGAATTGCTCTCTCTCTCTCTCCCAAAGGGGGAAATAATTTTTTGTCTAATTAAGGCTTTTTAAAATAGTATAAACTCGGATGAAAAAAATTCATCATTTGGCATGATTTCAAGAAATGCAGAAATGAAGTTTTCCACATAATCACAAGCAGCCCAACCCAAGTTATATTTGAGACACCTCCTCTAAGTGATAATCATTAATTCAAATTAATGATTGAAGTTTGCCCTTTTCTTTTTTAGGGTTGAGTTTGGTGACTTTTCATCCCTAATTTTAGCAATTGGACCTTTTCTTATCTTATGTCAACAAAATGGATAGATAACTAAATGACCTTTATGGCATCCCAATAATTCTAAAAATTTTGTAATATTTTATTTTATTTATTTATTTATATCCATTAATTTCTTTTGTCTTCACATTTATATTCCCTTCTTTCTACTATTAGGGTTGGTCTTATTATGAAAAGTTGCAAAGCTTTTTTCTAAGGTTATGTTTGGTTTCTAGAAAGTACCAAGGAAAGAAAAAAAAAATACAAAGAAAAATAGTTTTCTCATGTTTGGTTTCATTATAATTTTTTTAAAAGAAAATTAAATATAATTAAAATTAGTTAAAAATTTATATGTTTTAAAATTATTTAATCCTTATATGATGGAGGAAATTAATTAAAATGAGTTAGAAGAAATATATAAAAATAATTTATTAATTTGAAATCTATTTTTTACTTTCCTTTTTTTTTTTTCCACTTTTCCTTTTTATTTTCTTTCCTTTATATTTTTCCCCTAAGGTTAAAAAAAATGGTTTATCATTGAATTTGTAAGTCCTATTTTCAAATATTTTATCTAAATATATATGTATATATAAAATCAAACATTTTACTTTTATTTAAAATTTAATGTCTTTTTAAAAAAATGAAAATAAATTAATTAATTCCACAGAATGGCCACTAATCTTGTGATGGCTCTTTATTAAGAACAAAGGAAAATATGAAGTACATTTAAACTTAAGCTGGAGATTCAATAATCCAAACACACGGAGGAAAATGCTTGAGAAAAGAAAAGAACACCCCAATTTTAGTGGGAGAATGGACAGGCATGAGAAGGTGGTGCAGAGATGGGCGGTCCCTTGAGTAAGCCTCCAAACAGCTCTGCTGGATCATAGTAAATTTCTGCTTCTTCCACCCTCAGTGACTCATCCACCTGTCCACCATTCAAACAGATTTTTTCTCATTTTTAATGCCATGAACACATGTAGATGATAAAAAGAAAGATAAAACGAAGGGCTCAGTTAAATCCTTTTCTTATTAACAAGGAAACAAGAAAGTGTTTTAATTTTACCAAAAATAAAATAAAATAAAATTGTTTTACTCTTAGGGTCATGGAGGTCTTGTTTGGATTGTCTTGGATGAAATCAAAAACACCTTTTTAGCTTTGAAAATGATTGGACCTGGTTTTGTAAGTTTACTAATAGAGCTTACAACTTAAAAATAAGCTTTAATCAATTTGATAAACTCTAGAATTCTTGGTATTCCATGGTTACTTATGAAAGACGGAATCCTATTAAAAGTATATAATAAAATTTAGATCATTTGATAAAGGGATAAATAAACGGTAAATATATATATATATATATATATATTTATAAAATAAAATATAAAAAACTTAAAATGGCAATAGGATGAGATTTATGGTATAAATTAAGAAATTTAAAGTATGCACAAAGGTCAAGGTGTAAAATGGTGGGATTTAAAGTGTATACTAAGATCAAAATATAAAAAGATGGGATCCGACTTGTATGTACTAAAATCAAAATATAAAAGGATGAGACTTTTGAAGTATTCACTAATATCAAAGTATAAAAGAATGGGATTTATAAAGTATGCACTAATTTCAAAGTATAAAATAATGGGGTTTTGGCTTGCGTATGAATTAAGGCCTATCTTAAGTCAATAATATTTTTTTATTCTTTTTTATATGAACCGATTTGACAAACAAATAGTTACTGAAAGTGAGCTACACCCATAAAAATGATAATGATATATAGTACCTTGAGAATTCCAAGCCCATAGAACTGAGCCATCTCTCCGGTGGGTGCATGTCCCTTGAAGGGACCCTCAAAGAAACCCCAGTGCCTGAACTTGTAGGCAATCTCCGGTGGTCCTGAGTACACACTGATCACTTCCCATGCAAACCCACGAGGAAAAGCAGATCTGAATGCATCATGTGATGATTCAAAGCTCTCTTCTTCTGCTTTGTAGTACTTCAACTCCTCTGGCAGAGAGCTTTTCAGAAGGGCGTTGTAGCTTCCAAGCTTAAGTGTCTCCTCTCCTGATAATCCTTCTCTTCCTGCAGAGAATCGGGAGAGGAGATATAAGATAATTTGGAGGAGGTTGTGTGGGTTGAATTTAGATCTGGTTTTGTTGATGTATCTTACCATTGACTATCAGCTTGAATTTTTCAGGGTTTATGGTTCTGAAGTCTCGTAAGCGAGTCTTGTGGGAGAGTTCCATCTCCCATGACTTGACAGCGTTTTGAACTGTCTCCTCTAGTGACCCTTTTGGCCATTCCTGCAAACCAAGGGAATAATCACAACAAGGAAAGAGATTACACCTTCAATGAAGAGAGAGAGAGAGAGAGAGAGAGAGAGAGAGAGAGCCTTCTTCAGAGAGATAGGTAGAGAGGGAGGGAGAAAGAGATAGAGCCTTGTGCAGAGAATGAGAGAGGGTGGGGAGGGGGAGAGAGAGAGATGTTCAGGAGAGATTGGTTGAGAAAGAAGAAGAAAGAGAGATCAGGAACCTTGTTAAGAGAGAAAGGGAGAGAGAGAGAGAGAGAGAGAGTAAATAAAATCATCAAACACAACAAACAAAGAGGGAGAGATAGAGATAGAGATAGAGATAGAGAGAGACCTTGGTTCTGCCTTCTTCAAAGAGCTGGTTAACAGAATCATAGGTGGGAGGCCCACCATGCCTCCAGTGGGTGTTCTTCTCTACTTCATCCTGCAACAGAGACCTATACTTATCTGCTGCATCCCTCACTGAACCCTCTCCACCACTACCCATCTTCACACCTTCTTTGAATTTTGTGGGGAGATTGCATTTAATTTATAGCCAAATGACATGATCAGGCCGGCTTCCATACTAGCATCATGCCATATCTCAGCTTTTTCCCATATGAGAGAGACCCCAGGGGTGGTTGACCACTAGACACTCATCAATGCTCTCACTAATTTAATTAATTAAAAAATATAATAAAAATCTCTATGATAATTTCCCTTTTTATTCATTAAAAAAATTATTAATATTAAATGAGAGTATTTATGAGAGGCACTGGGGATTGTAATGCTCTAATTAATATTATTAATTGAAAAATATAATAAGGTTCTCTAAAATTATTTTCCTTTTTATCAAGTGAAAAAACAATTATTAATATTAAATCAGGATTAAGTATGAAAAAAAAAAAAAGCCAACAAAAATGTAATCGAATACATTTGTGACTAAGTCCGAAGAATGCGTCCAATTACAAAGACCAGCAAGAATATGATCAAGTATGGAGAATGTGACTGAATACGAAGAACATGACCAAACACAGAGAATGCAATCGAATATGAAAAAATGATCAATGTATAATTGAGAATATAGGAATAATATGATCAAAAAATGCAAAAAGTAATTAGGGTACAAAATTTCTTATGACACCCTCTTCAAAATTATAAGGTTTTGTTTGGCCATTTTTTAAAAAATTGTTTTTAAGTTAAAGAACAAAAATCATTTTAATTTTAGTATATTTCTAAAGCGTGTTTGGCAAGTTGTTAAAAAATATTTTTTAAAATTTTAAATTATTTTAAAAAATTAGTTGATTTATTAAAGAAACTAAAAGTTAAATTAATGTCGGTTAGCATGACATTAACTTTGGCTTGATTGGGTCTCATTTGATATAAAAAAAAAATTTACCTAATAAAAAAATTTTGAAAAGTATAGATGAAGTTTTGGTCTATTATTTTTAAAAATTAAATAATTTGAAAATTATAAGAATAGCTAATTTGAAGTTTATTTGTTTGATGAAAATAAAATTACATACAAATTTAAAACCTATTTATATAGTTAAAAGATTAGAAAAATTATAATTATATTTAGAAAAGAAATAACAAAGTTATTTTAAACCAATTTTTATTTATAAACTTTTTGCTTTAATTGGTTTAATATTTAAGTTTCAAATTATTTTTAAAAATTATTAAACTCATCAATAAATTAAGTATATTAATTTTTATTTGATTTAAAGTTTATTTGTCTAGTAAAAAAAATAGTCTTATGCCAAGTTATTAAATATGAGTTTTGGTTTGTGATTTTATAATATTAATTTGATTAATTTTGAGTTCTTAATTTTATAATATTGATTTTTATTTTTAAATTATTTTTAAAAATTAGTAAATTTAATATATCAAGTATGGCTCAATTTAGAATGTATTTGTCTAATAAAATAATTTATAAAATTAAAGAAAATTCAAAAAAAAAATTAAGCATGTTTGGCAAGTTGTTAAAAAAAAATTTTTAAAATTTTAAATTATTTTAAAAAAAATTAGTTGATTTATTAAAGAAACTAAAAGTTGAATTAATGTCGGCTAGCATAACCCTAAATTTCACTTGATTTGGTCTCATTTGATATAAAATCCTTTTACCCAATAAAAAAATTTGGAAACGTATAGCCTAAGTTTTGGTCTATTATTTTAAAAAATCAAATAATTTAAAAATTATAAGAGTCGTTAAATTGAAGTTTATTTGTTTGATGAAAATATTTATAAAAATAAAATTACATACCAACAAAAAATATGTGAATCATTTTACACCAATTATAATCCATGTTAAAATAGGTTAATGAGTTGTCCCAAATTCAACATAATAAGTTTTTCTTAATTTAAAACTTATTTATATAGTGAAAATTTTCAAAAATTTATAATTATATTTAGAAAAGAAATAACAAAGTTATTTTAAACCAATTTTTATTTATAAACTTTTTGTATTAACTGGTTCAATATTTATGTTTCAAATTATTTTTAAAAAATATTAAACTCATCAATGAATTCGATATATTAATTTTCACGTGATTTAAAGTTTATTTGTCTAGTAAAAAAAGTAGTCTTATGTAAAAAAAATAATAATAAATAAATAAAAATAACCAAGTTATTAAAGATGAGTTTTGGTTTGTGATTTTATAATATTAATTTGATTAATTTTAAGTTCTTAATTTTATAATATTGATTTTTTATTTTTAAATTATTTTTAAAAAATAGTAAATTTAATATATCAAGTATGGCTGGATTTAAAATGTATTTGCCTAATAAAAGAATTTAGAAAGTTAAAGAAAATTTTAAATAAAAAAATTCAAAGTGTGTTTGGCAAGTTGATGAAAAATATTTTTTAAAATTTTAAATTATTTTTTAAAAATAATAGTTGAATTATTAAAGAAACTAAAAGTTGAATTAATGCCAACATTAACTTTCGCTTGATTTGGCCTCATTTGATATACAATCTTTTTAC
The DNA here is from genome assembly GCF_030704535.1 of Vitis vinifera. Classification (NCBI taxonomy): domain Eukaryota; kingdom Viridiplantae; phylum Streptophyta; class Magnoliopsida; order Vitales; family Vitaceae; genus Vitis; species Vitis vinifera. Next base: position 1,351,623 of record NC_081823.1, read on the forward strand.
CCAATAAAAAAATTTGGAAAAGTATAGACTAAGTTTTGGTCTATTATTTTAAAAAATTAAATAATTTGAAAATTATAAGAGTAACTAATTTGAAGTTTATTTGTTTGATGAAAATATTTATAAAAATAAAATTACATATAGACAAAAAACATGTGAATCATTTTACACCAATTATAATCCATATTAAAATATGTCTATATTTTTAATGGTGAATGAGTTGTCCTGAATTCAACATAATAAGTTTTAAACACATTTAATTAAATTTAAATCTATTTTTTATTTTTCTTTTAAACACATATTAATAAATTTTTTACAAAAAATAATATAATTAAAAATATTAAAAATATATATTTTTTGAAAATAGTTGTATTGTATTTAGTACCTTCACAAAGAATAAGTCAAAAAATCTATTTTTTGCATTTGATTTCTTAAATAAAATTTTATTTTTTAAAAAGGCTAAAATTATTTTTTAGAACCGTTCTTAAAATTTGAAGTCATTTCGAAGATTGAAAAAAGAGAAAAAGAAATGAGTTTTCAAAATTCTCTCTTTAATTTATGAATTGAGAAAAAATATTCAAATATATACTCAAATTTTTTTTTATATATTTTTAAAATTTTCATCTTTTGTGTAGATAAAAAGAAAACGAAAAAAAAAACCCACTTTTTAATGAGCTTGATTGTAAAAGGGTTTCTTCCATTGATTTTATTTATTTATTTTATTTACTTTTTTTTTTTCAATTATTTATTATTTGCACTAAATTCCAATGATGTGGATCAAAGCCGCTGAATAAACAACTTGTTGATTAACACCAATTCTTATTTTATTATAGATCCTCATACATGTGACTTGAAATTTTATTTTTATTTTTATTATTATTATTAAATAAAATAAAATAAAATAAAAGAGAGAGAAAACTTAATCGGATGGGAATTGATTTTTCTTTTTTTTTGGGTCAAAGATTGACCATTATTTTTTATGGTTTTGTTCACATGCATGGAATCTTTTTTTATTTTTAAATTATTTTCTCCTTTTTTTCATCTTATTAAAAATATTTTGCATTTAATGATTTTCTTCCTAAAATGCTGCACTCAATTCCAATTTCTTAAATTATTTATTTATAAAGAATAATAATTTATTATATGTCATTGTCGAATCTTTTAAGAGATCAATCAATATAAAAAAAAATAATAATAATGATAATACGAATAGCATATTTCAACTAATTAATCACAATTAAAAATAAAAATTATTTAATTAATTGAGTTTAGCTATAGAAGGTAATATTTATTTTTTATTTATATACTTTTTATCTCAAAAATATCCTAGGAGCTAAAAAATTTAACTACAAAGTGATTGAAATAATTAATGAAAGAAAATTAAATATAAGTAAAATTAATTAAAATTTTATATATTCATTTAAATTATTTAACTATAGATTTCAATTAAATACTTCTCACCCCAAAAATTACGAGATTTGGTTTTGATGCTGCTTATTGTTAATAATCTAAGATCATCCATACATATATCTAGGATTGGTCAAATTGCTTTTGATACTACTTAGTTGATCAAATCGATTTTAATATCATTTATTATTAATAATTTAAGATTATCGATACATCTATATAAGGTTAATCAAATCGATTTTAATACCACTTGTAATTAATAATCTAACATGATACATCTATCTAGAGTTAGTCAAACCAAACCCTAAGATATTTCTTTAAGTCATCATTTCTCAAGGAGCAATATTAGCGGATATGAAAAAATCCTTGATTTAAAATTCTCGAAGGCTTACAAGAAAGTCTACATACATCAATCACATCATGATCCGATACAAATACTTATTTTTTGAGTCGTCACTATGTGTTAAATTAGAATTCAATTGAATTTGATTGGTGATAAAAGGATACTAAAGAAAAGGATTTTGAAAATGTTTCGACAAGAACTTAAGGTTCCAATTTGGTGGGTCAGGCAATTTATTGGACATTGAATGGATAAACCATCCACGTCCACCACTTATTTTTTTTTTGATAAGGTTGACTTGTTCCTCACTCAAGAGCAATAATTTTAGAAGTGGATCGGTTACATAATCCTAGGTGGTTGAATTGTAATCATGATGTCATATATCATATATCATAAATATATAATTTATATATTATTAAAAATAAATATAATTTTAATTTTATTTTTAATATTTTTATATGAAATCACGATAAAGATAAAATATAAATTTATTAACAAATTTTGTTTTTTAAATATTAAAAAATAAATCATATATCAAAGAGTAAAACATAGTGTAAAGTTGTGTCATTAAGGGGGTGGGAAGGTTTGAGTCTGGGCGATGAGACGACGATTCGACTAGTTGAATGGACCGGTCTGGTCCGGTTTTTAAAAGAGTGGGTTTAACCATTGGTTTGGTCCGTCACTCCAATATTGGTTCAAGCCTTCCAGAACAATGAATGTGACTTTAATTTTTTAAACTCAAGTAAATTTTTTATTTTCTACTTAAAAAATAAATTTAAAATAAAAACTATTTATATATAATTTTTTATATTTATTTAAACGTCTCATATTTGAAGTGTCATGAGCAAATCCCGAAATATTACTTTTTTTTAAAGTTCATAATTAATCTTATTTATTTATGAAGATTAAAAAAATAAAAATAAAAATACAAAATATAGTAAACAAAAAGTTGAAAAAATATTAATTTAATTAATTAAACTCATTTCACCTATTTTAAGTCTTATGTGTAAAAATTAAATAATTTTAAAATATATAAATTTTTATCTAATTTAGTTATAATTATTTTAAAAAAATTTAAATAGTTTTTAATTACATAAAATAAGAATATACTTTTTGTATAAGAATTATCACTTTTTATAAAATCTTCTATTTTTAAAACCAAAAAAAAAAAAAAGTAAAACAAGAATTGTATCTAAAACTAGAAGTAACCTAAGACTACCTTTTTCTACATTATCCAAACATTAAAAAATTTCATAAATTAAAATTTTTTTAAAAAAAACATCTTAATATATATTTTTTCTTGAGAATCAAACATAGCCTTTACTAAGGGTAATGAATCCCTCATCTCTAGCAGCAGGGGAAAAACACAGAGGATAAGTTAGTGGAAGGGAATTGCTGTTTCAGAAAATCTAGTGTGAAGGCCAGCTGATCATATCTTACTGCCAGTGCTACCATGCTACTCCCTCTTCTTCTCAGTAACATCTATGACATACCGGTTCAACCTCTGGCCGAATATCCTGGTAGAGAAAGATTCACTGACATGCTTCCGCGCTTCTCCACCCATGCTCACAGCCATCTCGGGATCGCGAATCAGTCTAGCCATGGCCAAAGAAAACTCTAGTGGGATGGGCTTGCAGAGGAAACCCGTCACCCCATCTTTGATCGTCTCGACTGGCCCCCCACTGTTGCACCCAATGACTGGTTTGTGGGCTGCCATTGCCTCCAAAGGAACAATGCCGAAGTGCTCATCCTGCATTAGTCCAAGAATAATCTTTAGATCATTTTTGTTTCTCAGATCAGATCAAGTGAGGAGCAGAGGTCAGATTGTATGGCACCTTTGGTGTGTAAAGGACGCATAGGCATTGGGAGAGAAGCTCGTTTCTTTCAGTTGTTGAGCAGGATGTGATGAATTTAACCTGATCAGACACCCCTTCCCTGTCTGCTAAGTTCTCAAGTTCTTCTAAGTACTCAACATTCTCTCTCAGCCGTTTGTCATAGCCACCTGAAACAAAAGAGATGCATGAATGTTGCTTCCAGTGTGTAAAAGCCAAAGAACCTAAATATATCTGAAGCAAACAATAAGTAGAAATGCAAAATGGCTGAGTATCATAAGAGTCTGTTTGGAAGCTGTTCTCAAAGATAGTTTCATGCTCATTAGAACAAAAAAAAGTTTTATAATAAGAAACAACAAAAAATATGAAAATATTTTGAGAACTTTTGTATTGTTCAAAAATTTACAATACCATTTTTCATATTTGAGTTTCCAAACAAAATTTTGTTCTTGAAAATAATATAGATCTGCTCTCAAAAATTGTTGTTTGAGAACTATTTTTTTAGATCCATCTTCGAAATTGTCTTTTAAGAACTATTTTAAAAAATGTTGCCAAACAAACCTTAAATGTCCTAGTTCTACAACTGGGGCAAAAATCACTCTCAACCACATGCCCATCAAGAAAAAGAAACAAACTGCACCTGCATTAGTACCATCCTTGGCTTATATTTCAGATAAATATCACGGGAAATATAATCATGCAAGTAATTGAAGAAAACCATTGTGTTGTGAAATTGAGAGATGAAAATATATTCAAAACATCGTCTGTTCTCCAATTGGTTCTCTGATCAAATTAGAACTGTATCACCTTTATCTGTACCATGACATATCCACTCGAACTAGTCTGGCTAAATGAAGGAAAAGATATCTATTCTTCCCCTCTCCAGCAAACAAAAAATAAAATAAAATGAAACAAATATTACAGGTCTGTCTACAATCGGACTTAAGAAGGAAATAGGAAGACTTGCCTGCAATAGTTAATGATGCATCAGCAAAATTCTGACCTCCAAGAGCATCCTCTTCAAGAGAGCGAAGCAGGGCAAAAGCTGAAATTGCTAAATCTATGTTTTTTTTCCTTTCAAAGCGATTGATGGAGAGAAAATTCAACCTATGCAAAATTTACATATTAAGGTTAAACTCTGAAGTTTTAGGTGGGGGGGACGAATGTAGATAAAAAAAAAAAATGCACAAGACATTCTAGAATCATGCCTAGAACTAGAAGATACGAAGAGATATACAAGCATGTTCGTTACTTAAAAGCATGGGGTTTATCAAATTGATCCACATTGACTGCTGGATAGAGAACTGCTGGACGAATTCCTCGTGCGTCAAGACGCTTGAATGTATTCGCAAAAGTTGATGCAGTAAACTTGCTGTTCACAAGGATCAAATCTGCCATTCCTGCATTTCCCGAAAGTAATTTCATAACTTGCAGTTCACAACATAGCAAAGGAATGTGAAAAAGCTACAGAAAACATTTCATGTGAAGAACATAACACCAGGATTTGGAATCACACCAGTTGTTGTTTCTTCTACAAAGTCTATTGGTTTCCTATATATCCTCCTAAGGACAGTTGTGTGTTGAGCCAGCAACAAATCCGGAAAATGACAATAGAACACAACCTGTATTAAAAGAAATGCACTACATGGTTGAATGACCCCAGTGCTGGAAAAGTCTAACATAACAATTCATATAAGGAAAGTAGAATTACCTTTGTTTTCTTCTTAAGTTTTAGCAAAGGAATGACAACAGAGACCTGATCTGCTACTATAACATCAAATGATGACCACATCAACAGCACACACAGAGCAACAAAAATGCAGCGCAGATATGCACACACAGCATGGAGTCGGTAGAAAATATGCCGGGGTAGGAAAGCACCATATACTGTGACTGGAAAGGTACCTGTACCATACCTACTGATGTTAAAATGGAAAACCATGCAATATCTTTCAAAATACTAGATGTAGATTACCATTACAAAGAGCAAAAGCAGCATGTAAAAATTGTTACCACCATTCATTTGTCTCATAGACATTTTTTGATAGGTACATTTGTGTCATAGACATGAAGAAGCCATTGCACCAAGGTGGGTTCTTATGTTTTCATTTACGTTATATAGTAGATCTTTTTTATGTGACACAAAGACAATGAGTTTACTAGCACAGAAGAATCAATTGATTCGATTGAGCTGAAGACACTAAAAGGATAAGAGGAAGATCAAACAGGATGTGGGTCAAGGAGGGAGGAAAGACATGACTGACAATGATCTAAAGAGGAATATGACTTTAGATAGAAATGAATGGTGAAAGGGATTTATCAAATTGACCTCAAGCAATTGGGACTAAGGCTTTTCTAAGTTCATTAAGGAGAGCCGTTTCCTTTTTCTTTTTTTCTTTTTTTATTGTTTTTACAAGGGAATACAAATAGAATATATTGCAACACGTTAAGACTAAAATGGTAGTACCATTATAAGAGTTGCTGTCCTCAAAAAATTCTATTAAACATTAGGACGCATAAGGTACAATGAATTTCATACATAAACCAAAATTTATCACCTATATGTATCTTTTCCATTTTTTCTTTTTTCTTTTTCTTTTTTTTTTTCTGTTTTTTAATAGGCAATAAGAAACTTAAGATACATGGTGCAATGACACATAAATTCAATTACATTCTGATTGTTTCTAACAGTATTTAAGAAAGATTAATGGTACTTCTTCTGAAAAAGAATTGAACAGTATATTATTGTTTAAAGGTATTTTGAGGTTAAAAGAGAAAATTAAAAACTTTCTTTTCCTTCTTTTTTCTATCCTCGTAGAAGTATCCTCTCTTTCTAGCACTTTGAATTAACATTTGCACTTTCTCCTTCTCTTTTAAAAAAATGGGGATGTCTTCCCCACCAATCTCCACTCCAGTTTTTTTTCTTTTCAACTTGTTTCTATGCACAGGACAGATTTAATGTTTTTTTTTAAAAAGAAAAAAAAAAAAAGACTTAAAGAGTCATTGTAGTCTCTCTATCCTGTAGTCCATACAAGCATGTAGTTATCTTCACACCATAACATGCTCAATGGTTTTTCTCTTTTCCATTTTTCACTTCTACATTACTTTGCAACCTGTTAGAACTTTTGGTCCATTACAAACAATATTAGACTTAATAAAACTAGAAGAATAATTAAAATTTTACAAGATTTATTTCATGTGTAATGAATTAATGCAAGCTGATGTCATACACTGTAAATATAACTTTGTATAAGTGCTATATTGGTAGATGCATGTCTTTGCCTATTTGATCTTTTGCATCTTTCATGTAATTGGTTATTTTTTGTTCAATAAAATTCACTGTAGGATAAAGGAATTTATCTGCTGTAATCTTGTTCAGAAGCATGCACATCGGCTTTAAAACTGATTATGGCCAACTTGAGAATATTGTCTCCTATTTTCACTAATTTACAGACTCACAACAACAGATAAAAGCCCAAAAAAAGGTTGATTCTCACCTGAAAGAGTTTCCTCAAAACATCGTTTCTTGTCATGGTGTGCTGTAAATATATGAACCTTATGTCCATGGGATGCAAGCTCCACAGCCGCATCAACAATTAATCTTTCAGCCCCACCTATGCATCACGTAAAATTAGCAACAGAATAAATAGAAATTTAACAGGTAACAAAAATAGGATTTGATAGAGATCAGGACATCTTCACACACATAAAAATGAGGGTTCAATAATTAATAACTGATGAATACCATACAGGATTTCATACCATATTATTCTATTGTCCTTTCCCTTCCCACAACCCCACTAACCAACCATGTCAGACACAGAATTCTTGTGTCTGACATGCCTGTGTCTATTGACCATAGACATCAATAGTCTAGATCCTCTGAGAGCTGAGCATGATTTATTCCATGAAATTGGCAAATGCGGTGGTTTACAATGATGTTGGAAGTGGTGATGAAGAGATTTGGCCATCGGTATCAGCAGCTGCCATAGCTACAACAATAGTGTTGTTGTTTGAGAAGGTGCTATAGATACCTCTCTTTTTAATTCCCCTATCCATGAAAACATTGTGTGTGCATTCTCCATGCTTTAGGTTCTTGGTTCCAAAAAGAGTTCTATTTTATTTATCTTTATTAATTTGCCTCTCGTTTTATCCCCCAGAAAATGTAAACAATAGGGACTATTTGATATTAACTTTTGGTTAGGAAGCAAAATACATATCAAAAGGCTCAATTAAGTGAGCAAGGAACTGTGAGGTACTACACTTGTATGCTCTATGATATGTTTTCTTTGAACCTTATTATTCATCAAAGACGCGCCTTTTATATCATTAACATCTTTAGTTCATACTATAGTTGGTGATGATATAAAAAGGTTCATACCATATCATCCTATAGTTTTTTCCCTTCCCACAACCCACTAACTAACCACATCAAAACACACAATTTTTATTTTTCTTTGTTAAGTTAAATTCATAAAACCAAAAAACTCCCAAATGAATTCAAATAAACGAGTATAATGCTAATATTTGTCTGTTGGCTAAGACAATCAAATAAAAAATTGATACAATTTTTGTAAAACCATGGTCTTAAATATCTCTCAACTGCCCAATATTGGTCTGGTCATATCTATATTAATATCTTCATATTTTCTTAATCTCAGTATGGTGGTTGATAATGATTGTAGAGTGCATATGGTGAAATCATTTTATCCATATTTTCTTAATCTTAGTATGGTGGTTGATAATGATCGTAGAGTGCATATGGTGAAATCATTTCATCCATATGCAACAACTCACAAACCCCTGGGGACTATTTCTCAAAGCAAGCCTCAAAAGAAAAATGCTCTGAGGGGTGACCTAGATGATCACTTCTCAAAATAAGAGGCACTAATGAAGGAAAATGTCACATTTTTAGCCTCTTGTGTTTGAGACTTGCATCTCATGCATTAACTAAAAATAAGGAAGAGAAAGGAAAAGAACTCTTAGATGGTCCAAGGAACACTCATTGCAATATGAGTGTAATGCATCTATATTATATAAATTTATATTAAGTTACGTTATATATACATACACACTTCAAAACTTATGACTATGTCATCATATCCATCAGGCAAGCATGAAACATCATGGGCTTAAAGTCATATTTGTCTCTTCTTTTAATTTTTGATATCCGTTGGTGGCTCCAAAATTCAAGCCAGAGATGCACCAAATAGGCTAATCCAACTCCTGCGTATTCTGAAAGGGTATCAACACCCCTCTTTCCCACATGCCCAAGCCAATTAGGCTATAATCATTCAACAAACAGGGGAAAAATATTGCACACAAAGCACTTTAATATGCACCCATATATGCTTGCATCAAATTCTCAGCCCAATTATTCCAGTTCCATTGCTTCCTTGTTTTAAACACCAAAGGACTTGGAATTAATTCCCAATTTTCTAAAGCCTAAATCCACAATGCCATTCAAAAGTTTGAAAAAAAGAAATGCATCTAAAGCAAATTTTATGCGGTCTACTAAATTTTGAATGTACAGAAAGACTTAATGTTTTGATTAGATTATGAGAAATTGAATGAAAAAAAAAACAGCCTAAACTCAACAATGCCATAGAAAACAAAAACCTAAAATACAAAATTTTACTTTCATGTTTTCTTAGCAACCAAACAGCAGCAAATTCAAAACCAACCCATCAATTCATTCACCAATACAGAAAAAAAAAAAAAGGTTTTCCAACATTGTCGTTACCTATTCCAAGATCAGGATGAATTATGGCAATATTCAGCCTTGAACCTCCTTTTTTCTCCATTGTCCGGTGCCTCACACAAACCACAGCTTTCTTCCCTGTAAACAAGGGTTCTTCTAGATTGAAAACACTAAAAGCAAAACCAAATGTCTTCTATAGCAAATTGTTGCCTGTTTTTAGAAACAAAAAACATGTTTGGTAATCAAAAAACGCAAATTTAAAACAAAACAAAACAAAAAATATATGCAAAGCCATGGTTTTCACCAATCAGCACCAATTTCATCTGTTAACATCCAAAGATCATCAATTCCAAAAACCGAACCACTCGTAGAATCCAATCGAAGAGACCATTCAAAATAACTGAAACTATCTCCAAAACAAATTGATTCCGAAAACCAAATCCACAACCAACAAAAATCTAGAGAACCTAGGTCTTCTTTTTAATTATAAAAAAATAAAAATAAATAATAAATAAAAAGGCTGACAATAAAATCATAAAAATTTCACCTATTGAAGATCGTCAGCTATGTTGATCGCGATTTCCCTCTTTTGCTGTCTCTTCGATTCCTTACTCGGCTCCTTCCCACCGGAGACTTGGGTCTTCAGTTTAGCTGTTATAGACTATGAAAAAATTCTAATGAATTTATTCGTTGAATTCTTAAAAATCAAATAGTGAAACCAAATTTCGGACCAAATTTTATGATAATAAAATTATTTTTTAATCCATTTTTTAGATTAAAAAAATAAATATCATCTCGTTCATTGGACATAATATTTATTAATTTTAATTTAAATATATTGTTTATTTATTTTACACTAAATTTATATAAATAAAAAAAATTGTGTTAATTATTTTATATATGTTTAAATACTTTTTGTCTTTTATATAAGAGCTTTTTAATAAAAATAAGAATAAAAACGAATTAATTTGAATGAGAAATTTATGGATTAAAAAAAAAATTTAAAAAGAAAAATTTCAAAGCATTGTCTGACAAAACCCTTGGAAGAGTTGAGGTGAAAATTTTGAAAATAATATAAAATGACAAAAAAAAAAAAAAATTTAAACTTTAAAGAGAATAAAATTTATAATGGATGAGAAATTTAAAAAATTTTAATTTTTTAATGATAAATTTTTATAACATTAATTATATTAATAGTTTGGTTTTAAAGAAAATGAAATTTATAACTTTAAGACACTTTTGATAAAAATAAATAAATAAATAAAAAGTGAAGAGTAAATAAAAAATTAATGATTGGTTTTTATTCCATTTTTTTCAAAATAAAAAATAAAAAATTTATATTAAATTTAAAAATTCTTATGAAAAAAATTATTGACTTATATTATGTTGATCAAAATTATTTTTGAAAATTACATTTTTAATTTGCTTTTAAAAATCATTATATATTTTGTAAAACTTATTGTTATTTTTTGTTAATAAAGATAGAAAATAGAATCCAGATTAAATTAAATAATTTTATATAAAAAATAAATATAATATATCAAATTATTCAATCAACTTAAAAAAATATAAAGAAAAATTAAGTTTTGTTTTAAAAATATTTTTAAAAAATCAAAAGAATTAAAATCTCAATAAAAATAAAATCATCATTTTGATAAATTTCATATCAAAATCTTAATATTCTTAAAATAATGTTATAATTTTCTTAATAAAACTTAAATTTGTTTAAATAAATAATGTAAATAAGTGATTAAATCTTTTATTTAATTAAATATAAAAGTGTAAAAGATTTAAATATCTCAAATGAATGAAAATCGCTATTACAATTATAAAAAGTAAAAAGTTTCACATAATTAAAAAAAAAATTATTTTATTAAAGAAACTAAAGATATATTAGGATAATAATAATAAATATAAGTATTAAATGCATTTTACTTATTTTCCCAAAATATACTGAAATATGATTTAATATACTTCAAATTTGTTATCAAGCAAAAAAATAAAAATAAATAAAAATAAAAAAATAGGATGAAAGATGGAGTAGCTATATCAGAGGTACATCGGATGACTATGCAGAATATGAATGCCCAATTTGAGAAGTTTCCCACAAATATTAACATTTTTTTTACAGTTTATTGAGTGGGGTTTTATGATTGAATATAAATATAAAATTAAAATGAAGTATTGAATTTGAATATAAAATCAAAATAAAGATATGAACATTCAAATTCATGTTAAATCAAAGTAATTAAAATTTTAAATTAAATTTCTATTGAAAGATGGAATAAAAATTGAAGGCAAATAAAAATATTAAATTTTCCATTTGCTTCTAGATTTATGATGACAATTTCAGGAATGATTTCGTTAACCCTAACGAAATAAAATAATTAAATTCCCATTTAACTTGATTATGAGTATGAAAAAGATTAATTTTTAAATTATCTTTTAGGTTTATGATAATAATTTTAGGAATGATTTTCATTAGGTGAAGTGATTAAAACTCCAATTAAATGAAAAAATTAAATTTTTATTTAAATTGATTATTAATATTAAAAAGATTAAATTTTGAATTACTTTTTAGGTTTGTGATAATAATTTTAAGAATAACTTTCTTCAAGTAATTAAAATTCCAACTAAATGAAATGATTGAATTCTTATTTAATTAATTATCAGTATTAATAAGGGTATTTTGGGAAATAAAAAAGCGAAAAACAGCTCTTTCTTTTATAGGTAGTAAAGAAATTTCTTATTGTTCCAAATGCGGGCTCGATCGGTTCGACCCGATCCGGAGTCCAAATGCTCGGGTCGAGCGAACCGCGGCATTACCATCTTATAAAAGCTTCAATCCAACAGAATATGTAGCCCACAGAGGCTGACGGCAGCGACGCCGGGGATATGATAGGAGAAGAAGGCGGCCCGGCGGGCCCAAAGGTCCTTCGTATGCTTTACTTCGTCGGCGCCGGATGTCTGTACTTCTTGTTTTTGTTCCTCTTTCAATTACTGTGGCATTGAATTTTTAGCTTCAAATTTTAACCGTAATCCTACATGGATCTACCAGTCATCTGCACTGCGGCGATCAACAAGTGGCGAGATCTCCAGCGAAAATCAGCTCAGCAGCATGCCGATCAGTTGCCGGAAAAGCCTGCCAATAATCTCAGGTCCTAGGGTTTCATATATACTATTCTAGAAACAGAATATTCTTATGTCTTATTTTGATTTTGTTTTGCATAGACTCTGATTATAGATTTTGAAATTGAAGTGTTTTGGTCGGTTTCATCATAGAATTTGGACCATGTTGATCCATTTTCGAGTAAATTGAGAGTATTTGCTGATAAAAGCTCATTAGTATGTGCATTTTCTGTGAGAAATTGGGTCATTTTGGTGTTTTGTTGATCGAGTGAATCTATTCTCAATAATTATTAACTTTTTATTTAATTTCCGCGTCCGTCAGCTGCAAAATGCATACACTTCATGAATTAACCAATGCATACCAAAAAAAAGAAAAAAAGAAAAAAAAAAGGAGTTGCCAAATGGGATTAGAGAACTCCAAGACTCAGGTTGCATATACACTTTATGAACAGTTGATTTTTCACAGTTTTTCTTTAAAGCAAATTTCTTTTCTTGTCCCAATCGATCAGGAGTTGAACTTAGAACCTCCCAGCTAGGTCTCAAAGGCAAGTTATAGGGAATTCAAAATGTATTAAAGTTTTCTGATCTTTTTCATATTACTTTCCTTCCCCTTTTTCCTCACAACCAAACAAAAATATTCCTTCCCTCTGTGATGCTGGAGATCCCAAACAAAACCCAAATAATTTCCTTTTACCAGGAATTATCTTGTAGTCTCAACCACGAATTTCCGGAGTTATTAGGGGATTGTTACACTGGTTCACTTTTGGATATAGAAGTATGATAACTAGCCATGGTTTCCTTAATCCTCTGGATTGGGTTCATCCAGGAACTCAACTCAGAGATGTATGTAGCTGAACCAAACATTTTCCCAGCCCCTGTTACATCAACATTTGATGCTTTTCATGGAACAGATCCTGATTCTAGATATGTTTTCATGAAGGCACTAACAATAGGAAATAAAGATTCTAAGAATCCCTGCCTTTATTATTCTTTCAGTTAGTCATATGGTATCTGTATAATGATTTTAAGGCAATAGACTGCTCAACACGGTTGGTCAAGACAAGTGCATCAACATTACAATACTTTATTTCGAAAAGCAAAGAGCCATCAGTTAACCTTACAATTGCTCTTTATGTAAATGCATTTCTCAAATAACAGAATCAGCTTGAATGGAATGTGATAGTGAACAATGTTGTATGGACTCACCTAAATTCTGAAACCTTCTGAATATGAAGCTCTTTTAATGTATTGTATGTTTATAATGATCTGAAATTTTCATGTGAACGACAACATCATTATATCTCATAAGCCCAGAAATATGGAATAAAAAACAATTCTGTAAACTTTAATATGCTGTACCATCTCATTTGCATTTAATTTTATCAGAATGTTGTCACCCACAATATGAGCATACCTTAGATCGTCATTGTTGTCATCATCATCATCATCTCTCTCTTTGTTTCTTGATTCATTACTGTCCCTATTTATACCTTGTAGTGACATTTATGTTAAAGTTCTTAGGGGGGAAATGGGAAAAGGTTGAAAGTTTGGTGTTGACAAATTGTGAAGTGGGAAGTGTCACACCCATAAAACCCCCTTTTTTTATATGAATGTGTGGCACTAAGTCTCTGCTTGGCCAACCGTCAATCTTACTCAGTAGGCAACAATGGAGAAGAATAACACACCAGCAAATTATGAGAAGGTTATCCCAGCTTGTATTTCTAACTTGTATACAAGATACAAAATTGTTCAAGTGCTCCAACACTTGGCTTCCTATAGAGAACATCTACATGGAGAGGCTTAAATATTACATGCATCAGCACATTTGAATTCAAAATGAGTCACTTTGGGAAGTTGGGGTAGTTATGCGACCCCCATAACTACCCAACTGCTAAACTACCAAACCTTAGCCTGGCGTCAAGTTCCAAGCTATGTTGTATTGTTAGCCCTATGTTTGAGTTGATTGGCTGCCAACAATGGTGACTCTTCCCAACAAGTGCCATGGAACCGCCCTTGCATCTGCATGCCAAACAACCCCTTAGGCAGTTGGCAACCCAAGTGACATGTCTAGTTGACTCATGTAGCATACAAGCATATGAACCCACGTCTAAGATCTTGTTCCATAGGCCTTGCAATTTCCCAGCACATGGTCATGTCTTGCCTCCGCCCCTACATTGCCTCAGCCGTGCCTTGCTTGCCTCGACCCATATCTTGCTTCAGCTCATGCCTTTGCCTTTGCCCATGCTGACATCATCACATTTGTTTGTGTCCAAGATCTGGAAATGTGGCCAAGCCTTCTGGGTTTGCTTGCCCGATTCAAGTGGGCATGGAAAGTAGAAAAATTAGAATGACCTCATCTAAGTTGTTCTATATCCTTGCTTTTGAGGATTTTGTTTTTAGGGACATTAACAATCCATTGATATCTTTGATATTTGCCTGTGTCCAACTGTGATGCCTATGTGAATATCAATTATTAAATTGAGAGAGTTGAGTTGGTTCAAGAGCCTTGTGATAAAATTCTGCATTGTGGGCAAGTCGAATTAGGTGATCCATCTCATGACTCCCTATGTGAAGGGCCTGTGATTCAACCTTATTGGATCAAACTTTGATCATCTCTCCCAGTGTGAGGGGCTCGTGACTCGATCTTATTGGATCAAGCTTTGATATTGTCTTATTTGAAAATCGATTGGTAGTCCATAAAGATAGAACAAATCTTTCGAGGTTAAGAATGGCTTTGTTGTAACCCCAATTAAGGGTTATTTGGGAGCACTAGGTGATAGCAGCCGTTTTTGTGCCAAGTGAAATTCTAGCTATTATTGTGGGAGCATTACATCCAAAGAAAAAGAAATATCATCGAGAAATTTGCCTATGGAATATACAGATTTGGGTGGGGCCCCCAAAATAGATGTGTTTGGGTGGGTTGGTCTTCATATAGACAAGAAATGGGGAAAAAAAACGAAGGAAAGAAAAAAAATGGAAGTAAAAAATTAAAAGAAAATTAAAATAAAGATTTGAACTTAGGGTGGGGTACTACCATGGATTGAAATATCGGTAAACATGGATATATCGGTATTTGGATTTTAAGAAATATCGGTGGATTTTAAGAAATATCGGTGGATATTTTTACGCAAATATCAATAAGAAAAATTATCTAAAATTGATGGGAATACTTAAAAAAATCCAAAAAAAATGATAAAATAAGCAAAAATATACATGTTAAATTAATTTTAACCCTTGGATCAAATTTTGATTCAAATTTAACCATTAGATCTTTATATAATCGTTGGAAACACTTCGTAGCCGTTGGATCAAGTCAAGATTGATTTTCCACCATTAGATAAAAAATCTTACCGTTTGATGCCTTTACAAATACACGGGTGAAATTTGGGCCTTCAGATCGTCAAAAATTCAAATTTGGCCGTCAGATCAAATTTCAAAATTTGAAAAAAAGGAGCCAAAAAATCGACGATTCTTTGAAATCCTCCTCTAGCTGCTCCGCGCATTGTTCCACTCGCGATTTATCGGTTGTAAATCTATATTTCATCGATTTTTTGCTGATATTTCTTCTGTTCGATAATCGGTGTTAAATTTCGTTTCGAGGTCGTTCGATATCTAATACATCGAGGAAATATCGTCGAAAAAATTGGATTTTTCAATCCATGGGTACTAGTACTACACGGAACAACTATTCAAGTGTCCCATTAGGTTGTGTTATAACTTATATCAGTATTGAGATGTATCTTAATTTTATTTTATATCTTGATTTTATTTATTTATAAGGAGAAGGATTTGATAACTAGTAAATGAGTACTTTGAGTTTTTTTTTTTAACTCATTTGTGTTTTTGTTTATATAATTATAATTTTTTTAAATAATTTTAAAAAATATATGAATAAAAAAAATCTAGTTATTATTCTATAATTAACAAATATATATTTTTTAGAATATAATTAAAAAGAAATTATGTATATACGTGTCGTATGTACAAGTTTCATGCAACATGCATGGTGCCATTTGTTTCCAACGCAAACTACGTGTCCTAATAGAAGGTGACAGCCACACCAACGCCCCACCGTTACCACATACGGATAGGGACAAAATGTTAGATGGGAGATATGAGTTTTGAAGGAGGGAGAAGCCTGTAACTCTAGTGACCCTGAAAAGCCAAGATCAGGTGATGAGTCCATGTGAGAGAAGATGAGAAGAAACGTGGTGGCTTCAGAGCCTGCATGGAGCGTTCACCTGGGCGCCTCTGCATTTCCAAGCCCAGTGTATTTGTTTTGTACTGAATCAAGAAATAATTTTAATGGTAACAAATAATAGGATTAAGGTATAAAATAATAAATTTACTATTAAAAATAATAAAATAAAATAATGATATATATATATATATATATATATATATATTTATTTATTTTATATAAAAGTGAAGCTAAAATCATAACCTTCAAAAGCTAATCTAAGGTATTGTAAAGGTTTTTTTTTTTTTTCATGCATTATTATTTTGTGACTAATAATTTTTAAAACATGCTTCTTTGAAAGTTTTGAAAGAGAATTTTGTTTTACAAAACATTATAAAGCTATCTTTGAAAAATATTTTTAAAAATTGATTTCTGATCATAATTTCAAAACATGTTTCTAAATAGGTATTCTATAGCTAACTTAGAAAATTGTTGGTAGACTTCAAATACAAAATAATTTTTTGAAAATATATTGAAATAACCCATTACACGTATTGTTTGTTTTAGACTTAAAATTATTTATATGATTAAGAAAAATTCATATAAAAGTATTTTTTTTTTATTAAATATGAGATATCATAATATTTCGTATAGGATTATTTGACCAAATAAATAAACAAACTTTCATATAATGGTAAAATATTAACTTTAATATCATTTATAATCATGACTCGATATCTTTCATATATATTATATGTTCTACCTTTCATGTATATTATATGTTCTTGCGTAGATGTTATCAGCTTTAAGTTCTTTAAAAAATATTTACATAGTTGAAAGAAACTTATACATCGTATATGAAATTTCATAATTAAATTAATTTTTTTAAAAATGGAAAATAACTAATCTTTTCCAAACTCTCTTCACCGTACTGTTTGATCCGCACAAGATTTTGAAGATCCACAAACCAAAAAAAAAACAAAAGGACCTATATATTTACAGAAACATTCAAAGAACTCCACAACTATAATCCTCGAAACCCTCTCAAATTCTCACGAACGCGATCATGGCACAACCCCATCCCACGGACCCAGAACTGCAACTCCATAACCGCAACCAGAAACTCCACAGCCTGCTGCGGATTCAGTATCTCCACCACGCTGCAAATGGTCCGGAACCGAAGATTCTCCGCCCTCTCCACCACATTCCTCAGCCGCTCCACGTTCTCCACGGGGTCAAAAACCGCCCCCACCAGCCCACTGACCGAGTTGAAACACTCACTGAGCTCCGCCGTGATCTCGTTCTCCTCCCCCACCGTCTGGCACTGCAGCTCGCTCACCCGCTGCAGCTGCGCCGGCGAGAGGTCTCCGAGGTCACCGTTGTGAGCCCCGCGGAGGATGTCGACGATGTGGGTCTCGAAGAGGATGCTGGAGTGGGTGTAGATGAGGTGGAAGGCGATGGTGGGGCGCCACCCGGCGACCCAGTGGAGGGAGCGCTCCAGGGAGGAGGACCAGGGGGCGGCGAACAGCGAAACGACGTCGTGGCGGGCGGTGTAGGACATGGCTCGGTAGTACTGGGAGTAGTGGGTCCGCACCTTGTGGACGAGGTCGAGGAGGGCTCGGTCGCGGTCCGGCGCTGTGGCCTTGGGTGCCAGCCTGAGTTGCTGGAGGAGGTCATGGAGGTGGTCGAACCAGGCCTCATTGAAGCTCTCGAAAGACATTTTTTTTTTCTTTTATTTATTTATTTATTTATTTTCTGCATGCACCCCATGGAGGAGATGATAGAAGAAATGACACAGCTTGATTTTATAGGTGAAGAGTCTGTATGGAAGCTCTGGAAAATGATTTACTTTTCAAATTTACACAAAAAAGAATAATAATAATAATAATTTACACAAAAATAGCATCTTATAAATAACTTCTTAATCAAGCCGAAAAAACATACAAGAGAAAACAAACTGTAAACACACTCATCTTACTAATTGTTACATATAGAGTTCCACAAAAGACCATTGCTCACATGCATAGCCTCCACATACCTTTCTACCACTATATTTTCTCTTCCCTTCCCCAATCTCGATATGATATCGAATGATAGATAAGTTTCTTTTCTCCTCTTTTGCTGATTTCGCTATCATATCATATGATGATATGATTATTATCATATGATAAGATCTTAATCCCAAAATTTTTAGCTCCGAGGGGAAGAGTAAGGGCAAATACTTGGTTGTATTTACGTGTCGCCCACTTGCTCAGCCCTTTGCTTACCCCATTCATGCATGGAGAGATGCAGTTTCTTAGAAGCCACCAGGAAGTGAGCACCCTGTAATGGAGTGAGAATCTCCTGCAACCCCTTGAAGGTGCTCAGCCGCAGCTTATCGGCTTCCTCCAACACTCTGGCCAGCGCCTGAGAGTGAGTCTCGATAGCGCTGTTCACAGTCCGGCTGTACTCGCCGACCGTCCTCAGCTTCTTGGCGATTATCGCTAGTGGCTCGTCGGCGGTGTCCTCCTGCATGCTCGCCATCCTGCTCGACAGCCGGTCCTCCTCCCTCACGATCCAGCCGTGGAGGGCATTGATGGAGATGAGCTGGGTGGCGGAGATGTCCGCGAGGTTGCCTCTGGTGCAGCCCTTGAGGAAGTCGGGGAGCTGGGCCTGGAGCTCGGAGCCGGAGATGGAGTAGAGGAGGCGGATGGCGAGGGAGGGGCGGCAACCGCCCAGCCAGAGGAAGGAGTTCTCGAAGGAGGTGATCCAGGAGGGGCAGAAGAAAGAAGGGGCGTCGAGCTTGGAGAGCTCGGCCCGGGTGGCGCTGTAGTCCTGGAAATGCTGGAGAGACTTCTGGATGAGGTGGCGGAGGTGGTCGGAGTCGGGGCTGTCGGTGTCAAGCACCTGGAGGAGCTCTTGGAGGTCTTGGTGTTGCTGGTTGATCCAATCCTGAAAGCAACAATGGAAGAGACGATGGCTGGAACTCGCCATGGCAAAGGAAAGAAAGGAGAAACTCAGAGAAGAGAAGAGAAGAGACCGATGAGGGTTTAAGTAGGGGTTTTGACTGTAGAAGGTATTTGTATTTATTCTATAATAATCATGATATTTTTCGAAATTTTAATTAAAAAAAAAAGGTCTCTGTAAAATAATAATAAATTTGAAAAAAAAAAAAACATTTCATTAATTAATTGATTGGTATAAAAATAACATAAAAAATATAAATGAATTGCATGAATGAGACCAACAAGTGGAAGCCCATATGGTGAGAAAACGCCAATTTAATGAATATTTTAACAAAAATTTAAAATTAAGTTTTTTTTTAATGTATTATTTTGATGCCCAACTCCTTAAAATATAAATAAATCATACTAAAAAAAAATTAGGATCTACTTGAAAAATATTTTTAAAAACAATTTTTGAGAATTGTTTTAGATTGTTTTATAAAATAAAAATCTATTTAAAAATCTGAAATATTTTTAACATATTTTTATATTTTTAAATATAATTTTTATGTATAATATTTTATTTTTAGCCCTTCTTTCTATTAAATGATATTTTTTTTGAAAATATCGTATTTCTTATTTTTTAAAATTTTAAAAAATTATTTTTAAAAACAGTTACAAAATATGCCTTACTTACACCTTCAAATACTACTTTGTAATGGAAGAAAATAAAATAAAACATCAAACATCTTCCTTGTCTAGAAAGATCAAGAGAAAGGGAGATGGGAACAAGGGAGACAAGAAACAGAGACTTTGCAGAGATGCAGAGCAGAGCCAAGCAGCTTGGGCCGGCATTGCAGAAAGTGGTATGGATAGATAGACTTTACTCAAATTCAGTATAAGACAAAACCCATTATGTTTTCTATATGAACTATTTGTTTCTTAAAAACTATAAATACCTTTAATTCCATTGCAAAAACAAACCATTATGATTTGGAAGGTCTTATTTCTTTGTGGTTTTTGAATTGTCTATTTGATTTGATTTTATTATATTTTAATCTCATTTATTTATTCATACATGGTCCAAATTTATCCGTAAGTGACTAATAATTCTATTATATAGAAAAAAAATACTTATCATGATCTTTTTCAACCAATCATATAAACTTATGATTTGATCGGGTTATGATATGAATTATAATTACAACTATTCAATCATAGAATTGATTACGACATAAAAAGATAATGGTTAGTAGAAATCTTAATGGGAACATAAAAAGAATACGATTTCTTTAAAAAGCTATATTTTGATTCATGTAAAAAATTATTTCATATTTAATTAAACTTTTATGATAGTACTTTTACCTGATGAAAATCATGGTTTTGGTTCCGGATTCAATTTTTAACTGAAGTCAAAAGAAAAAAAAAATCATAGAGGAAAAGTAGGAGAACAGATCCCAAATTTTTCAGATGGAAAAAAACTCAGCAGTATCTGAATCTGAAATCATTTACAGTAAACCCCAACAGCCCATTTACAAGGGGAAAAAAGGTCATACAACACCAAAAAAAAAGAAAAAAAAGAGGCTAACTGTTAACCCCAAAGAAAGATTAAAGGGGTAAAGAAGAACAAGAAGGATGAATCCCAACAGTTTGATCTTTTTCCAATATCCCATTTCCCCATCTTAACCTACGCAGTGTGGTAAGAGTTTTGGACATGGTTGTGTTATAAGAATTATTTGAGCAGCGTACATGGAAAAAATGGGGACACAGAAGGCAAGAATGAACTAGGAATGGTGAAAAATGGTGAGGGTTGGCAGGGGAAGAACAATGTGTGCAGTCATTAGTTTGAAAGGCAAGAGCTGACTTACATCAAAAGCCGAAAAAAAGGAAGGGAAGGAAACTAGAGAGATTAACTGGCCTCAACTGAAAGGATTTGAAGTTCTGCCCACCATAGGGGAGAGAGTTTTGGAGTTGCTTGATCTGGGGAGACTGCAATCACATTCCTTAGGCTTGAGACTATGTCTTTCATTGTTGGCCTATGCTTTGGTTCTTCATTTATGCATTCCTGGATTATCTCACATATAACATCAAGCTCAGTATTCTTGAAAGACTTGAGTGAGGGATCTATCATGTAGCTGATCCTCTTCTGACCATTTAAGTATTCAGTAGCCTGAAACATTATTCCATCAGCAAAATGTTAGCATAGCCAAACTATTAGTCTATAGTGCATTCACTGAAATTTGGCGAGTTAGACTTAGGCTCATCTCTGATAATCCCACAAGAAAGCTACTCAAAGCTGAAGAAAATTTGATTTCGGTTTTACCCAGTTCACAAGGGATCCTTGTTCTTCATTGTAAGGGACCTTCCCAGAAATGATCTCTAGCAGCATTATTCCAAAGCTGTAGACATTTGATTCAGGGTCAGCTTCTGGGTGCAACAGGGAATGCTCTGATTGTTCTTCATCTGCTATCTTTGATTTGGTTGCCAGATCCATCCAGAAACTTATTTCTGCAATCTGATCCAACATAATGGGGGAGTAAATTGTAAAGGAAACAATATACAAAGTTCAAAAGCTAATGGATGTAGTACAGGTGTATTTCAAAGCAAGTACACATCCAGCCTTGGGAATTTCACTCTAAATGTGAAAATATTACATGGATATTTGCAGTTTTGAAATTTTTGTTTGGACCTATTCATTCTCTGATTACTTCCAAACACAAAGGAAAATGGATGTCAGAGCAAATTCCTAACACAATAAATCAGATTCGTACCTTTGCAGCACAATCTTCTGTCAAAAGAATAGAACTTGAATGCAGATGGGGATGAACTAAAGGAGGGTTCAGCACATGGTGCATGTGTTCAAGACAATAGGCCACTCCCATTATAATTCTCACCCTAGCATTCCAGTCAAGATGTTCAACTTCTTTTACTGAAAAAGCAAACAACAGAACAGGGTTTGCGGTTTTAAAATTGGACATCTCTACGTAATTCTACTTAAATGAATTCAAATATTACCATGTAGATGCTCATAGAGGTTTCCATTGGGGGCATACTCAAACACCATCATCCTCGTGAAAGGCTCGTCCTCTTGACAGTAGCCTAGTATATTTACGAAGTTCCTGTGGTTTATTCTTGATAGTTTCTCTATCTGCCACAAGTTCAGAAAAATGACAGAAGAATAAATCAAAATAGAGGGACAGTTTTAATTCAAATCTGATTCAGAAGTTAAAATAATTTGTTTTCTTGCTTCTCCTTTTAAGCCCCTCTCAAGTCTCAACTACGACTTTCAATTCAACTGCTATAGTTGTTGATATGGAACAATTAAAGTTAAAGGCGTACTAAACAAACAGGCGTGCTTAGGTTTTCAGGTTAGCCACCCAATTGTCTCTGTATGCCTTTGAATAGAAACCAGAAAGCCTGAGTTTTGGGATCCAACAGTGGAGAAAATCTTGACATTGCTGAATGGTTAGAGCAAATCTTATCCTACTTCAGGCAGTGAGTTCCATCATCCAAGCCCGTTTTGCCCATATTCTCAGCCAGCAGTAAAGAAAAGAAAAGAGAGGAGATTTCCAGTGTGATTATGCCATTTCCATGTCTTCCAGCTAACCAAAATCCATTCATTTGGCTATTAGCTTATAAATTTTTATCAAAAAATGTTCTAAAATAATTACCCTTTTCTTAAATGCCACTTCTGCATGTCTTGACCATTCTTTGAAAGATGCAATAGTAGTTGAGGCCACAGCAATCTCAACACCACTTGAAAGCGTCCCCTTGTATACTTTACAGCCAGGAAAAGTATCAAGAATATTGCTGAAATCCTCACAAGCAGCTTCTAGCTCTGCCCTGTTCAGCTTGGAAACACCTGCATTCCAAATCCATGCAATTACTTCCAAGCAGTTTCCAAATTAGGCACCAGAAAACCAAAATGGCTTTCAAGTACAAATGAAAGGGTCACCTGTGACAAGTGCCTTCTGCAACTGGCCACTTATACCAGTCTTCCAAGGAGCTATTGCTTTTGCTGCTTTTTTCCGACAAATGTAGAGCATTACTGCACAAAGAACAAACAAAAAGACCACTCCAGGAATTGCGTGAAAATAGTTCCTTTCAGGAGAATGATGAGCTGAAGGTTGGTGAACTGGCTTTTGGGGAGACTTGGTATTAGGATTAGGAGCACTAAGAGACAGGTCAGGCGGTGAAGGAAGAGACGGGTTTGATGGTAGAGGAGAGTGTTTGTTAACTGCAGGGAAAGCTCCACTGCTTAGAGTAAAAGGTGTTGTTAGTTGCGAGAGCTCAGTGCTACTCACAGGTGCAGCAGGGAGATTATAAGATGACTGAAGCAGTCTCCGACGACGTGCAATATTTACCATATCATCTACATCTTTTACTATGAATTGTTCAGCTGAACCTGCAGATGAGAATAAAAACTCTCATTTTGTGTAAAAAAATAACATTTCTTTATCAATTCCAATGCCATTGTAAAAGGAGTTTTTACTCACTAGGAAGATTGTGACAACAATTCTCTTTATCACCCTGTAAATAGTGCTTTCCAAATTTGGACCTTAAACGCAAAGAAAGAATTTTGGGGGGCACAGTAAGAGAAATCACTACTTTTATTATTCATAACAAGGTAAACTTAGGATGGATATAAAATCACAGCACATACAGAGGCGACACATCAAGGTACTGCAGAATTGTTCCCACCATTGGGATTATGAATGAACCTGCTTTCTTCAGATGTTGCAAACTGCTCTCCCAGATGCTGCCCAAACAGAAGAATTTAGTGGAATTAAACTCATTGAACATACATAAAAAAGGGTGGTAAGAAATGAATCAAATATCGATCAACCTAAATGCAAAGTCACAGGTATTCCCACATTATTATATCCTTTCTCTGACCTTTTGGGATGATTCACTCTATGCTAATTAGACCTTTCCATGACTGAACCCTTCACATCAAAACTCTACAACCTTTTTAGGACCATAAGATGACCCAATATACTTATTTACACGAGGGATTCAATTTCTAAGAAAAGTACACAGACCAGAACCCTACTGATGAAAAATCAATTGCATGATAAGCAGACACAATAGGGAGTGAACTTCCTACACTAACAAGGAAGAATCAAATATATTGGAGTCTGTCCACTTTGCAGAAAGTTTATATGAGGCTTTGATAAATGTTTGTAAAGGAAGACCAGTGTTGGATTCCATTGAATTAAGAATCCAATAAATCACTTTAGAATTCTTTTGTATGGCATCAATTTGTCACTGTAGGCAGGTTTTAAGGTTATTGCATCAAGATATCCTCCAAGACCTCGGCCTTCCAATTAGTCCTCAAAGTAAAAGAGAGCATTCCCTACAATCCCTACTGTTGAATTTATCTGAAATAACACCATTTTCCTCCATGAGGCAGCAAATATCATATATTCAAATAAGATATGGAAGTGCAGAATATTCAAACCCATGTCGAATGGAGAGAATGTCGGCGAAAAATCAAACTAACAATGTAGTACTTGAAAAAGAAAAGAACTCTTAAGAACAGCAACAACAACGTATGATTGGGAATTTGATGATAATCTTATGGATGCTTCAAAAGCTGAGGGATTGTTGGAGAAAATGTTGGAATGGACCAACAATGTATATCAAGCTAACATCCTACCTCATGTGTGGGCCAAACTCACACATGGAGAGACAAATAACCTTTCACACACAAAAAAATAAGGGAATTAATAGATGGAGTCTCTCAAACTTGAGACCTCTAGGACTAGAGCTTTGACAGTGAAGATATTACCAAATAGAAATTAACACGGTACTTCTAACAAAAGTGAAACATGTTCTACCATTTGTTCTCACCATAGCTCTAAGAAAGCAGCACCTATGGGAAGGCGGTATGTTCTCTACAATAGTGGAATTATTCCAAAAAAAAAAACATACAAGCATTCTTTCCTGCAATATCAGGACAAGGAATGCCTGTCTGCAAACTTGCAATGAAAATGTCTCATGAAATGTTTCAGCAACTTGAATAGACTAGATACTGAATAATTTTGTATTACAAATTCCCATATTAGCAAAAAAAATAGAATTAAGAACAAGAACATATTTGCATACAATGCATTTCTATTGCTCTTTCCTACTAAAAATAGATATAAAAAACCTCTATCCATGATATAAACTCATAAAATAAAGAGGGATAACAAATCTTCAGAAAAAGTAGCAGGGTGCAAACATATTCCAGAAAGAGTTCGTCCACAAAAAGAAATGTGTGCATACATCTGCAAAACTCAGTACAGGGAGAGAGAGAATGGAAGAAAAGGAAACAAGAAAATTATACCAGTGCCCAAATTTCGTATTTATACAATCCCTTCCTGTCCTCGAGGCAAATGTAAGGTCTTCATCAAGTTGTAGTTCTGGGAGCAAATCAAGCTCCACAGGTTTGGAAGGAATAATTTTATTCCCAGAAACCAGGTTTTCATCAAGTTGTGGTTCTGGGAGTAAATCAAACTCCTCATGCTTGGGAGGAATAATTTTATTGCCAGAAACCAACCTGGAAAGAAAATGGAAAACTTAGTCCAGTTACTTGGAATTTGAAGTCAATTGACAGAGAATAGATAAAAATCATAACAATGAACTCACAGGTGTTTTAATGAAGGCATCATCCTTATTTCTGCAGGGATTCTTCCGCTCAAGTTGTTATTTCTTAAATCCAATAATTCCAGCATTTTAAGCCTTCCAATCTCTTTAGGAATGAAGCCTGAGAAGTGGTTCCTATATAGCACACTGTCATTTCAACCCAACATTAAGAACTAAGACAGAACCAGAAACAGAGGTTAGAAGAGAAAAAATTTGTGTAAAATGCATCATAACTCAGGGGTAGGAAGGCCCTCAATGTTGGTATACATCATCAATAAGGGTCCAAATTGAAGAAATATATGCAATACTCTCAGTATTAACATTTATCATCTTTTCGGGTTTCATATTGAAGAACTGTGGCAATCACATGAAATATGGTACATGAGACAAATCATGATCCCCTTCTTTCTTGGCATGTCTAATTACAAATGCCACATGGAATCAAGCATATATGGATGCCAAACATGAAGGCATAACACTCCTTACAATTGATTTTCTTTTGACTTCTTTTGTAATTTTTTATGGTGTCAAAGAAAAAGGGTTATTTCATTGAGAACAACATTAGGAGCACAAGAAGCCCAGTGAGGAACCACATATGTGTTTATCTTACTTTAGAAAAGGAATATTGAAAAAGAATAAACATAAACAAACTACAAAGACGCATGTATGTATGCATAGATTATGGTCATATTACATATGTGTATGGTGGGGATGCATATTAACTCAAAGTCTAAACTAGTGTAAGACTTGCCCTAACGGGGTTCCCTTAGCAACTGTATTATGGTCTTCATACTAGCTAGTACTCCCCTCTACAGCAGAGAGAAGGAACCTCAACTAAACAAACCAGAACCACAGTTCATCCAGATACCCTTAAAGGAGATAAAAAGATTAAAAGAGGAAACCATAAATCCAATAGGATAATCAAAGACTTTTTTTGGTGCGTGTGTTTCATCAAAATGGGATTGAACATCGCACAGAGTTAGAGCAAAATTGATGTGAGTGGGGTTTCTGAAAGTGAAATATAGTCCAAGCATTTATAGAGAAGCTGAAGCAGGCTTGAACTAAGTTTGTAATGACAGATGCATAAGTTCAGGTAGTCAGGATGGGAGAAAAGGAGCACGAACAATAAGAAAGATTGACATGACAAGCCCCATGCACCAAAAATGACATTATCAAGAAAATGAACACCCAACCTGCTTGTGGTAATGCTAAATTTTGGTTATCACCACTAAAAATTGTGTTGGTAATTATCAAACTACTCTTCTTCCTTCAATAATTCATCTAATCAAGTTGTGCAAAGTCATGTCTCTATGACCTAATGTGATATGAGAATAGCACTTTTCTGTTTGGCTGTCTGACCCTGTTGACAAAGAGTTGAGAATTGGAAGGGGGAGTCAGAGCTGTTAAGAGAAATAACAAGAGAGGAGACAGAGAAAGAGACTCTAAAGAGTTGAATGTCCAGACCTTAGCCATTCTTGCCTGTCCACCTTTATGCAGGCATTTGAATACATTAAACAAGAGTTACTGCTATTCACTTATACATAAGCTAGTTGCAAAGAACCAAAAACACCATTGCACCAACAGCATGATATTGTTTACCGTCAAAAGCCTCTCTACTGACCAGGGAAAAAAAAAGGCAAAAATTAACCAAGGAGAACCATTGAACTCCAATGGATACACATCCAATGATTGATGGTGGGCATAATTTGTCCATTATAATGGAATATTACCATCTCTGACCCAAAGCCAACACTGATCCCAAGGGTTCTTGATGTCTGCTTGCGGCACTTAACCATAATCCTGATTATTTTGCATCCTCTTGTCTATATGACCAGGTTGATGTACATGATTAATTGTTTGCTATCACTTATTCTGGGTTTGTGCACAGATTACAAAGTATTAAAGACCTCAACAGCCACAAGATTATGGGTTGCCAAGTACCAGCTGTTGCCCTTTTCATTGCTTTGACTGGTCTCCAGCTGCATCTTGCCACACTGTCATCTAATGACCTCATGGATCCAGCCTAAATGGTGATCAAAATGTTGCCATCACGATAATTGTGGAACTGAAACCTGAAGTCACTAAGATATAGGCAAATGGTAGGTTGAACTTTCACTTCCCACAAATTACGATAACAAACCAATAGGATAAGTTGGTGAAACAACCAAGTATGAATTTATCACTAGTCCTATATTGAGAAAATTTTAAATATATATATATATATATATATATATATATATATATATACTAAGGATGGTAAATTTAAAAAAGCAGCATATTAGATAGAGCAACCAAGAGTAATTTTCTTTCCAACATTACAAAACAGAACAAAAAGGCAGCAGAAATCTAACAGGCTTATTAGAATATACAGGGGATGATATTTCTCTCTACATTCACAAAAGAGACACATTTTCTTAGTCTAAAGGAGTCATGCTTTGATTTTCAATGAGATAAACAATATCCATATTCTAGGAAAAAAGGAGAAGGATAGCAATTCTGCTTACAGAGATCTTAGATGACTAAGTTCTCCAAGCTCGGGTCCCAGTACTCCCTCCAACCAAAGGCCTTTCAGATCCCTACAAGCAGAGTTGTTTGAAACTTTAAAATACAACAAGATAAGTATATATTTGATTTCAAAGAAGAAAGAATTTTCATGGTGACTGAACTCAGGACAAAATTTTCATAATGCTACTTCATTATTTTCTAAAAATGATATTAAATTGAAAAAAAAAAATTGTCTGAAACATTTGAGAAAACCTTGTCACATCAAACAAACTAAGAAAAAGAAAATTCAGACTTACAGCATTTGCACTTTACCATCCACACAATGAACTCCCAACCACATACATGGGTTGGTATCACTAGGATCCCAATTTGCAAAAGCTCTATTTGGATCATTATTCACTCTCTCACGAAATCTCAACAAAGCCAATCCTACATTCCTCGACAGCAAAGAACAATGCAACAAAAACCAATCAGTTTTAATTTTAAAACAACAAAAAACATTTAGGAAACAAGATCAACCATGACAAAAGGTTACCTACCTTCAATGCTAAGTGAAACACACTCGTGTATTTTCAACAGAAGAATTAAAACGGCGAAACCAAAACCAGAGAGCTGGAATCCAAAAGGGTTCCACCTCCTCCCCATTTCTTGATAATCGCAATGCTATGGGCCAGACCTTTTGGGCACAAACTAGTCACATTGATTCATACATACATAAATTAACATCCACAACAACTACCAACCATGAGAGAAACCAAAATTTTTCATCATAATCAAAATCTCCACCACTCCTCCATATCACTTGAACTCCGAATCCCTCGTTTTCACCATTTTTTTTCTCAAAAAAAGAGACCCCGATTTCTTCAACCAGAGCAAGAACTTACACCAAAAAAAAGGGGTTACCCAATAATCTAAAATGCATCAACTTCGAGCACTCCTCGCATAAAAAATCCAAATCAAAAGCATTTCAACAAAAAAATTCAAAACCAAACACACCTCCTCTGATGAAACTACCAGCCACCCAAAGGTAAGATAGGGAAGATATTACCAGATGGAAGGGGTGAAATTGGGAGTGAGCACCAGCTGTTATTTTTCTGCTAAATCGCTGGTTTTTGTTAGATTTTCAGAGCTGGGGTTGAATGGATTTGGAGGGTTTCAGGTTTTTGGATGGCTTTGAATTTGATTTTTCTCATAACACCATCACCCCAGAAGATGCTGTTCCGGTTTTTTTGGTACTGGATTTTACAACTGATGGTGGGTCTAGGGAGGAAATGGAGTCCACGTTGCAAAGCCGGAGCCCCGGCGAGTAACTGTCACCGGCGGCGGGGGTTTGTATTTCCCGCGGTTTTGTGGAAGAGGTGGGCCCCACTTCCGATGCAGATGGATGCGCCACCATTCAATTTTCCTTTTTCCTTTTTTATTTATTTTTAAATTTGTTTACTCTCAACCACTTCTCCTTTTTAAAAAAAAAATAAAGTTATATTTTAAATCTTTCTAAATTTTGATCATTTGTACAAAATTAATTTCTGATTCTTATATTTTAAAAACGAAAATAAAAGTATATTTTTAAAATTATTATATAACAAAAATTCAAAAAGAATAATAATTTTTTAATATTCAATTTAATTATTCCAACAATTCTAGAAAAATATTGGCAATAAAAATATTTTATTATTAATATCCCATGGGAGTTTAAGAATTAAAAAATAAATAATTTCAAATTGGAAAACTAACAATGAAAATTAATTTCTCATTTAAAAAAAAATCAAATTGATTTTTTTTATTTTTTAATACAAAATTTAAAATAAAATGTAAAATCATATTATCAAAAAAAAATGTTCAAATTTTTATCTTTGAAATTTAAAATTGAAAAAGCAAAAAGTAGGCACCCACTTTCAATAATTTATGGTACATGATGTTGTTGGGTGGGCTCATATGTCAATTGAGTGTCACCTAAGATTTCATTATTAAAAAAAATATGTTGGAGTTAGAATATTATAATGGATTTTATAATAAGCTATAACTAAGAAAATAAATGTTCTCTAATTTCTTTTAAATATAGCTTTTAAAATAGAAAAAAAAATATCCTACAAAATAAATTTAAAATTATTTTAAAATTTTGATTATTTTAATCCATTATTATTATTATTATTATTATTATTATTATAATACAATTACCAAATATATTTTTATTTTCTATTTTTAAAAGCAAAAGACAAATAACCAAATAGATTAACATTTATAAAAATTAAAAGAATAATAAAAAATATGTTTTTATTTTTAAAAATGGAAAAATATAAAAATCAAAAAACCTATTTTCATTGAATTAATTGGTTAAAATGGATTAAATAATTTCTATATTTGTGAATTTAATATTTTCCTTAAATATTTCAAGTATTTACATATATATTTTATAAAAAAAAAATGTTATTTTTACAATAAAAAAATAATTACATTTTTGTCAAAATATGACAAAAAAAGAAAAGACGGTTTGATTCGATTAATCAAATAACCCTTTTCATATATGCCTAAAAAATCACAAAATGAAAACTTTAAAAAAGGGTTTCATACACTTTAAAGTCAAATGAAATGGTTAAAGATAATAGATATACCGACAGTACATATGTGGTCAAATATATTATATTTGACTATAAAATACATAAAATTCTAATTATTTTTTAATAAATATAGTAAATTTAGATTTTTTAAATTTAAAATTTTAATTCATGCTTTTTTTCTTTTCAAGGGTATGAACGAAAATGCACTTTTCCCCCCCCACAAACACCTACCAACCACAACTCAATTAAAGCAATGTGGAGAGCTTCACATGTGTCCTATAATTTTAAAAACAAGAAAACAAAAAGCAAAAACAAAAACTTTAATTAACAAATAAATGGGTGCATCAAACCAAACTACTTTTTCAATTCACATGATCATAAAAGAACATTCACAATAGGGTCACAAATTCTATCCCTATCATGGCACATATGATTGTAGTCTTCAATAGGTGGCTTTGGTGGAGGGCACATTCCACATTGGATGGGAACATTCTATCCAAAATCTACTTGGGCATTCCCACCATTTAAGTAGTTTGCAAGCTTTCAAAACCCTTGTCATGTCATAAAGAAGAAGGCAAAGGGGTCCAAATGAATTACTAGCTTTTAAATCTTTAATTCTCTATTTTTCCTCCTTTACCATTCTAGGTCAAATCCAACCCAACCCAACCCGAAATCAGATCAAATATTCTCAAATTCACTTTACTTGTGTTTTTTTCTCTTTTATCAATCTAGGTCAAGTCCAACCAATCGAAGTTCATATCGAGAATTCTCAGATCTACTTTAATCTCATGGATAATTTAGGTTCCCATGACCCACACTTTCGATTCATACTACAAGTTAGTATTTATATTTTTTTTTAGCCTAATTTTCAAAATTTGTTATTGCCAACTTGAATACCTAGTTAGGCACTAGTTGGGTGGGTTGGGTCAACATAAATTGTAACCTAACAAAGTAGGAAGATTAAAGACTTAACTCTAGTTTGATATCAAAATTATCTTCTTTTATTTATTTATTTTTTTTGAGAAAAACGTTTTAAAACATAGAATTCAATTAGGTAGCATTAAACATTACTTTTACATCTAGTAGAATTTTTCTACTAGTAGACATCGATGTTAAATGACTTATCCTAATTGTTATTTGAAAAAGTCAAGGAAAAAAATGAAAAGTTTAGGTGGGGTTTATTTTTTTATTAAATAAAAAATAATAAAATATTTTATTTTTTATATTTAATTAAAAGTAATATATAGATATTGATTAACATAACTAAACTGAATTTATTGATAATAAGTTTATTTTAATTATGTTGGTCAATATCAATAAGTTACTTTTAGTTGTCAAATATTTTGACTTTTTCTATTTAATAAAAAAAATAAACATCACCTTAATATCAAATTAGATATATATATATATATATATATATATATATATATATATATATATATATATTAAATGAGAAAGTACCAACAAAATTTATGTCTATTAAAAGTAAAATCCATTATAAAAAATGAGAAATTTATTTATATATTTAAAAAGGGAAAAATAAGTTTTTGCTTATTAATTTGAGAAAATATGGAAAAAAAATCCTAAAATTTGAAAATCCATTTTATTTTCACCTATATAAAAATATTTTAAAATACGAACAAGTGACTCTCTCACATATGGATGTTTAATTATAAATAATTAATCACCATTTTGATTTTTTTTTTAATAAAAAGAAAACTTCTTAATAGTGAAATATCTTATTTAGCATTTCCATCTTTTTCCCTAAAAGAACAAACATTCCAAAAGGAATATGGATATGGTTTGAAGAGTGTGGGCATTTGAAGTTGTGATGCCTTGGATTGTAGATAAGTTTTGAGTTTTGTAGGGAATAGGATTTATGGTTTTTTCTGCCTTGGATTTTTTAGGGTTTGTGGTTTTTTTTTCCAAGAATGACCATATTTTGCCTTAAATATACTTTCTATATAAGAGGATTTGGATCTTTTAGGGTTTTTAATTTTTTTTTTTCATGTAAAGATCCTTGAATGCAATGATTGGTAGCCAAGAAAATTTAAAAAGGAAAAAAAAACATTATCTTAAGCCAACACCATTACATCCTAAGTCGTTTGAACATAATTTATCAGATGAAAGCAATACGGGAAAATCTACATCAAAATCAATAAGTATTTTCACACAAAGTAGGAGATAATTTCATTCCATCCACTTATAAATTGATATTGTTGATATGACATCCGAAAATTGATATTAATGACATGACAAGTGAAAATCTACTTATTAAATTGGTATTATTGACATGGCAAGTGAAAGATACATTTGAGGAAGTAATTACATGACTTATAAAAAATGTGTATAATTTAAAAAAAATATTTAAATGAATGAAAAAAAATTTGATTTACAAAATTTGAGTTTTTTTTTCTATAATTTTATAAAATAGAGATCAAAATCCACCATGTCCCTTTAAAAATCTCTTTCATAAATTTTAAAATTTAAGATGATGAAAAAATGTTGATACCCTCAATTTTTTTTAAATAATTTTTAAAATTATTATATTTTAATGCAAAATTTTAAGGATTATTAAATGATGCTATTATTTTTTATTAATAGAAAGTTTTGATCTTGCTTCCCTTATAAAAAAAAATAATTATATTTTCAATGATCAAGAAAAATTCTTATCATCAATGTCCCAGAAAATTATAATTTATTTAGATTAAATATTAAAAAAATAATTAGAAAGGCAAAAATTCCTAGTAATTGTAAAATTTAAAAACCATTTACCCCGTTCTAATATTTTATTTATTTATTTGAAGTTTGAAAAAATAGATGTAAAATTTTGATTCCAATAGGGGCACAAAGGTAATTTAAGTAAGGAAGTGTAAGAGGATGAGCCATGACTCTTTTTTTTAATTATTATTCAGACCCAGTCAGAGCTGACCAAAGCCACATCTTCCCATTAAACAAAAACCACTAACCTCACAGGCCCGTCACAATAGAAAAATCACTGCCCACAGCATCCAATTTGATGCAGACTTTTCTTGTTTGTAATTGTCATCATGCTTCTGTTTTTTCTATTTTACAAATATATATATATATATAAGATTTTCAAATTTAAAAATATTTTTTAAATTAATGATAATTTTTCGAGAATTTGTTTTAAAAATAGGATGATTATTGAGAATCATGAGAAATAAATGAAAACATGGAGAAAATATCTAAAACTTTTGTTTTGTAAATACATGCACAATATTCTTCCAAAATAAAGAAAGAAAAGTTGATTTTTTTATAATTTCTAAAAATAAATAAAAATTGTTTAAGATTTTATTATTTTAAAACATTACCAAATAATTTTATAGGTTTTGTTTGATAATAGTTTTTGAAAACATTTTTTTAAATTGTTTTATAAACTTTAAATATTTTTACTAGTTTTTAAAAATAATTTTTATATATAGTATTTTATTTTTAATTATTTTATATATTTATATAATTAAT
Organism: Vitis vinifera; assembly: GCF_030704535.1. NCBI lineage: Eukaryota > Viridiplantae > Streptophyta > Magnoliopsida > Vitales > Vitaceae > Vitis > Vitis vinifera. Next base: position 1,386,312 of record NC_081823.1, read on the forward strand.
TTTTTTTAAATACTCAAAAAATAAGTAATTTTTTATTTTTTATTGTTATACGTGTTTTTCTATTTTTTTATTATAAAAAAAAGAAATCTGTTTTCGAAAACAGTTGCCAGATTCTTTTAATCTCCACCTAGTTTTATTTAGGAGATTTTAATGGTATTTGATAGAATGCTAAACATGAATTTCATGCTTTTTTTAATATAATTTATCTTTTTTTTTTTTAAGGAAAATATATTCATATTTTTCTAAGCATGAGAGACAAATCTTTATTTAATTAAAACATTTTTAAAAGATTTATTAATGCACCAGATTTTTGTATATAAAAAAAAATATTTTCAAGCATTAGAAAATGCTTTGAGCGAGCTCACACATAGCCCTCATGAGGGTCCCAAGCTTTTGATTGGACGGTGACAAAACTTCAAACACAGCGCTGCCACCCTATCACTCTTCGTTTTTCAATTTCCTCATCCCTCGTCCTCTCTCTAATCTCTCTGTGGTTCTCTTTTTCGCTGAATGAGACGGAGAGCCCAAAACGATGTCGTTGCGGAGATCGATCCTCTCTCGAAGGACCTTCGCGCTATCCAAATCCTTCAAGGAATTTAGAACCCTAGACTCCTCCGAGTCGAGATCCGAGCCTGCGCTGCGGCCCAGAATCGTAGACGATGACGTTTCCGACGAGGAGGAGGAGGATTCCGGTGACGGCGCCGCCGGAGACTCTGGAATCCGGAGGGTGGACTCCGGACGCGGCGATTCGTGGTCCACAATGCTACCGGAGCTGCTCGGGGAGATCATTCAGCGAGTGGAAGCAAGCGAGAACCGGTGGCCGACTCGCAGAAACGTCGTGTCGTGCGCCTGTGTGTGCAAGAGGTGGAGAGATATTACCAGAGAGGTCGTGAGGTCTCGTCTCGATAGTGGCCAGATCACTTTCCCTTCTTGCCTCAAACAGGTTCAATTTTTTTCCTTTTTGATTTTTAAAATTTTAGTTTTGTGTATTTGTTACGGCTTTGGTTGATCTTCTTTGGTTTTGATGCGTTTGATTTATTTCCTTTTGTTGTTATTTTTTTCGAATTTATTGTGAAAATTTGTGATTATTTTTTTGGGCTTTGTTTGAAAATTACCGTTTGTTCTTTCCTCTTTTGTGTTAATTTTGGATTTTTATTTTTATTTTATGAATTTTGTTTGTCATTCTCAGCCCTTTTTATTTTTTATTTTTTATCTACCACTGGATGCCACTTTTCCTCTGTTAATAGAATTTGATTGATGCTCTTAGACTCTTAGTTTATCTCGCTCTGTTTTTTTCCCCATTTTATTAGCATTTGGATTTTTAGCACAAACTGATTTTCCTCTGGTTGATTGCCTAGAAAACGAAGGAAAGAAAAGAAAATGAAAAATTCTGAATCTTTAATCTCATTTATGTTTCCAGAAATTTGGAAATATAAATCTCCCCGAAAAGTGGGTGGATAATCTATATCTTGAAGGGTAGAGGTTTGTTTTTCCATGGCCCCAAATAGTGAAGAATCTGAGGTTAAAATCTTCAGTTCACACGGAGCATCTAGACTTTTTGATTGTTGAAGTTGACATAATTGCGGGAAAGATATTCATGCGCTGTAGAAGCAGAAATGACAGAATTAGGAGAAAAGGAATTTTCTTATGAAACAAGTTGTAGCTTAATAGCAAGGTGAAAGCTGACTTTTGTCACCCAAAAATGATCTCCTTTGTTCAGCCCTAAGGAAGGTCCTTTTCTTTCTCAGACTTTCCTGATTTTTTGTCTTTAGTTTTGGTTTAATGGAAGATGAAAAACTGTGGGTATTATCATTATTTGTTGACATGATGTTTAGCTGATTTGAGTTATTATAATTATTGTTGGTAGATAGAAAAGATCTTGAGATTGATGGTCTATTTCTTTTTGTTAAATGCAGCCGGGACCACGCAACTCTGAACATCAATGTCTTATAAAACGGAACAAGAAGAATTCAACGTTTTACCTTTACCTTGCTCTTAGTTCGTGTAAGTAAATGTTTGTTGGGTGCTTTTTGCAACACAATGAAGAACATTTAAACCGCTTCTTTGATTGGATCTTTTGGGTTCTTCTTCCACAGAAAATTAGTTTGAACTGAATGCAATTTCCATGATTGACTTTTCAAGCTAAACGTTAGGTGGCATCTCTCATATTGTCAATCCTCTGAATTGGTTTTATGACAAAAGGCATTGACTCATTCAGAGTCTCCAGTCTTTTTGGGCCAAAAGAACTTGCTGCATAAATGCTCTTTAATAGAATATTGACTTGTTCCTTTCATCACAAAACTTGTATGGTTTCGCAGGCAAGAGAAAGGAATGGAGTGTGGTTGACAACAGTGTGGAGGAATTTGATGTTCTTCAAGAATGTATAAAATTATTTTGGTCCATAGTTTCAAAGTGGCTCAATGTTGTCAATCTCTTAGTGGCTAAGAGGACAGAATGGAAAGGGGATCCAACTATTAGTTGATTATCAGTTAGTTTGTTGGTAGATAGTTTTGCATAGGACCATTGGCTTGAGCAATGAGCTAACATGCATGTGATCCGGTGCAGTGTAGCCACATGAAGTCCTCAGATATGACAATAGGATAATGAAGTACGAATCTGGAATTTGGCCCCTTTTTATTAGGGGCTTCTTAATAAACTTCTATTTGCATATCAAAGAGAGAGAAAAAACAGAAAGAAAAAAGAAGCAAGGATTGATCACATCTTAGTCAAAACAAGATGAACAAGTTTTCTCTCTCTCTCTCTAAAGCTGTGGTTATTCCTGCCTCTCTAGCAGTGACATGTTGGGCAATCCCATTAGATTGGACATATTGTTCTCTTTAAATGTCTCTCACCTTACCATTTTAGGTAATCTTTAAGCTTTTTATTTCCTTTTCTTTTTTCTTTTCCTTCTTTGGATGCATCAGTCTGCTTCCTTTATATTCTACTTTCCATAATCTCTTTTGCTTCTACAAAATGAGGGGGAAAGGGAAATAGGTCAATTTGTTTTTAACTGCCATAAAGGCAAGAGGGTTAGTTCCTTTGGATAATCATTGGTAATGAGGTAAGGAGTGGTTCTTTGGGATGATGTCATGAATGGGTTTGACTTATTTTTAAGAATGTAGGTCTCAAAGTGGAGAAAGTGGAGAACGTGAGTGTTTGGAAGCACATTTGTTGTGTGAAATATTCCTGTGTGGAGTAGTTCTTGCATCTTCATGGAATTGCAATGGGAGTTTCCCTGTTTGATGGATGTGTTGCTCAGGAATGTGGTCTTTATTAGAAAGTTTTGTGATAAGGGGTTTCAAAAGTGTCATATTGTTGTTTGGGAATCTCTGAACCATGGAGGTTGTTAATGAAGAGTGATGGGGAATGGTGTTGGTAGTTGGCTGACCAAGTTATTTGGCAAGTTAGTGAAAATGAAAGATTTGCGATTTCTCTTTATGAGTGGTTAGCTAATAAAGGAGTTGGATTCATGTTGATGGAGTTATATGGTACCTACAAAAAAAGGTAGCCTTCTTCATTTGGATAGTTACTCTGGATAATCATTGACAATGGATCATCCAACAGCGAATGGACCGTACCAGTATCTGTCTCATGTGCAAAATATGGAAGATCATTTTTTTTTTCATTGCAAAGAATTTTTGACTTGTGGGCTTATGTTTTTATTTTTTTCCTCTTGGTAGTCCTTGGGTATTTGCAAGTTTGAATTGAAGATGGGAAAAATTTATTCACTTTCCTTCTGCTGAAAAATCTTAGGAAGAACCGAAGAACATAATTTATGTTTAATTAGACTTTTGGTGTGTATAAAATTATATATTATTCCCAAAATGTTTCTTGAGAATTGCTGGAGAGTTCTAAATGACATCGTCTTTCTGGATGTTTTTATTTTCTGATATACAAAATAATGCTCTCAAACTCTTTAGTATTTGGATCAAATTTTAATGGGAACAATGTTGGCCATCACCTTGATATGAGCCTTAAGTCTCTGTGGCACAAACTTGGTGGATTTCACCTGACCCCTTCAAACTTTTCATGTCTAAAATATGTGCCTTAGTTGCCAGCTAAATATCGCAGATCTTGAAGTTAGGTTAAACATTTGTTCCTCTATAGTTGTACAACTTCAAATATTCTTGGAACTTCCGTATCAAACAGTCATTTATCAAAGTTTGATTGGTCAAGACCAAAGAAATGTAGTGAATCAAGAATATTTTCGAGACAAAATTTTTTGTTTGAACTTAAAGACATCTAATTTAGTTGTTTACATATGCTTTTCTCTTTTTCTGTTTTCTTTTATTATCTATATTTTATAATTTAATCTTTTAATCAATTGAAGTATGTAAGTTACGGATTATATTTTTGAGAATTATGTTAATGTCTAGTGTCAAGGGCTGACATATAGCTTTGCATCCACTTCTCTCCTTTGATGTATATATATAATGCATATTTTCTCCTTTAATGTTGGTACATGTGTTGTAAATGTTTCAATCCTGGCTCATCTGAGTGTCCTTTTTCCCTCAGCATTCACAGATAAGGGGAAGTTTCTCTTAGCTGCTCGAAGATATAGGCATGGTGCTCACACCGAGTACATAATATCACTTGATGCTGATGACATATCTCAAGGAAGTAATGCTTATGTTGGAAAGTTAAGGTAAGTCATTTCTTTTAGGAAATGTTAAGGTAAGTCATTTCTTTTAGGAAATGCTAAGGTAAGGAATTTTCAATGTGGTGCTTCTGCTTCTGAAATTATTTAGTAACATATAAATATGTTTTTTAGTTTCTTTGTGGATAATCTCTCTTTAAATTTTCATTCCACGATGGATATGTATGATTTTTTCCTGCATATTCCCAATTTCTGCTTTAGCATTCAGTTAATGAATGTTTCTGTCAGCTATTTGTTTTTATAAGTAAATTAATCCTCTATGCAATGCCTACAAGGATTGCAATCAACGTCCACACATCATTATCATCTGCCATTTTTTTTGCCTCAAAAAATGAACTCTCATTGCATAGGTTCTTTCTGGCTATTGTATAGTTACAATTTCATATTTGCATGCTGAAACTATCCTTTCAATTTGTTTTCACAAAGTTCTAATTTATTGTATAATATAGAAAAGGTTGACGGTTAATCTGCTATCCATGCGGAAATGGAACACTGTAGCCATTACTCTTTTTTCTTTCTTTTACAGTTACATGGTACACTCCAAACTTTTTTTTTTTTTTTTTAATTAATGAAATTCTTTTGGATTTTGCATATTAAGTGTTTGGCATATTTGTTTCATTATAAAGGAGAGTGGTGTGTCAAAGTTCCATTAAAAAACAGTTGTCCATCCATTTTCCCTGTCAAGAATACATGTCTGTGTTCTAGTAGGAGCCTAAGAGGACAAATGCTTAGCTCTCTATTTTTGCATATAATGCTTGTGTCTTTAACAGGGGTGTCATGGTTTGCTAACAGACGGTGCTCAGGTTTTTGTGTTACTGTTGTACCCCAGTTTTCTTTGTCAGGGGTATCTTAGGAAGGAAAAAAAGACCACCTTAGAGGTGTGCCTCAATAACAACATTTATGGGCATAATTTTTATCTGCATTTCCTTTTCATTTTCCTTTTTGGAGATAATCTTGACTCAATGAAAAAAAAGTGGTTGGTATTTTTATTATTGTTGAGCCCTAGTGGTCTTTCTCTTGGGTTTTATGGGTTGCACATGGTTGTTTTGTTTTGGTTTGTGGATGTGTTTTGAATGTTTAAACAGATGTTGAACCCACAAATTTCACGCTGGTATATAATCATTGTACTTTGTAGCTTAAGGACTTGATCTCTCTTTCAAGCCTCCAAATTAGCAGTACCTGATATTAGAGATTCCTAACAACAAACCTTTTATATCCTTATAGAATTTTTCCACTCTGCTTGTACCAGTTCAACATAGATTGAGATTCTTTCATGCCAACTGCATTACACTGCAGAATTATTAGTTCCCTTTCTTGGATTCAGTTATTATTAATGTTTTGCTTTTATATGCACTTACACAATTGCCCTGCTACTTGCATTTTCTTGACCAAAGTGCATTTGCTCTATGGCATCCATTACTCATTAATGTTTCAGCTCCCTACTTAAATTCATTTGGGAGGTTGGAACCTGTCCTCTAGTTCTTGTTACTGTTTTCATGATGCTTCTTGTCTTGGTTTTTTATGTTCTTCAGTATTTATGTTCATTATGGATCATTGTATGAAGCGAAACAAGTAACAAATATTGCGTCAATACCTGTATATATCTTCTCACTTGGTCTCTCAACCTGTGCAGGTCGGATTTCCTTGGAACCAACTTCGCAATTTATGACAGCCAGCCCCCACACAGCGGTGCAAAGCCCTCAAGCAGCAGAGCTGGCCGACGTTTCGCGAGCAAGCAAATAAGCCCCCAAGTTCCAGCAGGCAACTTCGAGGTTGGACAGGTCTCTTACAAGTTCAACCTCTTGAAATCAAGAGGACCAAGGAGGATGGTCTGCTCACTCCGCTGTCCATCCTCAGGAGAAACTGCCAACAACAAATCTCCAGACAACTCTGACTTGAAAAAACCCGACCCTGCTGCTCCTGGGTGCTCAATCTTGAAGAATAAAGCACCAAGGTGGCATGAACATCTGCAATGTTGGTGCTTGAATTTCCATGGTCGGGTGACTGTAGCTTCTGTGAAGAACTTCCAACTAGTTGCAACAGTTGACCAAAGCCAGCCAGGCGGTAAAGGAGATGAAGAAACTGTCCTCCTCCAGTTTGGTAAGGTCGGCAACGACACTTTCACCATGGACTATCGGCAACCCTTATCAGCCTTCCTCGCATTTGCCATTTGCCTTACTAGCTTTGGTACGAAACTGGCCTGTGAGTGACAGTATTTTCCTACTACACGTATCCATGAAAGAAATGGGTGGTGGGTGTTGTTTTAATATATGTTTTTCGATGGTTGTCGCTTTCCATACTACCAAACTTGTTCAGTTTGGTTTGGGGAAAGCTGTGTAAATGCTGTTATTTGTATGAATGTATGACTTGGACTTTGAAATTACTTGTAACAAACCGTTCTATTCGGATGCTAAGTCAGCCTTGCCCCAGACTTGTGCTAGGAATGCTAATAAGACGTAAGCTAGAAGATGCAGAAAAGGGAGCTTGTTACTCAGTCGGCCTCCCCAACTTTGCTAGTAACACTCTAATCAGATGCACAAAGGGAAATACATTGCTAAGTCAGCCTAATCCCCAACTTATTCCAGTAATGCTAATAAGATGCAAGTTAGAACAAAGTGCCTTCATTGTGCATGCCTGTTGTTTGTCAACATATAAACAACAAATTCAACAAGGAACAAAAGCCAGGATTGATAAAAATCGTTTGAAGCCAGTTTCTTTTATAAGTTTCCAGAATAAAAGTGTTTTTCATGTTTTCCAAAATAAAAAATTTATTGGGGAATTTTAAATGTTTCTAATGTGTTTTTTTATATTTGAAATTATTTATTAAAAATAATTTTTATTATAATATTTTATTTTTAATTACTTTTCATATCTTTGAATTACCAAACATGTTTTTGGATCTAGAAAACAGTTTCCAAATAGGCTCATGCCATCTTATTTCTACTTGATCCCCAATTCTCTCAACCAAACTCATCAAGAATAGATTCATACAGCAAGAGAAACCATCAATAGACCAGTGCAAACTTGCAGAGCAGATCACTGTGTCACACCTTTGTGTTTAGTGTTTATCTTAATCTATATATAACCAAGATGATCTCCCAAACCCAATCAGTCATTTTTCATCAGATTCATTCCACTCCTTTTTGCAGAAGAAGACCCAAACACAAAAACTCATGTACACCAGAACAACAAAACTCGGAAGTTGCTCAAGTTTTAGGACTCCACAAGATACAGTAGTAATGCAAACAAATTTTCTTCAGGGTGTTTACTAGAGGCATTGTCTTTCACTTCTTTCCTCGCAGCTTCACACCAAGAGCCCTTTCCAGTTTGGTGATTATCTGTTGATTTGGAATGGCTTTTCCTGACTCATACTCTTGTATCACTTGGGGCTTCTCATTAATCATCTGCAAAATATAACAACGATCAAAGTGATATTAGATTAAGTACGAACTAGGAACAGAGCCGGACAAAAAGAAGGAGAGATACTTGAGCTAGTTGAGCCTGGGTGAGTTTCTTATCCAGTCGAGCTTGCATGATGCTTTTCTTCAGTTCGGTTGGTACACGTTCATCTGTAGTCAAATTTAGATATCACATGAGATAGATTTTAGCATAATGTGGGAAGTCATAGGTTCAGATGATACTGAAGGCAGAAGGGAATGATATGACAATAGCTGCAAGCAGGGCAACATATATGCTGGAGGGCTGGAGAATAATTTCAACTAGGAGAATGGATGACAAAACATTTGATTCAACAAAGAAAGGTCTTTCTCCATAAAACCATCAGTCATCTCCATGAAGGTAATCTAATTACTGAATATCTTCCTTTCATATCTTAATATTTGCTTGGTCACTCTTTTATAGCCTCATAATATTCATGGAATAAAAAGGTAATCAACATGTCAAATCAATTGAATATCTAACACCAGCTGTGTCTCATAAATAAGTTCAATGAGATTCTTAAGATAAAAAAATATGGATTAGTATACCTTGGTATTGACAAGAAAAATTACGATATTTAGCACCACGGTATACAAATCAATACCAATGTCATTTACACAATTTACCAAAGGCCATTGCTCATTCAACACCCATGTTAAGTTTAAAAGTGATCCACCTTTCTTAAAGCTTACAAGGAGTGCTATCATTTTTATCCATTCCTTGCCAAACCATTTTGCTAATTTTTCTCTACCCAAGAGTGGATAGCAAACAACAATCCACCAAAAGCATAGGCGAAACAATTTGAACACGGGACATCAACCCAAACCCAACTTATGGGCATTAGTGTCCAAGCAACATCATATACAATATCAAAAAATGTATTTAGTTTATCAACCAATAAATCAAGAGATGCCACAAACTAAACTACGTAGCACAATTTGAAAGTGCATGCTTGAAAATTGTTTAGCTTGGGTTGTTCCTTCCCTCGGTCTCCTCGTTTTAGATAAACATGGAGCCAAGCACATGGTTTCTTTTGTAAAGGGTTTTTTTACCCGATTGAGTTGTACATTGTTGCATATTTTGTACAAGTTCTTGTTTCATACATACTCTGTCTAGCTATTTTGCTACTCCTCTCAGTTTTTTTTTTAGATCATTCATTGTATTTTGGACTGACTATTCATATCCTTCACTTGCACTTACATTTCATATCAATGAATAGTTCGTTTCTCTAGTGTTTTAGAGACAGAAACACAGATGTACTCACGAGTAAGATTCTCTGTTTCTTCATCAAGCTTCCTTGTGTTCAAAGAAGTGCTGCTAGAGGCAGCTCTGTTTGTCCCTGCACTTGCTGCAGCAGAAAATAGAAATCATCAAGAAATAAGACTGGTTCAAATAATAATAATAAAAAAGATTTAAAAGTTTATTTTCTTTGATACCCAAAATTTGAAAGAAATCAGATAGAAATTAAACCATCAAAGGATTTCACTCTGTTTCTTTTGCTATGTGTTCTAAGCAACCAAGCAGAAGATAAAGCCTTACAAAATAAAGAAATAAGACTAGATTCCCATATAGTAAAAAATGATTAAGATTTTCATTTGTTTCCCTAGTCTTGCATTTTCCAAGCAACCAAACAGAGCATAACATCTTCAACTAAACTCATCGAGAGCTGAGCCTTGGCTTCCAAATAATGAGAAAGATTCAAAGTTGGATTTTTTATTTTATTTTATTTTATTTTATTTGTTCTTCAACCCACATTTTCTCAGCAAACAAATAAGCTTCTGGGTCCCAAATATTACACAAAAACAAAAAGGGTTCATTCTCTTTCGTTTTTCCCATATTTTCTCAGCGATCAAACAGAAAATAACATCTTAAAAGTAAAATCATGAGAAATAAACCTCAGTTCCCAGACAATGAAAAAACTGCATACCCCATTTTTTTCCATTTGCCCACATTTTTTCAACAACCAAACACAAACCAAAACCTCTAAAAAAACCATCTTTGGTCGCCGAGAAAATCAAGGAAAAGTGAAACCCAGGAAACCCAAAACTCATCAACAACTCGTTAATCCATCGGAAAATAAAAAATATTTTTCGATTCTCATTCTACCCTCCAAAGATTTCTTCGAAAAAAACAACGAAAAAAAATGGGGAAAGAAAGAGAAAGGGGAATACACTTCTTGACAGTCTCGATCTCGGCGCCCATGCGACGGGCGGCGTTGACGGCTTTCTCGTCCTTCTTGGCGGCGGCGTTGAGAGGCTTCTTCCGGATCACCACCGGTTCCCAGTCCTGCGTCAGAGGTCCGGTTCCTGCCATTGTTGATTGCTTCTGCCTCACAAGCGAGGAAACGCTGCGTTTTATAACTTTGGGATTGTTTGTTTGCTGGGATTATACTATCCTCTCTAGGGATGGCCTGGACCTGCACCAACACATAAGTATCCTTAGAAAAGGGACACTTGGCCCTGGTTTAAAATAACCTCTTCCCTTTAAAAAAAAATAAAAATAAATAACATAAAAAGAAAGAAAGAGAGAGAGAGAGAGTTCTTGGAATTTTGATCTGAACTCGATCCAAATTAAGTGTTCTTCTTCCACATGTTTTTAGTAGTTTCCTGAGCGCCAAAGCAAGTCAATTATTCAGTCTCTCCTTCGTTAGGGTTTTCAACGGTACTTTCTCTCTCTCCCTTCTTCACTCTTTTCTCGATCCTAAATTTTTCTGATATGTGATTTTTGCATTTTAGTTAGGGCTTCTGTGAATTGATTTTGAGTACTGGTTTTATGGAGGTGGGTTTAATTTTTGGGGAGTTCATTAGCTATGGGATTTTAGGAAGAAGGGGAAAGTGTTGTTGGGGTAAGCCTCTCTAACAACACCAATTTTTGAAAGATTGGGGCACTGATTGATGACATGTGGAGACCCAGATCCATCCTTGTATCCTTGCCAGAGGTTTGACTATTTTTCTTTTCAGTTCTTTATGTATTGTGATTGATGGTTCATTGTTTTTCTATTGCATGTATCTTGAATTTTGTTGAAATGGTGACACTTTGAAGTTTTAGTTGGAAACTGGGCTGAAGCCTATCGATTAATCAATTCCCTGGAATGGTTGGATCAAATTTTATGCAGTTTTATTATAGAATATATGTCTGTATCAATTATCTTATATTGTTGCAAGAACAGTTGGGTTTACTTGCGGGCACTTAGATACGTAAGCTCAATTATTTTTTCCTATGTACTATACTACTATCTTGACCTTTAGAGTAAAGATTTGGGTTGCCATGGGATGGTTTTCTAATTAAGACAATCTTCTTGCAAATCTTACAGTGCTTCCAATTACCTTATGTCTTTGTTTTTGTTGTGAATCAATGGACAATTCTAAGCTGAAAATATCCTCTCTCTCTCTTCTCTGTGTTTTGAGTGATCTGAATAATTAAGAATGTGAACTATGGGACTCTGACAATCAGACTTTTGTGTTTTTTCCCATTTCCTTTTTAACCATTTCTTGGGGAGAGAAATCTGTTTCTACCGTGTGACATCAAGGTTCACCATTCATCTAGAATCTTTTTATTTTTTGAATCTTTGATGGAACTATAGAATGTTGGAATTTTTATGTGTGGACTTACATAATCAATTTAATAATGTCATAAATCAGTGTTATTTATTTTTGCATTGTGGTCCATAATGGGACTGGACACATATTGTTGCTTGATTTTTTATGGGCTCACCCTAATTCACTTGACTGACCCATTAAGTCAAGTGGTGGTCCAAATAATGTGTGTGATATATATATATAGAGGTGTGTGCTTTTGGAGGTGGACGACTCTCTCTTTTGTTCTCTTTGAAGAACACTCCCGGCCACACACTCACACACTCACACACTCCACTGGACTGAATTTTGGGAGACAAGGGAAGAGTTCATTGATCGCTCATTCTCGGACCATCACGCACTCGGAAAGCAGATTATTGGATATCAAAGGAGAGCAGAAATGGCTTCCCAAAGCACGAACCAAGGTAACGGATTGAATTTTGCTGGTAAATGCATGCTTAATTGTCAACATGTGATCCTATGCTATTTAAATTTTCATCAATTGGTATCAGAGCATGCATGATTGACATTTGAGCTGCAATTTTGGGTTAATTTTTGGGTTTCCCGTTTCCTGTGGTGGAAGCCATTTTTTTGGAATTTTATTTCTCGTTTGATGTTGATTCTCTGTTTTCAAGCCCGATTGTTGTTGGAAACTTGTAGAGAATATTGTTTGGAGCAAAACCCATCATTTTATTTGATTTTTGGAGCTTGTTTGGTGGGATTTCGAGAATTAGGGCTTGCTTTGGTTCTTCCTATTATGCGTTTTTTGTGCAAATTTTGGGATTAGATTGAAGGTTTGATGTTTGAGGATGGAAATCTAAGCGTTTTTTGTCGGAAAATGCCCAAAATTTTGGCCGAAAAAGGAAAATTTTTTTTTTCTCCTGCACCAGGCCGTGTTCAGCTGGAGAAGGAGATGAATAGTGACGTGATGACGTCATCATGACGTCATAAAAAAAAAAAAAAAACCAAAAATTTTTTTTTTTTTTGTTTGTTTGTTGCCTTGGTATTCTTGGATTGATTGTGCATATGCTAGAATTTTTTATGCATTTGTTAAATTTTGACTTTATTGGGACAATTATTATTATTATTGTTATTTATGGTATAATTTTTCCTTATATCAATAATGTTGTCCTATGTCAATTTTGTTAAATATTTCAATTTATTGAGGCAATGAAGCACACTTGTGTGATTGCCTATCGCAATTCCAAGTGTGTCAAATTGTGAAAATTGAGATATTTTGAATTTTATTCATGACAATAGTGAACATATGTGTGATTGCCTATCGTGATCCTATATGTGTCAAATTGTCCTTGTTGAGATAATTTAACTCCCACATTTGATTGTTTTATTATTGTGATAACTAAGGTCCATACGGGTATTGTAATTGTCCTATCGATGATAACAATGCTTGGTAGGATGCTTAGATTGGTGAAGGAAATTAATTGTATATTATGAACTGTACTAATTTTCTTTGCCCTTTCGGTAATAAAATTAGTACATTTTGGTTGTAATATTTAATTAGTTGTCCTTACCGCCGTGGAATTTTTTAAAAAATCCAAGCTATTGCTAAATTGAGAAATTATGGAAATTAGCAAATGCATGATATTGTAATAACATGCATACTGTTGAATTTTGCTATTTTCCAGCTACAAGCAATCCTGGTATTACTCTGCAATTGTCTGCCATCAAACCTCTTACTGGAATAATTTTGAGGAATGTTTTGAGTCTTTCAATGTGCATATGGCTATGCACATTTTGGACTGGGCTTTGAGAGTTGATAAGCCAAGTAAATTTGAGTTCTTCCATATTGTGGCACAAACGCCTAGGTCATATTTCTAGGCAATTATTAGAGAGATTGGTTAGAGATGGTGAGGTGCATGTTGTCCAATTCCTCCTTACTAGAATTTCTATGGGGTGAAGCCTTAAGGACTGCGGCATATATTTTGAATCAAGTGCCCAGTAAGTCTGTGCTTAAGACACCTTATAAGCTATGCGCAGCGGAAGCGTGGTCAGGCCCTATAACCCACAGTCAAAGAAACTTGATCCTAAAACCATTAGTGGTTTCTTTGTTGGCTATTGCATTGGATCAAGGGGTTCCAGATTTTATTGTCCATCTCATACCACTAGGATCATTGAGTTAGACAGGGTTGTATATTTTGAAGATGTGAGCTCTGTTGATGAAAGATTTAGTGGTATCTGAAGTTTGATAGTATTATCACCCAAAATGGTTTTAAAGAGAATACAGTTGACAGATGCATATATTTGAGGGTCAGTGGGAGTAGTTACATATTTCTTGTTTTATATGTTGATGATATACTACTCGCATCAAATGATCCTGACTTGTTGATTGAGACAAAGCACATGTTGTCAACCCATTTTGACATGAAGGATCTTGGTGAGGCTTCTTATGTCTTGGGCATAAAGATTCTTCGTGATAGGGCTAATGGAGTGCTTAAATTGTCTCAAAGAGCCTATATTGAAAGGATATTGAAGAGGTTCAATATGCACAACTGTAAATCTACTAAAACGCCAATTGTGAAGGGTGATAAATTTTCAAAGGCTCAGTGTCCTCAAAATGATGATGAGAGAGAGGAAATGAAGACCATTCCTTATTCATCTGTGGTGGGCAGCCTTATGTATGCTCAAGTATGTACACGCCCTGATATTGCTTTTGTTGTGGGCATGTTGGGAAGGTACTTGAGCAATCCTGGGAGTCAACATTGGAAAGCAGCTAAGAAGGTCCTTAGGTATTTGCAAGGAACTAAGGACTTAATGTTGACATATCAGCGCACCAGCTTACTTGATGTAGTTGGGTTTTGTGATGCTGATTTTGCTGGCTGCATAGATGATAAGAAATCCACTACGGGCTATATTTTTATGATGGCAGGAGGAGCTGTATCTTGGAAAAGTGTCAAGCAGACACTTACAGCATCCTCAACTATGGAGGCAGAGTATGTGGCATGTTATGAGGCTTGTTGTCATGCTATGTGGATGCGGAATTTTATTTCAGCTTTAGGAGTTATTTCAGCTTTAGGAGTTGTTGACTCCATTTCTAGACCGCTGAAATTATTTTGTGATAATTCCGCAGCTGTTGCTTTCTCTAAGAACACTAGGAGTATTTCTCGCTCCAAACATATTGATGTAAAGTTCTATTTTGTTAAGGAGAAAGTGGCAGAGTCTCTTATTGATATTGAACACATGTCCACAAAAAGTATGTTGGCGGATCCATTAACAAAAGGCTTACCCATAATTGCGTTTCAAGAACATGTATCTCAAATGGGGTTGTTGGAAGCCTAGGTTGTATTAAGTTAGTGGGAGCCATTTTTTTGGTATTGTAATACTATGTTATTGTTGAAAGGATTGCTATTATTGTACATTTCCCTATGAATCAAGCAATGAAGCATATATGATTGCTTTTGATTATTTATTTCTGATGAGATTCTATGGGACATTGATTTATGATTATGTGTATGTTGTAATGTTTGATTATGTAGTCCAAGTGGGAGATTGTTGGAATTTTTATGTGTGGACTTACATAATCAATTTAATAATGTCATAAATCAGTGTTATTTATTTTTGCATTGTGGTCCATAATGGGACTGGACACATATTGTTGCTTGATTTTTTATGGGCTCACCCTAATTCACTTGACTGGCCCATTAAGTCAAGTGGTGGTCCAAATAATGTGTGTGATATATATATAGAGGTGTGTGCTTTTGGAGGTGGACGACTCTCTCTTTTGTTCTCTTTGAAGAACACTCCCGGCCACACACTCACACACTCCACTGGACTGAATTTTGGGAGACAAGGGAAGAGTTCATTGATCGCTCATTCTCGGACCATCACGCACTCGGAAAGCAGATTATTGGATATCAAAGGAGAGCAGAAATGGCTTCCCAAAGCACGAACCAAGGTAACGGATTGAATTTTGCTGGTAAATGCATGCTTAATTGTCAACATGTGATCCTATGCTATTTAAATTTTCATCATAGAAGGCTTGTTGAGTTCATCTAGAATCTCTTAGCATTTAAATAAGACTTGTTGGGTAGTTTGTGGCATTTAATGCTTTTCAAGGATTGTATGATGTAACACTAGGGTGTGAAGCCTAGAATATTTTTAGTTTCTTCGGCTTTTTCATAGACTGATTTCTGTCACAGTTTTCTTACTTCAAACCTCAGAGCCCTTATTTCCCTAACTTTAAAACCCTATTATTATGTAGCCCTAGTCCCAAGATGCAAGAACTCTTTCTTCTCTCTTTGCTTACATGCTTGGCTCGTCACATAGTTGACCACTAGTATTTGAGTTTAACACATATGCCATATGTGTTATGTCTGACATGGGTAGTTGACAAATTTACTATTGTGCAGATGTGGAACAATTCTTCAGCCTGGCCACAACTGCACCGTCTGAATTGAGCCAAATAGAGCAAGGGCACCACATGGCCACAAGAAATCTAATGCTTCAACTCAAAACATCGTCACCCACTGGTGCCATTTCTGTTCACATCATAATGTGAAGAGGGGAACCCCAAAGGACCATACAAAGAGATATGTCCAAAGGTGAAGCCATCTTCAGTTTCCAAACATGCTAATCCAATGCCTCAAAAGGCTGCTAACCCAGAGACAGTCCTGCAAAATGAAGTTGAAGTTGGTAAAACAGATGAGATAGCTTCATCAATAACAGCAGTTGATATTATCACAGATAGTCCAGCAACTCCACCTGTGAGAAAAGGTAATACTCTGTTGAGGGGAAAGAGGAGAAAAAGAAATAATCCAGGATCTAACAAACAAGCCGAACCTGAAAGCAACTCTGTCTCAGCTGACACAGAGAACTCTGTCAGCACATCAAACAACGAAGGAGAAAATCTTGGACAAGCCTGAGGGAAATCGCCGAAACCAGCAAGCAGGGCAACACTCAGAACATTGCAAATTTAACAATCCCATTTTTTCTATAGGTAGAACAAGCCATTCATTGACAAGGAACACCAACCACAGATGAATGAGAAAGCCCAGGTTCTACTCTCTGATCTTCACCACCTCTTCCTTCTTCAAATCTCTCTGAATTTCTCCATTTTCACTGTTTTTTTTTCATGATTGCAGCATTCAGTGAGGGGATGGTAAAAAAATGATATGTGGACATTGATTTATCATCCGTGGTGATCGAAGCTATAAAAGCTTCTCAAAAAATCACTTTGAATGACTTTTTAGATTCTTATAAGTGTTTTGAAAAATCTTGCCAATGCTCATTTTTAATCCAAAAAACACTTTTAAGTGTTAGAAATGTTGAAAGCACTTCTTAAAAACACTAAAAAACTAGCTATAATATGGCGATTGTTTTTTCAGTTTTTTGTTAAAAGCAATTCACTCTTAGATTTTAGATAATTTGTTTTTATATTTTTTCATGATTTATTATAAGTTTTTTGTTGAATAAAAAATTGAAATATTTTATTTTTTTTAAATGAAAAAAGTATTATGTTAGTTTAAAAAAAAATATTAAATAGAAATAAAATATTAAAAAAATAAAGAACCTAATACTTAATATTGTTAAGCATTAAAATTTTATTTAAAATTAAGTAAAATAAATAAATAAACATCACCTAAGCATAAGAAATTTGAGGTATATAAAAAGAGTTAATTTGGTGGGTTTAAATATAATCTCCCTTTGATTCATATTGATGTTTTATTTTGTAAATTATGTGATCAGTTATAACATCAAGATTTTCTCACGTTGCCACATTATAATGTTTTATAAAATAAAGTCTATTTTAAGATTTAGAATATTTTTAACTTGTTTTTTTTTTTGTGTTTTGAATTATTATTTTTAAATAAATTTTGTATATAATGCTTTATTTTTAATTATCTTTTATATTTATTTCATTATTTTTAAAAACATTTTTTAGAAAATAAAAGTATTTTCTATTATTTACTTATTAAATATATTTTCTCCTTTTTGTTTTTACAAAAACAAAAAATTATATTTAAAAACAGTTAACAAACAAACCATAGATATGTCAAATAGTCTCTCTTATTTTAGTTTTAATGTTATGCATAATTGAGAAGGATAGTTGCAGCGCATCGGAAAAAAAATAAGATGATTTATATTTTAAAATGTTTGTGACCAGTTATATCTAAAATCTAAAACCAGCCTTCCTTATTCCCGACTTTCTCTCAAAATCACTTTAATGGTTTTTGTTTTTTTACTTAATTCTAAATAGAACCTTAATGCTTAATAGTGTTAAATATTAAGTTGTTTGTTTTTATAGTATTTTATTTCTATTAAGTATTAAAAAGTAAAAAAAAATCAATATGTTATTTTTTCTATTTAGAAAAAATTATATATTTTGGCTTTTTCTATTTAGTAAAAAATTTATTAAAAAAACAAACAATTTAAATTCTAAAACTAAATTATTTTCATCAAAAAGTTAAAAAAACAAACACCATCTTAATCAAACTCTTAATTAAACTCAGGCATAATATTTAATCAACCAGCAAATATGGAAAGGTCAAGCATATTGCTCATGAGCTTTAGTACATGGGTGATATGTTTAGAATATGTTTGCCAATGTTTCTATTTGAAGTAATCTTAATCGAAATAGTTTTTTCAAAAATCATTTATCAAGTGCTTTTTGAGGGAAAGCTAAAAGTGTTTTTTAATTTTTTTTTTTAAATATTTTTAAAATTTTGTCAAATGTTTTGAAGTTTTTTTTTTTTTTTTTCTTCCTCCAAAAAACGACTTTTATGCTATAAATGCTTTCTAAAAGCATCACCAAACGGATTCTTAGTTGCACTCAACTGATTTTGGCTGCCAACCTGCTGAAGTTCCAAGCAATGGATGCCATAGAGAGGCAACAGAAGGAAACTATAACCTATACCAACCAACTCCATAGCTAAACACGAGCACATGCGGATTGATCCAATCCAAAATGACTTCTTTGATGCCTACAGCAAGTAACTGAATCATCATCACAAACTAGAAGCACTGATTCACATTAAACATGGAACAGGATTCATTTATGGGAAGAAAAAATTCGAAAAGAAAGAAGCAAAGAAAGCAAAATTAAAAGGGAAGAAGAGAACACTCTTGAATGACTGCGAAAGTTATCATTTTAATTGGTCCAAAGGCAATGAGCCACACAAAGGGGTTGCAGTCTTCACAACCCCCAGCAGGACCCATGAAATTTTTCCCCTTCCCCAGCTGCTCACATGACCAAATGAAGGTAGGGTTCCATCTCAGACCTCTTCACAAAACTATATCCTTTGCCACCATTCATCATAAGAAGTTTTGGGCTGACAAAATCTGCCATTAAGCATTCTGCTGAGATTCAAGAAATATAAATCTTACTGTGCATCTTAAACCCTGACTTGCTTCTTCCCAAATCATTGTTGCAAGTCAACTCCACTAGTTCCTCCATTTGCTCCACCAAAACCTATAATCACCTCTTGAGAATCTTTACTCTCAGGTTCAACACCATCTTCTTTAGCAGGCACCTGAATTGAGTAATGTGCAAACAAAAATCAGATATTGTCTCAGTGAAGATCTAATCCAAAGAGAACTGATGCATACACCATTTCAGGGCATTCAATGTTCCAATGATACAATGTTTTGTTTCCAGGTTTCCAGGAGTTTACACTCAATACCTCTACAGCTTTCTTGTCAAGGCATTCTACATTTTGATGGGCACCTTCTTGCCCTGCCCATCAAGAACCACAACATCCTGAAATTTTTATCTTTAGTGTTGATTCCAACACCATCTTCCTTCAAAGATTTCAATATTCGGTAATTTTAAACAATAAAAAACAAAAGGTTGGATTGGGTAATTACCAAAAGCATCGATATGATTGTTTCAAGATTTGTACCATAAGAGCAGATTTTTGGAAGAAAAAATAACCACACAAATTGGAACAAATGGGAAACAAGAAAATTGACAAATCAATCCCAAAAATATGCTACGTTGGACACACATCTTCCTTGTGGCTTGCCATCCAGCTTCTGTGTGCGCTAGGAACATGCAATTCACATATTCTTATCAAAAAAGAAAAAGAAACAAACAAAAAAAATATGTGCACCACTTGTGCTATTAGGTGCTATTTGTATACTTCCCGAGTATTTGGTGTGTCCTTGTGGCGTTTTTATTTTCTAATGAATTTGGTTTTATTTATAAAAAAAAAAATCACTCCACCACAAGTATATCTCTCCTGTCACACATAATGTAGGAATCACATCTGATATGCTAGGGAAACAGCAGAACTATTTTCCTGCAGTTGCATAAAACAGCCACTACAAGTGACACTATGCAGCAACTATTGCCAAGCACCACCAAAATGGGGCCCCTAACAAAATCATGTTCTTAAGATGCCATTTACTTTGTTAGAAAATGCAGATGCATATCTTGTACATTTTTTTGATTGGTAAATTGGACTTGAACATAGAGCCTCTCATAAACCCTCCCCGACCTTTTACCACTTGAGCTAGGCCTCAAGGGCAGATGCATATTTTGTACATATATAAAGAAAAGCATTTATATGATAGATGAGCATCCGACTCAGCCAATTTTGCACTAGAGAGGTTATTTGTTTTATTATGCTTCTACGTTTCTTTCTCAAATGGCTGGTTTGGTAGAAAACTCTGTTTCTTTTCCAACGGCAATATTTTTACACCATCATTAGAGAAATCTTAATCAAAAAAGGAAGGCATAAAAACCATTTGCATTACTAATTATAAGACAAATCATCTCACCATGCAATCCAGCTCTCCAGTATGTACATCCGTGGCATCCAAAACTCCCTTATCAAGATCTCCCAACTTACTGTCATTGCCCTCCTCCAAAGAATCCAGCAATTCACAAAAAAAAAAACAAAAAAAAAACACACACACAACACACATATGATATGTCATTGTTGAGATACACAAAGCCCTGATGTTACACACAAACCTTTAATTCAACCCCATTAGCATTTGAATCCTCAACAACAACATTCAAATTATCAGCATTTTTGTACATATATAAAGAAAAGTGTTTATATGATAGATGAGCATCCCACTCAGCCAATTTTGCACTAGAGGTTATTAGTTTCATTATGCTTCCACTTTTCTTTCTCAAATGGCCGGTTTGGTAGAAACCTCTGTTTCTTTTCCAACAGCAATATTTATACACCATCATTAGAGAAATCATAATCGAAAAAGGAAGGCATAAAAACCATTTGCATTACTAATTATAAGACAAATCATCTCACCGTGCAATCCAGCTCTCCAGTGTTCACATCCGTGACATCCAAAACTCCCTTATCAAGATCTCCCAACTTAGTGTCCTTGCCCTCCTCCAAAGAATCCTGCAATTCACAAAAATAAAAAAACACAACACCTATATGACATGTCATCGTTGAGATACACAAAGCCCAAACAAACCTGATACACACAAACCTTCAATTCAACCCCATTAGCATTTGAATCCTCAACCACAACATTCAAATTATCGGCATTGTCACTGCTATCACCCTACAATGTTGAACTTAAAACATCACCATATGAAAATACCACAAACAAATATAATAAATATCCCCAAAGGGCTATATAGTTAAATAGCCTTGCAAACCTTCACTTCATCCATATCAACATTCTGATCCTTGATCACGGATTTCAAATTATCATCAGTGGAATCCAAATTATTGGTATTGCCATTGGAATTACCCTACATTGTTCAGTTCAAGTAATCAATGAGCTTAAATATCAGCATAATCAAACATAACAAGCACTAACAATTAACTACCTGCAATTCTCCCCCTTGAGGGAGATGATCACCCGCTTTCAAAGCTATTGTAGGAAGCCGATTAACATCCCAACCAAGAACCCTACAAATAACATGTCCATAAGATCGATGCGCCCGCTTTTTGTTCGTCTTAGAAATCGCACTTGAATGCTGAACAAGCCCCACACAGTCCTTATACCTCTTCCCAACCTTCTTCCCCATCCCACCACACACCAAACAGCAGAAAATTCCACCCTCATTGTTCTTCTCATAGTAACTCCTCAATTCAACATCCTTCGAAAACAACCCCACAAAGAATTCAAATTCCTCACACCCATCTTCCTCCAGATCATCATCATCAACATCATCGTCGTCGTCGTCACTCTCATTCCTTGAGAAAAACTCTCTGCAAGCGGCCAAACCCTTTTCTTGTATTTGCAGTGCAATCAACTTGGCTTCCTCCTCCGCCGTGGCCGGCCTGGCGGTGGGGAGGGAGGGGGATTTTGACCATCCGGAGAGCTGGTCTGAAATGGGTTGGACCGGCCATTCGGCGCCGGAGGCCGGGGGTTGTGGGTCGGATTCCGGCGGCTTTTTGGCCTTTTCGAGTTTCTTGGGCTTGGTTTTGTGTTTTTTGGTGGTGGTGTTCTTGAAAGTTTTGGAAATGGAGGTCTGATGAAGGGTTCTTGATGATTTGGAGATGGGTCTAGGGTTAGGGTTAGTGTTGGTTTTTCTTGGAGGGCCTTGGTGCCACAGAGAGTGGAGATATATGACCTCATCTCTCAGCCTCTGCTCGTCGGAATCCATAAAGCTTTTTCCAATACTTCAATCTTTGAAAAATAATACTGACTGGGTTTCCTTTTCGGGAGTATTGTGTTTTGGGCCAACTGGGCCAAAAATTAACATTTTGTCCATATTTCAGGCATAGTCCAAGACTCAAATAAAGTATAAAAATTAAGATGAAGGATATTGTCTTTCATTAATACTTAAAAATTAAAATACCCTTAACCCTTACGTAGATACAAGTAATTGTGAATTTCAATTTTTTTATGTTTTTTTTCCCTTTTCTATTCCCTATTAAGCATTACTTATTTCTAACTTTTTTTTTTGTTTTTTATTTTTAAAAATATTGAATCTTTTTGCTCTTATTATAAGCAATGATAAAAAATTTGGGATTTTTCATTCAAATATTTTTTATCTTTTTGTATTTATCTTTTAGTTTAATTTTCATCTTTTATTTTAAATTTATATTACCTTTTCATTTATATTTTTCTCTTATTTTTAATTATTTTTTATATTTTCTACATTAACCATATTTTAAAAAATTTAAAAATTGACTATCACTTCACTTTATTATATATATAATGTTTTTATTTTAAAATTTTTAAAAAGATAAATTTATTAAAAAAAAAATAACTAAAATATGAACTTCTAATATTATATTAATAATTTTTCTTATCTAGATGGACTAATGCGAAATATTTTGACTCACAATAAGAAAATTGTCAATACAATTTTTTAGTTAAAAGGTAATAGAACATGTTTACAAAAAAAAAATAGTTTTCATTTTTTAAATAAATGAGTATAAATATATTAAAAGAATTAAAGATAATCTTAAAAAAAAATTGATAAATATGATTATAATTTTAAATATAGATTCATTTGGATAAAATTTCACAAAAAAAAAAAATAGTGGAAAGAAAGAGCATTGCTAAAACTACAAATACAAAATATGCAATTGCAAAATTTTGATGATAAAATTTAAAAATAAAATTCGAAACAATTCTTGAGTGAGAGAATTTGAGTGGGGAAAAAAAATCTTTGAGTGGAAAAAATGGGAAAGTTTTTCAAAATCACTTGAAATCCTTAACAAAAAGTAATCTTGTACACCATTATATCATTAGTAAATTTGTCTTGTACAGTTAGTGTAATACCTTTGTACAATAACTCAAATTTCATACATCATCTCATGAATATTTGATAATAGGTCGGTTAATCATGTTTGCATTTGTTTGGTTTTAAAAATGAAGAAAAATTATTGTATGATTTTGTTTTACAATCATCATAAGTGGGGTACATATTCAAATGATCATATACAAGTTAGATAAAGTGCATGAGATGAATGTATACTTAACCAAATGTGTGTAAGGAATGTCATTTATTCTCTAATAAATAAACAAACAAGTTTTTCAGAATTACTTAAAATCCTTCACAAATAATTGTCTTGTACACCCTTGCACAGATAGTATATTTGTCATATACACTTTGTGTAAATACCTTGTATAGTGACTCAAATTCTATATACCCCCAACTCAATGTGTAACCATATGTAGATTAACCATGTTTTGATTTGTTTGTTTCAAAAAATAGTGGAAGATGGAAAAACAAAATTTTCTCTCAAACATCATTGGTGGGATAAGTATTCAAATTATCCTGTGCGAGTTAGATAAAGTGTATAAGATGAGTGTGCAATAGAGGAATGTGTACCTTAAAAGTGTGCAATCCTTAGGTGACAAGACAAAAAAAAGGTTGTTCAAAATTGATTAAAATTTTTCACAAATTATAACCTTGTATAGTTAGAACATTTGTCTTGTACATTTAGAACATTTGTCTTGTCCAATTGAATAATTACTTTGTACAGTTAGTATAATACCCTTGTACAATGATGCAAATTTCATCCATATACATACATTATGTGCCACATATGATGTGTAAATCATGTTTCAAATGGTTTAATTTAAAAAATGATATAGAATGTAAAAACAAAATTTTTATCTAAACATCATTATTAAGGTAAGCCAAGTTTATTTATTTATTTCCTTTTATTTTTGGAAATAAAGAAAAAATAATAAAAATTTATTTAACCATAAGAAATATGAATGTAAGATCAGTTATAAAATACTAAATTTATTTATTTATTTCATTTTATTTTTGGAATTAAAGAAAAAAATAAAAAATTATTTAACCATACAAAATATTGATATAAGATATGTTAAAAAATATAAATAACCTCAAATTTATTTACTTATTTCATTTTATTTATTTAAATTAGAAAGTAATTTATTTTAATAGATTAAAATGTGCACAATTGATTTATTACTTTGTTAATTATGGATATATTAAAATTTTCTACTAGACCAAAAATAAATAAAGAAAATAAAATTAAAAAGAGTAATAAATATATATAATTTAGTTATTTAATTATTTTTCATGTAAAAGATAGTCCCACAAAAAACACATAATTTATCAATTTCTTTGTTTAATTGTAAACATACTATATTTTTTATTTTATTATTAAAATAACTAATGAAAAAAAAATAAAAATGGATAATCAATGTATGGAATTTAATTCTTTTTATTATTTTCATATAAAAAATAATACTAAACAAGGTTTTCAATTTTTATTTTAAAAAATAGTTTTCATTTTTTAATTAAATGTTTTTTCAAAAAGAAAAATATAAAAAATGTAAATCATATTACCATTTTTTAGAAAGTATTTTTTAAAATAGTTTTTTAACATAATTTTTATTTATTTATAATTTAAAATAAAAAATAATGCTGATTTTGAATTATTTATATAAAATTTTTTTAAAACAATGAAAAATCCAAATTGTTAAAATAGAATTATTATGGTTGCATGAATAGTAGTGCAATAAAGACAAAAAAAGTTTATGTGAAAGGTCATTGGGTATTTTAGTCCATCACTATTTTATATCCTTAAAAAGTAATATATAGAAATTTGAAGGATATATTGGTCTTTTAACATCTTATATTATTTCCATAAATTATGAAAGTTATATAGACCAATTGGGCCCAAAACACAATTCACAAATGTGTTTGGAACCAAAAATAAATAAATAAATTATTACAAAAAAAAAGACAAAATCATAAACAATTCACAAATGCATACATAATTAATAAAAAATTATGCTGAGATTTTTTATTTATTAAATATTGTTTTTCATAACAAAAGTATGTAAGAAGAAATAACTTGGATTATTGTATTATTTACTTTGAATCCAAAGGATTTTCATGGTTTTAAAATGTGTTTATATGGTGAGTATAAGTCCATACTTATACAATGTTAAACACTTTTTTTTTCTATCAATCACGACTACCATTTATACAGACACGATGTTCTTATTATGTCTCATAAAATTGCAGAATCAAACAAACTTTTACATTAAGGTTAAAGATCAACTCTTATACTTAATAAAATATTCGTTTTAGGCTCAAAAGATCTTCATTATTTTAAAGCGTGTTAATGAGTTAAGAATATTCAAGATACATTTAAATATTTGTGACTATTTTTTTTTCCTTTTTTTTTAAATTGTCTTTTCATGTGAGAATAAACATATCTTTTTATGCCAATTTGACATGTCATGATTGAATAATTAGAACTCATTTTTATTAATTCGATGATCCCTATAGAGCATGGTGAATGATAAATAATTGTCGAGATAAACATGTTTTCAAATAATACTTCTAAAAACTTGTTTTATAAAACATCAAATGATGGTTTTCAAAAAGTGTTATAAAAAACTATTTTTGAAAACAATTATTAAACATGTTATAAGCGTTCATAACATCAATCACGGCATGTTATAAGTCATCTAATGACATTCTTTATTATTATTGCATCCCAGTTATAAGCCAATAAGAATTTATAATTAAATAACAATAAAAATAAAGATAAATGTTAATAAATATTTTATAATAGATTTTAAAATGATTTATTTATTAAATAATATCAATTTTGAAATTAATACAACAATATAATCTTTAACGAACCCTTCGAGCCTAGATCATTCATGACCTTTGCTAATGCAATAGGACTGATTCAAGATTAACTTTGTACATCTATTTATCCCCTGTTATCTAGTAGACAAATTAGATTAGTCAATTTAAAAATAGAATTTTAAAATTTAAATCACATTTCTAATAAATTTGATAAAGAAATTATATAAAATATCTTATATTTTGAAAAATAAAAACTAAACTTAAATGTCTTTTTAGTCACCATTAACATCAATTAACTACTATAAGTATTTCTTTTCCTTTTAGATTTATTATTATTATTATTATTTTATTGTTATATTATTATTGGAAAAAATTATGACTTATTCTTTTTCCATAAACAAACATCTTATAGTAAAATCGAGGCTGTTTGAGAGTGCGGCCATTAGAAATAGCGAAAAAAATCTCAAATAAAATAATAATAATAATATTAATAAAAAAGGAGACATTTGCTTGAAGGAATTTAGTTATTAGTTAATATTGATAATATGACAAATAAAAAAAGTATTTTAAGAAATAATAAAATGACTAATTAAAAAACACATATATTTTAAATTATTTTTAAATAGATAAGGATAACACTAATTTAAAAAATTTAAGATTGTTTTTTCTATGTATTTAATCAAAACCCACTTTTTCCTAAAAATATTAAGTTAGGTTTGGTTTATGAAAAATAAAATAAAGAAAAAAAGTGGAAAAAAAAGAAAAAAAGAAGAAAAATAAAAAAATATATTTAAATTTAATAAATTATTTTTATTTAATATCTTATTTTATTTAAGATTAAATAGTTAAAAATATATAAATTTTAATTAATTTCAATTTTTTTTTTATATTTTATAAGGTGAAATCAAACATAACCAAAATTTGTTACAACTATTAATTTTATTATTATTATATAAAAATATATTTTCGTCGGTTCTTCTCCACCGGATTATGGTACATGCATCCATCTCCAATTTCTGTACTCTCACCCGTTACCCTAGCTTTTCAACCATTTTTTCCCTCCCCCAATACCATATTCCTAGCTCTCCACTGCGAATTTCGAAGGGTTTGTACTGCTTTTGCGTCGAGAAAACTACTTCAATGTCGTCGTCTTCTTCATCAAAAGTTGTCGTGGAGTACGCCAAGTCGAATCGGTCTTCGTGCAAGACATGTTCCAAAACGATCTCTGCAAATGCTGTGAGGTTGGGGCTGGTGACCAGAGGCGCGCGAGGCTTCGATATGACCAAGTGGCATCACGTGCATTGCTTTTCGGCTGGTTCCGAGTCGATTTCCTCGGCCGAGATGATACAAGGGTTTGCTTCTTTGAAGGTTTGGAAGTAGGGTTTTTGGATTTTTTTTGGTTTGGTCAGTTTGGGTACTAAGAAAGCAGAGGAAATGGAAATTAAAATCTTATAAGGCGCTTCTGGTTATGTTTTCGGTAGATTGTTTGCTTTTTGAGAGGGGAAAATGTGTCTTTTGTGTCTCACAGTGGAAAATGTGAAACTGCAAACTATGGGTGTGTTTGTGATGTTTTTATTTTTGTTTCTGAGATGAGTGAAGAACTGGTAATGGATGAGAAAGCTCATTGTTATTAGTCTAATGACGAAAATATTATACTTTTCATCTCTGTACTTCAGCACTAGAGTTTTAATACCAAATTCTCTGTTTTATGTAACCTGTCTTTCGGGTACCTGTTTGGTTCAGTTAATATGAATATTTTCTTCTTTTATTTTTTTCTTTTTTATTTCTTATTTTCTCTTAGCCAAACAGAGCTGTTGGTATTGAAGTGGAAACTCATAGTCATAGTAGTTTCTAGTTTTCAAAATTTTTAATTAATTTTTCTTGTTCCATTGTGTTTCCAGAGCAGTGACCAGGAAGCTCTTAAGAAATTGGTTGATGGTTTTGCAAAGTCTCTGGATGAGGTAGGAGTTGAATCTCTACAGTAGTTTGTAATGGCTTGTGAAAGATGAAGAGCATGCCAGTTCCCCCTTGAAAATTGACAGGCCAAATTGCATTTAGATTTTCATTTGAACCTGTTAAACCAACATAAAAATTTGTGCCATCATAACAGCTAATGGGATGAGAATGGTTTCATGATTTCTTAAAATGACAACATTAATTAATTTTTTTTTTTTTTGAGTTGTATTTATGGTTGCCGATTTTTATAATGGCCTCCTTTTTTAATTTGCGCATAAAATAGAACAGAATATAATCATTAGGTCCTTGTGCGACAACCAGGCATATGATAAGAGATTGCATAAGGTGTGGTTTTACATTTTGGTGATTTTTTTGCTAAACAACATGATGGAGTATCCTATTGAAATTAATAACTCGAAATAAATTGTTGACAATATTTTTGGATAAAGCAAATAATGGGTGAAATTCTCAGAAAAAAGTAGGTAAAAATTAGGGGAAAAATATGTTATACTTTTGTATATGTTTGTGAGGATTCTTTGTTGGAGGAGGCTAGCCTCATGCATATGATTATATAATCTTCCTGAGCTCAAGGGAAGTAGGCCAAAGGGTGAGAATGTGTGGAGAGCATTGACAGTAGATCCGAAAGATTGTTTCAGGTGGAGGCACCTAAGTATGGCTAGAAAAATTATATGAATAGGCTTAAGTTTGAGCATTGTTTGTCCTTGGAAATCAGCTGTTGGTAAGGGGATGATGGCTCACCCCTGATTGTAGATTTCTTTATTTAACTGTCACATGGTTTAAATTGGACAGCTTCTCATGATAGTTTTTATTTAGGTTGATGGACGGCCTAAGGCCTAATAGATTTATATATAAGGCATAGAAATTTTGTTTTATACTTGTTTTTTTCCCATTCGACAGGAAAATAAAATTATGAATGTTTTAAACTTCTTGTTATGTATAACAACATTTCCAATGGCACTTCCTGGTCAATTTGCTCATTTTTTTCCCTTTATTGTTGCAAAAGCTCCATCATCTATATGAGCTATAGAAATGTATGTAACTTGGCAGGTCTTGGATGAAGGTAAAGACCTAACTGAAGGAAGCAAAGAACTGATTTGTGAGGAATTGGGGGTAAACAAGCTCAGTTTCTCTTTTGATCCTTGTATTTATTTCTTAAGTTAATTATGTGTGATCATGTCTTGCATTTCCTCATTATTAGGTGCATAAAAGAGATGAAGATGAAAAAGATAAGAGGGAAGAAAGGGATTCAAAGAAAACAAAGGTATTGGTTTCCTTTTTTTGTTTTTTTGATTAATTGTGTGATAACTGTTTTGTTTCGTTTTATATGTGTATCTGTTGGCCTTTGTTCATCTAATGGACATGGAAGTTACTTTTATTTTCTTTGATGACGCAGACTCTCAAGTACCAGATCATAAACATCCCATAGCTGGCCTTTTTGCTATATTGTATAGGATTATATCAGTATGTGAATAGAGTTAAACCCATAATCACTGGAGACTCTGGTTTAAAATGAGAAGCTTACTTCCCAGAAACCTGCATCCAAAACTTGTGAGAAACATCTTTTAATAAGTCTAGGTATTTGTATGAGTTTGTAATGGGAGAAAAGGTCAGCCTTGTACATAGTAAGTCATTGAAGTTTTGAAGGGGAGTGAAGTGCAATGTGAGGTGAGGTGGCAAAGTGCAGACAATGATCTCAAAAGGTTTATATTTTCCACCAAACTATAATATTGAGCCTGAGACAGTCTGGAAAGAAAAAAATTAGGCGATTAAAAAGAAGTTTTGGTATTCTGTGAACTTTGAATCAGTAGATTTTTTATTCTTAGAGATGTAGTCATGAGATAATAAGCATGCCTTGGGAATATATGATTGACAGATAATATTCTGAAACTGCAAAGGACAGTTCTGATTTATTGGCACTTTTATGTCCCGAGATGCATCAGCATCAAGTTTAATTATGTGAAACCTGAGCTTGGTTTTTCAACCTGGAATTAATTATACAGCCTCTATAGGTGTTCAATAATACTGTTTCAATTATTCAGTCCTCTCTTGCCACAGCGGTAATGTCATATGCTTTGTGTCTTGTGTTAATGAATTCTAGCTATTTTTTTTTTATCATTAACATCTTCATCTGGATTTGTGAAGTTGTGAATCAAACATCTGTGTACAAACCCATTTAAAGAAAGCAGTTGACTAGTTTTCTTATCTTTTGGTTCATTTCATTGTTGGTTTCTAGTTACCAATGAATTGTTTCTTGTAAAGAGTTCATGTTGTATGGCATTTCTTAGCTTGCTTGGCATAACTTTTTACTGTCAAGTTGGACATTTATTTGGTTTTACTTTGCGCATTATTGCATGCAGATGTCTGCACCTGCTCTGAAAGCTGAGCAGGAAATAGCCTTTGCAGTTTCTAATATCAAGGACAAGTATAAGGTTTGATCTATGTTAATGTTTATTTTTGGTGTTCTAGTTTTTTTTCAATTTTAAATTTACCATTATTACATCTTTGTAAACTTCATATCATCATAGGAACCTTCTTTTTCTCACAAGTATTTGCCTTTCATTAAGGCTTCTTTCATTAATCCAAGTTGATTTCTGATTCAGGATGCTACTTTATTGCCAAAATGGAAAGCATTCCAGACAGTAATTTTTCTTGAACGGGTGAGATATTGCTTTAGTTATGATAGCGAACCTTGTTGATGCTTGTTTTACATGAATAGACAGTACAGGGATATAAAGGTTTGAAATTCATTTATATTTGTAGGTAAAGAAGTGGTAATGGTTTGTATACTCTATTTTGCTGCAATTATATTGAAACAAGCTTTCTGCTAGTTTTTTTCTGATGTTAGTTCTCTTCTTTGAGCCCCTATTTAGAATCTACCTTTTTTATTGCTTTTACATTGTTGGTTCCTATTATTTTGACCTGTTTTTAAACCATTCAAACGTTTTGTCAGTGCTATTTATAGCATTTTTGCTTGCTTATGGGTCATTAATGCACAGACACATATGTTTGCAGTTGTGTACTCCCCGCTTACATGCATTCATTTGCTTATACCTTGTTCATCTGAACCACTTAACAAGCTACTTTTCAGCAGTAGTAAGACATTGCACATTGTTCACCTGTTCTTTATGTATTCCACCTTTTGTAGGATGATGATCTTCATGATTCAAAAAAAATTGCTGCATTCGATTTTGATGGATGTCTTGCCAAAACATCTGTGAAAAGGTATGGCTTTTATAATTTCTGAGGTCCTTATTTTTAGTAATGCTTGATGGATTTTTATTACAGAAAGTAAAATTCTAATAGCTAATGGTCAAAATAAACTAAGAGCATTTCCTCAAAAGTGTTCTCTCTAGTATTACATGATATCTTGGTGTATCTCTACTTATCAGCAACACCAAAATGTATCAGTTGACACCCAGCTGATGCAAAAGAATGATATGTGGCCATGCATCATTCAAACTGATAGGCAACCTAATTGTACTTTAATTCCAGAGTAGGTCCAGATGCTTGGTCCCTTATGTATCCTTCAATACCGGACAAGTTGCAGAGCTTGTATAATGATGGCTACAAGCTGGTTTGTTTCTTTTCCTTGTGAAAATTTTCTAATATTTATTTAATAACTTTTTGTTCTTGATTTATAAAATGATAATTATTACAACTTGTCATTTGGATATTGCGGTTGATTCAGTTTATTAAGCCGTGTGAATGTTTTACCCATCTTCATTCTCAATTTCATCATCAGGTAATCTTTACCAATGAATCCAACATAGAGCGCTGGAAGAATAAGAGACAGGTAGCAGTGGACTCAAAAATTGGGCGCCTGAACAATTTCATCAAGTGTGTTAAGGTTCCAATTCAGGTGGTTTATTCTGGTGTCCTTGGATTTTCTTTTATGAATTAGGCAGCAAAATTTGATCTGTATGGTGATCATTTTGTGTGACAACTCTCGGTGTGGATCAGATCTCTTCACCCATTCCTTTGTTTGGAATTAAAGCTTATTTAATGTGGAGAATATCTTGGAAAATATGCAAAGTCTTTACTTGTAACTCTCTGTTTGCAGGTTTTTATATCCTGTGGGTTTGATAAATCTGATGGTCAAGCAGAAGACCCCTTTCGCAAGCCCAAACCTGGGATGTGGCGGATTATGGAGCAACACTTCAACTCTGGCATTTCAATTGATATGGATCAGTTATTTTTCTCTTCCCTTTCTTGCTTTACTATTTTGGTTTTGGGAATCTGGTTTTTATGCTATGTGCCACTCTGTCCCACAATATACATGTACAGCTCTTATATTCACAAAGAGCACTGTGATTAGCATTCTCCCATACAAAGAATTGCCTAATGCCATCATGTTATCCCTCTTTGAACACTTCTGTTTGCTGCTTTATTGTGTAAAATAACACTATGTTAAGAGATGGGATCAGCAGTTTGATATTAGTTCCCCAACTCTACATTTGTAGATCCTTTTATGTTGGAGATGCAGCTGGGAGACTAAATGACCACAGTGATGCTGATATTAAATTTGCACAGGTATGGTACAAGTAATCTTTTAAATTAATTTGCTTAATGTACAAACTATATTTTGTTCTTGCATTAAGTTCAATTTTTCTTTGTCTGGTGAATGAACTTCTACTATTCATGGTTATGGCATTGCTGTTCAACACTCACTACTTCATTTGAACAGATAATGTGAAATCAGCAGTTTCACCACCGCTTTTTCTAGTCAATATTATTCTGATTCTCAATAGCCCTCAAACAACGGTTTAGAGGTGATTTTTTAAAGTCACTAAATGTTTCCATAAGATCATTATATGGGTACTCATTGAATGCCTCGTAGTGTTCAGTTTTGAGTTGGGAAAACACAATGGAATTTACATCAAAATGGAATTCTTAAGGTATTTTCAGTGTTGTACTTCCCATTCACAGGTCCTAAAAAGCTTAAAATTGAGAAGCAGAAAAGAAATTGTGTTGTTTTGGAAACTTGCAGATTAAAACTTAGGTGTGGCACTACTCTCTCAAATGAAACTTTTACTTGTTATGAATGGAAACAATTATAATTATAAGCTAGGACAAACTGGTATATTTAATGATAACCATTTTTTTCCACTAGGTGTTCATCAATTATAAAATTGTAAATAATGGGTACTTCTGAACCGTTGTATTAAGAAATTACTAACCACTTGCCAACTTGCTTACAAAGATGCTTCTTTTTGTCCTTTCAATTGATCTGTGAAATTCTTTCTATGGTTTTCATCCAGAACAGTTAGTTTAAATATCTTTTAGTCCTGCATTTTGTGGCCTGGATATTACAAATTACAGATAGGCAGAGTCATTACAAGGTCTGGATAATTTCATTGGCCTAATGGATATCTCTGCTGTTGTAGGCAATTGGACTAAAGTTTTATGTTCCTGAGGAATACTTTGATGCATAAGGAGTTTCTGGCTGTTGGTTCCTGAAGCCGATGCTGACTAGCAGAGGGATCTGATTTAAAATTTTGTCAGTTTATTAAAATTATATGCCAGTTTCCTTGACGATTGGTTTGGGATCTCACCAGAAACTTTCTTGTTCTCTCAATTGGACAAACTAACACAAAACTAGCAGATTGTAGACAAGTTAATGGTTTTAGGTTCCTATGTAAATATATGCCTGAAGGTTAGCCCTACTGATTTTGTTTTCAAATGTGCCTTGCCAGCCAGCATAGGCAAGCCCTTGTGTTTTGGGATCTTTGCCAAAACAAGCTTTGTTTCCTGCATTTTCTCCCTTCAACCTGAGTCCAATTTCACTGCTAACTAAACAGTGACCACTGGCTGGCCAGGCTGGCATGGCTACCTAACTCCTCTGATGAGCAAACTTCAGGTCTGGGCGCCTGAAATTCATATCAACATTGTGAGCATGTATTATGGTTTCTTCTTTTCTTTCTTCCAGGTAATTGTATCACTTGTACACCTTATAACTCCCTAGAACACGATGTGTGTACATTGCTATGCCCTGGATCGCATGAATATTACTCTCTGGGCTGTATATGGCCAAAATGTAAGCAGACTCAATTGTGTTATTACCCACTAATGGGTTTGCATTGGATTCTGAGTAGGGGTGGAAAAGTTTATGACTCGTTAAATGGGTTATATTTGTCATGTTTGAGTTTATTCTTTGAACATTATTATTTGTGTTATGTTTAGACTGACTCACTTAGTCGAACACCTAAGTTTTGACATGATACGAACATAAACCATGCTTACAAGGACTCGTCTAAAGCTATGTTCTATTTCTTGTCTTTGAGAACAAAATAAAATCTATGAAGTTGCCAGAAGTGCAACACTGCACAAAATATAATAAAAAGACTGCTCTGTGTGATATCGGAAACTTGTCATTAAACATGAAATAACTTCGTACATAAGCCTGTTTTTGACTTAATTTTTTAGCTCGTAAGCTCTTCTTATAATTAATATTAGAAGAAAGGCATACCCAAGCTCAAGTTTAACTGAGCTTTTGACTTATAAGTCGGTTTGCAGGTGTAACTCGATAGGAATTTGAGCTCTAGCAACTGCAACTATGTAACTCAGTGGTAATGTCCTCTAGCAATGAACTTGGCAGATCTTTTGATAATTGATGATTGATCAAAGGCTCTGGTACATAATCCTAAATGGCCTTCACAATAGCCATCACTTCAGTCCTTCCTACCAATTTCGCCATCCAAAATAGCATGCCTTGTCAACACAATCTCCTTCACTAGACTCTGATATGTGAAGGGTCTCACCGCTGCTCGCAAAAACAGCTCCGGAGGTATCTTACTCTTCTTAATCCTCCTCCTCCATGGACCATACCCGGCATACTTCCACTCTTGTTGACTCACTTTCGGTCTCTTCCCCCTCATCTCATCTTCTTCAACCTCCTTTGCCTTTGCCTTACCTTCTTCCATTGCTTTCATCTGGCTCTTGTAGAGTTCGGTAGACCTCTCTACACTCCTCCTTGCTAGATTCTCCATTGCTTCATTGCTGCTCAGCGCCTTCTTGAATTCATTATCCCAGTACTCCTCGTTATCGTCTGGACCTGAACCCTCCTCTTTGATGCCCAATTCGTCATCCCCACCTTCTATATCCATAACTACATCATCTCGATCCTCACCCCCATCGACATTTTTATCATCCTGGTCATCCTCTTTGATGCCCAATTCGTCATCCCCACCTTCTATATCCATCACTACATCATCTCGATCCTCACCCCCATCGACATTTTTATCATCCTGGTCATCCCCATCATCCTCAATCCAATCTGTGATGGTTGTCTCACCGGCATCGGCCTTAATCCCAACTTCATCATCATCATCAGGGGCATCACAACCCAATTCCATCTCCTCCAACTTGGCCTTCCATTCCTTGGTGTAAGGATGGAGGAGCTCAACAGGGTGATTCCCTAACAAAAACTCCAAACACCTGGACTTCCCCTCATCGCTCAGCTTCTCATAGGCCTTCACAACGTCATCCACAAATGCCTTTGGATTCACCTTCACAATCTTACACAAACCAGCAAAATAAGTACACACCTCCACCCTCCCATCTTCATGCCGCAGCTCAAACAGAAAATCCCCTTCAGTTTTCGGGTCCAGGAGTGGCGTCAGCGCCCGGAAAAAATCATCCTGAGGCTCAAACCTGCACTGGTACACCGGCCGCTTGACGTATATGATATCGGGTCTCATCCAGGCTGCGCACTGCGTGATCAATGCCCTAGCCTTGTTCCCTAGCCTCCCCATCAAACTCCATTTATCCAATCTCTGTTTTCCGGCCTCAAGCACAACTTCACACACAAGGGTCCATTGCTGCCATGGCAATTCATTGAGTCTCCACTTTGGGTGCCTAACAAACACCCAAAAATACCTAAATCCTACACTCTTATCCATCGAATTCAATTTTTCACCAAAATCGATAGCCATTTCGTGCTGCTCGATCTTCTCCCACTCTTCCTGATCCCTCACCTCTCCTATCAACGTCACGCACTCGTCCGACATCCTGCCGCGAATCGGGTCACCCAAAACGATGCCGCGCCACGAATACGGCCCAAATTCGCCATACTTGTACCAGTCGTAGGGGTGTCGGAGATTCGGGTCGTCCTTTTCCATGAACCGGACCATCCGGTCGTAGCCAAGACCGATCATCTGGAGCTCCTCCTCGCTGAAATTGTCTGCATAGTTGCGATGAGGGTTCTTGAGGCGGTAGAAGAGGGACTCCGCGAGTTTCTGCATTTTCCGGCGGGCGTTGCGCTTGGCCTCGCGGCGGACCTCGGCGCCACCCTCGATACGGCCGGGGGAAGGGCCGCCGGGGGACTTCTTGCTCCGGCCGGCGAGCGCGCGGACATTGCGGTGGTTGAGGGAGATGGGTTTGGGGAATTTGGGAGACGGGATCAGGGTCAGGGATTTGGAGTGAGGGTGAGGGGGTTTTGTGAAGGATGAAGTTAGGGGAGGGTTTAGGGTTTTAGGAAATGAGAGGTTTTGCGTCTGCATTGGATTGGAAATTTGAAGGGAGTGAGTGTGGAGGGATAAGGTTTGAATATGAATATACATAATATAATATATATATATATATATATAGTTTTATATTTTTAAAAATTTATTTACAATTTTTTAAAATATAGTTTTTCGAAAATTCATTAAAAAAAGTGTTTTTAAAAATAAATTTTAAGTATTTTCACTTTTCTGTTTTACAAGTTATCCTTAATAGTAATTGAAAATTGGGAAATATTTTGGAAATTTTTATATTTGATATAAGAGTATGGTATTTGTTTTAGAGTTTAAGGTAGAGATTTTTGCAGTATTTCATAATTGTTCTTAAAAATAATTTTATATTTTTTGGGAAAAAAGAAAAATACATTTGAAAACAAAAAAATTGAGAAAATGTTTTTAATTGTTTTCAGTTATTTTTATTTATATTACTAAAAATGTTTCCAAAAAAAACTATATAAATATAAAAAATAATTAAAAATAAATCATTATATATAAAAATTATTTTTAAAACACATTTAAAAACATAAAATATAAGTTAAAAACACTTCAAAATTCTCAAACAGATGTCTATTATATAAATATCAAAAAATAGTTTTAAAAAACCGTTCTGAAAATAATTTTTAAAAGTAGATTTTTAAAATTGTTTTATGATATTTTATAGAATAAAAATACAGTAGGCAACCTATTTTTTTAAAACTTATTTCATATATTTTTAAATATATTTTAAAAATAACTTTTTTATGTAGTGATTCAT
Source organism: Vitis vinifera (assembly GCF_030704535.1). Taxonomy (NCBI): domain Eukaryota; kingdom Viridiplantae; phylum Streptophyta; class Magnoliopsida; order Vitales; family Vitaceae; genus Vitis; species Vitis vinifera. Next base: position 1,423,693 of record NC_081823.1, read on the forward strand.
TTTAATTATTCTTTATATTTATATAATTATTTTTTAAAACTATTGAAAACAACTAAAAATGCTTTTATGAAAAAAAAAAAATCTTATTTTTTGCTTTTAAAAACATAAATTAATTTCTATTTTTTTGTTATCAAATGTGTTTTCTTAAATTTTTTTTCTAAAACATGAAAACCATTTTAAGAAATAATTATTAAATAGGATCTAAGTGGAGAAACTATTTTTTTACAACAAAAATTTTGGTTGTTATAAACATTTAAGAAATAGAAAAACATATTTAAGAATATCGAAAACATAATCAAAACTGTATAAGGCCAAATCAAATGTTTCCAAACATGTAAGATAAAGATTATTTGTAATAAATTAAAATTAATTATATTTAGAATAAATTTTCAAAAAATAGTTTTCATTCTAGAATTTTTGAGCCTATTTTTTAATTTACTTTGTTTTTAATAATAGTTGCCAAAATGTTATATTTTGTAAACTTTAAATTAATAATTATTTAATTATTAGAAAAAATTAGTTGATGGAATTTTATGTTAGAAAACAAAAATGTTAAGAGGAAGATGAGAGAAGCCGTTAGCTCCACTCCTCATTCCCAGTATGGCGAGACGAGTCTACACGACCGAGTTGGGTTGCATCGCCTGTAACGAACTCAGTGAACTCGGAGCTGGCAAGGAGGCCTGGCTCGTCGAAAACCCTAGCCTCATCTGCGCCCTGGACACCGATTCTCTAGCTCTCGCCAACCGATCCTTCGTTCTCGTTCTGGGTTGGTCCGAAAATGGCGATCCCTACAATTCTCCTGTCAAGATCCGACCCACTTTGTCACAGATCGAGACCGAGCGGATTACTGCTGTTGAGTGGTTGGTTTTTGATGAGATTAGGGTTCTCGCGGTTGGGACTTCTAGCGGGTATTTGATGATTTATTCGTTGGGTGCTGATTTGATTCATAAGCAGGTGAGTGAATTGGGTGGTTTTTTTGGTTTGTGGGTGTGGTTGCTTGGTGAGAACGTGTGGGAGAAGGGAGTTGTTTTGAGTTTTGGATGTGGGTTTGTTTGATTATGAGGTGGAGTTTTGGATTTTGGATTTGAATTGTGGGTTTTTTAATGCTATTTTTGTGTGGTTAGAAGATGTAGATTCAGTATGAGTTTGTTTGTTTGATAACTTGAAATGTGGTTTGATTATGTTTTTGTTTGCATGTCGAGAAAATTTTGGAAAATTTTGGAAAATTGAAAATTGGAATTCTGTTTGATAAGAGAACGTAGGAAAAAAAAAAAAAAAGAGTTGGAGTTGCACTGAGTAATGGGCTTGTTTGATGTCTCTGTTAAGGAAGTAGACAATTAAAAAAAAAAAATCTAAGAAATTGAATTGTAGATACTTTGAACGTTGTTTGATGCCCTATTTAGTTGACGAGGAATTGCTGGAAAAGAAAAGAAGATGATATTTTAAGAGAGAGGATCATGATATTTAAACCTTCTACTATATATATATATATCACAATTTTTGTAAAACATGAAGCTAAGGCACAGAGAGAACTCATTTTTCAGTTATCAATGTGACTAAGGTGGTGTTTGTTTTTTTACTTAATTCGAAATAGAACTTTAATACTTAATAGTATTAAGTATTAAGTTGTTTGTTTTTTTAATATTTTCTTTCTATTAAACATTAAAAAGTAAGGAAAAATTAACATGTTATTTTTTTCATTTAGAAAAAGTCAAATATTTTGGCATTTTCTATTCAGCAAAAAGTTTATAATAAGTTATGAAAAAGTAGAAAAACAAACAACCTAAAGTCTAAAAGCAAATTGTTTTCAGTAAAAAGCTAAAAAAAAACGGTCTCTAAGATTGTTGTTCAGTTATCCATGAACCGAGCTTGTAGTTCAGTTAAGAATCTTGAATGTATGAGACCTGTGGTTGATTGACTGATGGCCTTGCATTGCCCATACTTCCGCTTTTAATTGAGGACATTAAAAGGCATGACTGCTGCAGTATTTTGTTGTGCTTTTATGCGTAGTGATATCATTGTGACTTTTTCAGTGCATGCTCATGTTCCCAATGTCTTGTAGCTTCTAAAATTTTAGATGCAAATACTTGCTCATCTTGTTTTGTCACTGGAATAAGATTTTTTTCACCCATTTTCCATCTTTTTTTCAGTTTAATTGTACTTTCCTGATGAATAATGAAGAATAAATGATCATGGATAATTGAATAGTTATTATAAGCAGCACAAGAGTCCTTGATCTCATTAGTCAATGCTTGCAGATGATAAATCCTGGACGGATTCTAAAGTTTAGAGTCCGTGGAACTAAGAGAGATCTGACACAGGGTTCATCCTCAGAGGAGGTTTGTGTTGTTATGCCTGGTGTAATTGCTCGTTTTGATGGGGCTGATTTACAGGTATATATACTATTTTATGCTGTCAAGTTATGGGATTTTTTTAATGAAACATCATCATGCTCAAAACCTTCATATATTTTTGTATTAGCCCTGCAGCTACTTAAATTAGTAAGATTTAAATGAATCGGTTTCTCATATTGATGGGGATCTGAAACAAAGCCTTGAGAAAAAAGATTATTTTTTAGTTTTACCATGAGAATAATATCCTTGGTCATATTTATTTCATTTTTGAAGCAGTAGCCTCTTGGAATCTTGACAGGTTATGCCTCTGACTTGCTTTCCATGTGTAACATGTAGAGTATGCTGCAAAGATGGTTTCAAGATACACACTCTCAGTTTTGGGATGAGAAACCAAAAAGGAGAGATCAAGAGGATTCGGAAAAGTCTTATGGAAGACTGCCTTACCAGCTATGGAATGTTAGCAAGTATGGGCCATGTGCTGATGCAGCAATTACTGGGACAATGCCTCCTCCACTCATGGAACTCCAGGTGGTAAATTATGTTGCCTAATCTTATTAACCCGTAGATGGTTTCTGATATTAGAAACTATGCTAACAGACCAATGTTCTACAAACCACCAGTAATATGCTAGCTAAAATGTATTATAGTCTATGGAATTTATTGAAACACTTCTTGGTTACCTCCTATGGTGTTGCTGCTCCTATATTTTATTCTTAGTAACCTTGCTGCATCCTATATTTGAATTCAGCTGCTTTTATTGTTGGGCAGTCAAGTCAACGCTATTATTGTGCAGTGACTATTGGAGATGATGCTGTGATTTCTGCATTCAGGTTAGCATGTGCGATTTATTTATTTATCATACCATCTTGCTGATAGCCTGGTAGTTTCTTTGGTAATTTTCTTGCTCTGTATTGAAAAAATGCTCTCTTTTTTCTTTTCTCTTCTCCTGTGGGTATTCTGCTGACCAAATTTTGCTTCATTCTGTGAAAGGCTTTCAGAAGACAGAAATAGGTCTTTAGTGGGAGCTATCTTGTCAAAAGTTGTGCCTGCAACCTTTTCAACAATAGCCTCTTTTTCTAAAATGATATGGAGGAGTGAGCAAAAATCACCAAAAAGATCGGAACCAAAGCCTCAACCATTTGCCCGAGGTGAAATTGATTTATTTTTTTATCTTTTTGTTTGATCCTTAGCTGTTATATCATATCCTATGAAAGGAATAAAGAATTAAGTTGAACATATTGATGAATCACATCATCTGGGCTCTGGCTCCCTGGTTCCCTTTTTTAAAGTCCTTAATCTTCTGTTGATGCTTTCACTTCCCACTTGTGCATCTTTCACTCCCATATCTGTTGGCTAACCAATGCTTATATTTAAAAAAGAAAAAGAAAAAAAAAGAATACATGCTAGTTTAACACGTTCTATAGTGTTAACTGGATTAAAAAGAGGACTTCGGCAGCTTCAGTGCTTTTGTTATTTGATAATTTGTAGGTCATTCTGATACCTGAATTGAGAAGGTGATCAAAAAGAGCATTCAGAATCTTAGATTTCGACTGTAGCTTTGGTGATTTTGTCCTTTAATCAATCTTTAGGTGCATATTGTATAGTTCATACAATCTCACTTTGGTAATTATGATTTAAATGTTAATAGGTTCAGTTGACCGAGTTAAGTATATGCATTTTCACCTTTGAACTGTCAACAAAGCCCTCGACTGACTGCCATCATAATTTTTTTGCAGCTTCTCCTTTGACATGTTTGAAAGATCACCCAAGAAAGGGCGAGAAGCTTACTTTATCACCTAGTGGTACATTGGCTGCCATAACAGATTCACTGGGCCGTATATTGCTATTAGATACTCAAGCACTCGTTGTAGTACGGTTATGGAAGGTTTTCTCTCATCATGCTCACCCTCAAATATTTTTCATGAGACAACCAGTCATTTCCCCTAACAATGGACTTTACTTCTTTCAGGGATATCGTGATGCTAGCTGCCTGTTCACGGAGATGCTAGTCAGCAAAGATACTGCAGCATCAAGTTCCTCTTACTATGAGCCAGTGAAGAGTGATTATTGCCTGTGTTTAGCTATTCACGCCCCACGAAAGGGAATTGTTGAGGTAAGCTATATTTGTAAAAACCCTGGGTGAAACTATGCTGCACTGCTGGTATGGTCCAAACCCTGCCCAGAACCTGGCAATTTGAAAATATCTGTTGGTTTTGGATCCCATATTCGAAAAGCTGGAACTGCTTCAATTATACTTGCATTGTTGGGAATTCCCGGGTTAAGTACTAAATATGGGATTGGACATGTTCATGCAGGTATGGCAGATGAGGACTGGACCACGCCTTCTAACTGTTCAATGCTCCAAAGGCAGTAAAATACTGCAACCCACCTACAGGTTTGGGTCATCAATGGGCTCTCCTTATGTCCCATTGGAAGTTTTCCTGTTGAATGGAGACTCTGGTCAATTATCAGTTCTAAACCGATCTCTTAATTGACTTTTTGAATGGAACGGCATTCTTTCTCATTGATATACATTCAAAAGTAAAATCATGTTAATCTGAATGATCTAAGCCTGTTAACTTTCATCAACAAGTAGTTTGTGCACTTCTTGTATCTTAGGCTGAATTTGAATAAGATAGAAAGAAAGTACATCCTGTAAAAATGCTTCAACAATAATCAAAAGTTTACTTCAAAAAAGAAAGTACTTCAATAATAGAATTTTACTTCCTCAAAATTTAAAATATAAAAAAATGTTTTTAAATAATTTTTTTTTTTAAAAAAAATAATCTTCAAAGAACAAATAAAAATATTTTTTGAAAATACTCTCATTTCTGTTTTTGAAAATATAAATTATTTTTTGTTTTATATTATTAAACATGTTCTATTTTTCTCCATAATTATTTTAAAAACAGCTATCAAATAGCATGTGGCTTAAATAATTAAATTTTCTTAAAGGGGTTATTTGATTAAAAGGGTTATTAAAAACCTAATTTTGAAAATTGAACTTTCATTTGTTTTTTTTTTAGCCACGTTGTGATAAAAATAATCTCATTATTTTTTTTGTAAAAATAATCTTATTTTTTTTTAATTTATATGTAAATACTTGAAATAATTAAAAATAATTTACGTTAAGTTTTAAAAACCAGATCGGTTTGATCAATTGGACCGAAAAGTGGTCGGATCGGAATTGGGTTAAACCGATAGTCATACCGGCGAACTAGATGATCGGAACGGTTCCCTCCAAATTTCCATTGTTGCTTCCCCCTTTTACTCGTCGGAACCTCCCCCTCCCCCCACTTCCCACCCAGCGCCAGAAAGTGACTAGAAACCCACTCACCCCCCGTTGGAACCCACGCGCCGGAAAAGCTTCCATTTCGCACTAGCAATCCAACTCCCCTCCCCTCCCCCCCACCCCGTGTAGCTGCTGGAAAACCCCCCTCCTCCCAATGACTCACTAGAACCCCGAAAGTGAAAATTTGTTCTCATTTTTGCCCCTCCCTTCTTCTATATTTTTTTAAATTATTTTTTACCTCATCTCACTATTATTTTTTTACTTCATGTTTAAAAATTATTGTTTTAATTTAAATTAATAAAAATATTACAATTTTAAATAAATTTCTGATTTTAAAATAAATTTTTTATTTAAAAATGAATTTTAAAATTTAAAATTTAAAATTAAAATTATGGTTTTAATTTTAATTTTAATTTTAAATTTGAAACTAATTTTCTGATTTTTAAATAAAATTTTAATTTTTAAATAATATATAAATTATTATTTTTATTTTTATACTTATTTTAAATTTTAATAATTTATAATTTATATATTTATGATATCACCGATTTGACTACGATTCATTTATAATTATTTGAAATTTTAATAATTTATAAATTATATATTTATGATGTGATCGTGGTTTGATCGCCAGTCCGACTAGTAAATCGTGAACCCAGTAACTTTTCCAATTGGTTCATTGTGAAAACATTGATTATTTTAGTAAAAATATGAAATGAGTTAAATTTATAAATACGAAAATTATTTCACAATTTTTAACCAATTAATTCTTTTTTTAATTGTCCTTCTGTTTTTCTCCAACTTTGATCTCTTTGTACAAAGTACTTCCAATATACTTTCTAATTAATCTAATTTTTAAAATAAAAATAATAAATGGGTTTTAAATATAAAAATAATTCAAGAATTAAATGAATCTATAAATATAAAGCTTTTTCAACATGTTTATTTATTTTTTGTTTTCCAAAAGTGAAAAAAATATTGTGAAATAATTATTTTTATTTCCATAAATCCTTTTTCATCCTTATCAAATACTTCTATGATTAAAAAAAAAATTTCTAAAAAATAATTTGATTTAAATTATGGCTCCTACCATATTGGGTCCATCGTCCCTGTCGGTTATTTATGGTATCATACCTTTGCTTTTTTTCATTATCGTAAAATTATCTTGATTTTCCAAATTTAATGGTTGGGATTGATTTTCAAAAATGGTGAAGTTGTGATTTCCAAAAAACCGAATCATATTTTCTTTGGAAACAAACACCTGTCTCCAGCTTAAGACTTTCTCCTTCTATATAAAACCATATAAACATATATAGCATTGTTACTTGGTCATTTTCTTTGGAAACAAACACCTGTATCCAGCTTAAGACTTTCTCCTTCTATATAAAACCATATAAACATATATAGCATTGTTATTTGGTCTCTTCCTAAGCACCATCAATGGCTTCTTCTTCCTTTATGCGGTCTCTTCTCTTCTTTCATCTCTTCTTCTTCTTCTCCCTCCTATACCCCCTTTCCTCTACTGCACAACTCTACAAACTCACCACCGGCCTCGGATCAAAGCTTCTCTCACACCCAAAACCCCTCAAAAACCCCTCTCCAACTAGGTTTTTTGAAGTCACCAAACCAGTAAAAGTCCCAAAAACCAAGCCATGTTCATCTCTTGTTCTGCAACATGACTTTGCATCCACATATGGGAAGCCCCCGGTGATTGTCCCCTACTCTCCTCCTTCCCATTGCCCATCGCAGAACTTCTCCAAGATTGTATTGGAATGGACTGCAACCTGTAAAGGAAGGCAGTTTGATAGAATTTTTGGTGTCTGGCTTGACGGGGTTGAGCTTCTCAGGAGCTGTACTGCAGAGCCTAAAGCAACTGGGATTGTTTGGACTGTTGAGAAGGACATAACCAGGTATTCTTCACTGCTCTTGAAGAGCCAGACTAGTCAGACTCAGACTCTTGCTGTCTACATGGGGAATATTGTTGATGAAACCTATACAGGAGTCTACCATGTGAATCTCTCTTTTCATTTTTATCCTGCTGATGATTCCAACCTTCTGAAGTCTGGGTATGGTTCTAGGCCTGATTTGATCTTACCCATCTCTAGAAACCTCCCTCTGAATGATGGGTTGTGGTTTGAAATCCAGAACCAGACTCATGTGGAGGGGAAGGAGTTCATAATCCCAAAGAATGCATATAGGGCTGTGTTGGAGGTTTATGTCTCATTCCATGAGAATGATGAGTTTTGGTACTTGAATCCTCCAAATGATTATATTGATGTGAACAATCTCACTGGTTCTATACCTGGAAATTCTGCCTTCAGGGAGGTTTTGGTGAGTCTTGATGGTGAGCTAGTTGGTGCTGTTTGGCCTTTCACAGTGATCCACACTGGTGGGGTGAATCCCCTCCTTTGGAGGCCAATTTCTGCAATTGGGTCATTCAATCTTCCAAGCTATGATATTGAAATCACTCCATTTTTGGGGAATTTGTTGGATGGGAAGAGCCATGGATTAGGGTTTAGTGTTACAAATGCTTTGAATGTGTGGTTTATAGATGCAAATTTACATCTTTGGTTGGATAACAAAAGCAAGAGGACTCAAGGGAAGCTTTTAGGGCACAACTCGAAGTCTTCTTCCTCAATTTCAACATCGTCTATGGAAGGCTTAAATGCATCATTTTTGATACATTCTACTAGGTCTATATCCTCCCGTGGATGGGTCAAGTCCTCCCATGGGAAGATGACAACAAAGACAACCCAAGATTTCAACTTTATGAACAAGATGGATATCTCAAAAAATGGCAATTTGCAGATCGTGAATCAGAGAATCCAAGTTACAAACGATCTTCATACTACATTGCCTTCTTCTTCAACCTATGTTGTCAAATCTACTAAAACCTTTCCCTTGTACTTATACTATGACATTATCAACCAAGGGAATGGAAGCTTCGTAGCGAAATCAAAAATAAAATTGGGGTTCAATGAGAAGAGGTCTAAGAAGCTTGGATCCACTTCATCGAAAATTGCTTTAAAAAATTTGCAGAAGGGACGAGGTAACATGCATGTTGAAGGTAACTTGGTCACCAATGGAACGGCGGCTACTAGTCAAGTATATGAGTACGTTGATCCTAAAGGTTGCTACTTTAGAAATGTTAGTAGCTCAAATGGCACAATTTTGTATGATGAAGCAAGCAATTCTTGTACCATAAGGGTAAGATCTATAGAACTTGAATGATTAGGAGATAAAAAGTGTAGATGACAAGTTTGGTTGATTCTTAAGTGTTTTTACATGTGGATGAATCAAATAAGAATTCGATTGTGTCAATAGTGTTTGATTTATGTGAACGTATGTTACTTTGATAATAATATATTTTAAGGTTTCTAGAAATTATTTGCATTAAAAATATGCTTATGTTTTGTTGTGTTCTTTATGTTAGCATATTAAATGATTCCTTAAGTGAAACCAAATTTTTAATAAATCAAATTTTAGTTACAAAATATGCTACGGATGGTTTTTCTATTTTACAAAGCAAACAAATTTTGGATTAAAAATAGGTTTTTTTTGAAGAATTTGTTATAAAAATATAATAGTTTTGAAAACAAATTTAAATGTGTTTTTTTCATAATTGTTTAAATATTTTTACATCATCTTCCCGAAAAATAAGGCGGTATATATATATATATATATATATATATATATATATATATATATATATATATATGTTATTTTTCAAAATTGTAAAACAAATCTTAAGAGTTTTAAAAATATTGTAAAAAGTTAATGTCATATTTGCTAATTATTTTTAAAAACTATTTTATGATGTTTTATAGGATAAAAGTTTATCTGAAACAATATTTAAATACATTTAAAAAATAATTTTTATATCTAATACTTTAGTTGTAATCGTCGTACATATTTGGTTGTTACATGTTTTTTTATTTTTTATATTTTTAGAGAATAGAAATTGTTTTCGAGTATTTTAAGGAGAATCCTTTTAACATTAAAGTAAATATTTTTCAACTTTTTTTACTTTTTTTTTTTGTTAAATATGAGGTGGAAAGAGCACTAATAATGCTTGTACTATGAGTATATCAATGCTTTAATAATTTAAAATACTCTAAGAAAAGTACTAAACTTTTTGCATTTAGTATTTTAATTTTGAAAAAAAAAAAAAAGGGTTCGTGGGTTGCCCACTTAAATTATGGAAGACTTATTCTTTAAGATTTCATGAATATTGTTATGTGCATTACACTCCACGTCTGATCATTGTAGAGTTCAAAAGATAAAGGGTCTACGTAGACAGATGTCGAATACATCTAAAAGACTAAAACTATATCCCTTCCTTTCCACCCATAATAATAATATAATTGAAAATAAAAAATAACAAAAATTTAGGAGAAAAAAAGGCCATAACTTAAATTTAAAATGGAGAAAAAGAAATAAAAAAGTCAAATTGATATGAATATCATCAAGTATTTATAATATTTTAATATTTATATTCTAATAATTTCATGCATTTTATTAACTTAATTCATATATCCTAAGCTCTATATTATTACGATTCGCAACACAAAAACGTATAATAAAATTTAAAAATCAGTAAATAAGTGAAGTTTGTTTTTTGAACTTTTTTTAAGAAGTAACTTATTTTCAGATTTTAGATTATTTGATAGTTTATTTCTTATTAACCTATTATTTATTTTAAATTTTTTTTACTAAACAGAAAAAATCAAATATAGTGTTTGTTTTTTTACTTAATTCTAAATAAAAATTAAAATTAAATAGTGTTTAGTAGGGTTAAGTATTAGATTTTTTATTTTTATAATATTTTATTTAAATTAAATATTAAAAAATAGCATATTATTTTTTCTATTTAAAAAGAGTAAAATATTTTAATTTTTTTTATTCAATAAAAAATTTTATGATAAATCATCAAAAAAGTAACAAAGAAAAAACAATGTAAAATCTAAAAACAAATTACTTTTGATAAAAAACTAAAAAACAAACACCCTCTTTGGATTTTTTTGAAAGTCGAAATTAATTTATTTGTTTTTCAGATTTCTTTCAATACGATTTAATTTTAAGTTCTATTTAGAATTAAGTGATAAAAAAATTAACACTACCTTAATAATTATATTTCACTTAAAAGTAATCATTTGTTTTTATATTTCCAATTTTTTACTTATAATAATATTCTTATTTTAATCAAGCTTTCATATATAAATTTCAATATTTTATTCATTTTTTTTCTTGTTCTAATATTTTTAATTTCTAAATACCTACAAGAAGGTTTTAATATTTTATTCATTTTTCTATTGTTTTTTTATTTAAAAAAATTTTGGATAGAGAAAAGTGTGTATATATATTCTACTTTTAATTATTTGAGTCTACAATGAAAAATAAAAAATAAAAAATAAAAAATAAAAAAATAAAAATTTAAAAGAAAAATAAAATCTTAGATTCTAATAAGTGTTATGCATTATTAGCCATAAAAAAATTGAAATGTTGTTTTTTTTAATTTATGTTTTGCAATTAATAATTAGTTATGTTTTTTAAATATTTAAATCTTTAGTTACGTTTCAATAAGTAATTTTGTCTTGTAATTTACATGTAATTTGAATCCAAATTAAGCTGGAATTAAAATTTTTAATTGTTTAAAAATTAAAATGAATTAAGAAAATTGATTTTTATATTTGAATTCTTAAATAAAATTTTGTTTTTAAAAATAATCAAGAATTATAAAAATAAATAAAAAAATAAAAAGTTTTTCTCTCTTGTGTACTTCTTGTTCTCCACTCCAAAACCAAAGCTTCTCTGTCTACATATTGATTGACTATAAGGTATGGTAACACCAAAGCTTTTCTGTCGAGTCTCAACAACCATCTTCTATGGCTGCTTCTCTCCTTCCTCTCCTCCTTTTTTCTCTCTTCTTCCTCCTCAACCCTCCCTCCACCACTGCAAATCTACACAAAGTCAGCAACCTCCTCAGATCACAGCTTCTCTCACAGCCCAAACCCCACCGAGACACCCCTCCAATCAGGTTCTTTGAAGTCACCAAACCCATCAAAGTCCCCAAAACCAAGCCCTGCTCTTCCCTTGTTCTCCAACATGATTTTGGCTACACATATGGTAAACCCCCTGTTCTTGCTCCCTACTCTCCTCCTGCTCATTGCCCATCTCAGAATTTCTCCAAAATTGTGCTGGAATGGAGTGCCACATGTAAAGGGAGGCAATTTGATCGGATTTTTGGGGTTTGGCTTGGTGGGGTTGAGCTTCTCCGGAGCTGCACTGCAGAGCCTACAGCTACTGGGATTGTTTGGACTGTTAAGAAGGATGTTACCAGGTATTATTCTTTGCTTATGAAGGAAGAGACACTTGCTGTTTATTTGGGTAATGTTGTTGATAAAACCTATACTGGGGTTTACCATGTGAATGTGACTTTTCATTTTTATCCTGCTGCGAAGAATTCTGAAAAATTGGCTTCTGGGTATGGTTCCTGGGCGGATTTGATCTTGCCCATTTCGCGAAATCTGCCTTTGAATGATGGGTTGTGGTTTGAAATTGAGAATTCGACTGATTTGGAGGTGAAGAAGTTCAAAATTCCTCGAAATGCCTATAGGGCTGTGTTGGAGGTTTATCTTTCATTTCATGAGAATGATGAATTTTGGTATTCAAATCCACCAAATGATTACATTTCTGCAAATAATCTTACTGGGACTCCTGGAAATGGGCCTTTTAGGGAGGTTTTGGTGGGGCTTGATGGTAAGCTAGTTGGTGCTGTTTGGCCCTTTACAGTCATCTATACAGGAGGGGTCAACCCCCTCTTATGGAGGCCAATTACTGGAATTGGGTCATTTGATCTTCCGAGTTATAATATTGAAATTACTCCATTTTTAGGGAAGATATTAGATGGAAAGACCCATACTTTTGAGTTTAGCGTTACTAATGCCTTGAATGTATGGTACATAGATGCAAATTTGCATATTTGGTTGGACCATAAGAGCACACAAACTGAAGGGAGGCTTTTGGGCCATGGCTCTGGGTCGTCTTTGTCTACTTCGACATTGTATATGAAGGGTTTAAATGCATCATTTTTGACACTCTCTAGCAGGTCTATATCATCCACTGGATGGGTGAAATCCTCCCATGGGAAGATGACAACCCAGTCAATCCAAGAATTCAAATACATCAACTTAATGGTAATGGGGAATGATGGGGATTTGCAGACTGTGAATCAGACAATTCATTTCAATGATGGTGTTTATACCAAGTTCCCATATTCTTTTAGTTATTCGATCAATTCATCTAAACTGTTTCCCCTTTATTTGTACTCTGACAATGTGGATCGAGGAAATGGAACTTATCTTTCACTGGCAAATGTCACTCTGGGATTTAATGAGGAGAGATCTAACTCTGCTGGTTCTAGCTTCTCCAAGACCTTTCTTGAAAATTTGCAGACGGGGCAGGGTTCTATGATTATAAAGAACAACTTGGTGAGCAGTGGATTGGGGAGTACCCAAGAAGTATACAACTATGGCTGTCCTAAATTCTGCTACTTTAGGAATGTGAGCAGCTCAAACTACACCATTTTGTATGATACGGTGAGCAGTTCTTGCAGAAGAAGGCCACAGTCTCAACTGGACATTAGTCATGGTAAATTCTATTCCATTCCTGCTCGAAAGGTCTTTCTAACATCTGATTTGCGTGAAGATGAGAAGGGGGTTTAGGTCAATTGCTTCATGGGAGGATGTCTCTTATTGGGTCTTTAGGTGGATTTCTGCATGTGGCTGCACCAAATGAGAATATAACCATGTCATAGTCTTTAGTTTTTGTGTGCATAAATTACTTCCACTGCTGTTCCTTTTTAGTTTTTTAATGTAATTATTTGCATTAAAATATATTAAGTCTTGTTCTTCAAGTGGAGATGGTGAACATCTTTCATATTGGTGTGCCTCAATCTCTCCTAGTTTCTTATCAAAACAATTCCTAATACCAGTTCCTTATCAAATGAATGAAGGGAATGATCAACATTTCCTGATTTAATACTCTGATGTTTCATTGTCAGAAATGTGAGTTTTTGCAGCTGCTCGTTGTTTCTTCATGTTAGGTAGATGAATGGTTTCAAACTTGGTTAATAATTTTCCTATTAGGAGAACCTTCTCTGATATCTTTTGATTATGGCTACTCTGAGGATATTTCCACCAGAAAAATGAGAAATGAACAGAGCCAGGGTATGTGCTAAACTTATTTCACGGTTGTATTTAGGCTTGATTATGTTTTAACATTAGAACTTTGTTTTGATCACCCTCTGAACTTGAGTTTGTATTAGCAATTATTAATGCCTTAAAGAGTCAGTGTTATAGCCATCTATCTTCCATTAGAAAAGGTAAAGCCTATGGTGCAAGCCCTCTTATCTCTCCTTTTCATAGATATTTGCATCCTGTTCTATATTTTGGTCTTTCATTTTTATGCAGCAAACTGATTGAAGATCTTGATTCTGGCTAGAGACATGACTACGGAATCCATGTGTAAGTTTTAGGCTATGTTTGGTTTCCAGAAAAATTGAGGGGAAAAAATAGTAAGAAAAAAAAAAATCATGGAAAATTTTGAAATTTTTTTCCCCTTGTGTGGTTTGTTTATGGAGCTTTCTTCCATGGTATCCAAACAAGAAAACTATTTTTCTTTATCATTTTTTTTCCTTTTTTTAGGATTTTCCAAGAACCAAACATATTCTTTTGAAGGTGAAGGCTATTGAAAGAGGGAACCAAACAGAAAATCCCCAAGTCCTCTGTACATCACTTTTGGTTAGTCTTAGTAAATCTTGTTAAGAAATCCTTTATTTCGTATTGCCATCAGGTTTGATTGACTGATTCTGGCCTAGAATTCATACCCTTTCCTAGGATATTGTGAGATCATGTCTTGTTTTGAACTTAGAGTCAGAGAGTTAGAATTAAATTTGGTTGGAGTAGAAGTACAAAAATAAAGCATTCTCTCTCCAGAGTTCATGTGAATCTAATTCTCCCAATCCAGTTTATGCAGGGGAATGGCTCCATGCTATAAGAAAACACGATGAAAAACTTGGCTCAAGTGAGCATTTGCTGGAGTAACAAGAATAGTAGGATTAAACATGCGTATTCAGAAAAAAATTGGATGTTCTCGAGATGGAGTAATTTGTAGAGATCTGCAGATACTGGGCTTAGCTTCACTTTGAAGGCACCTAACTGAAACCAGCAAAACATGCCATGCTCAGGTAAAGCTTCCAAGACCGACAGTTTGCCCCTTTTCTCTCTCAGGTATTGGATTTATGAGTTTGTTGTCTATATTGTTACTGGGTCATGATCAGTTTGATTGAAGAAACTTTTCTGCAAGTTTCATGACTATTTTACTGGAAAAGTAATTCTGCTGTGACTAGTGATCCCCTGATCCTTGATTTTCATGTCAGTTCATAGGCTTATAGATTTTGAGCTTCAAATGCGTACTCATTTGCCTAATCTGCAGGTCTTCAACTGCATCTACATTTTGAACTCATCATTTTTTTCTACAAGTTTCATGAATATTTTCCCAGAAAGTAGGATAGGTTAAGGTAAATTCTGTTGTGACTAGTGATCCCCTGATCCTTGATTTTCTTGTCAGTTCATAGGCTTTTCCTCAAAGTCCATAATGGAATTTCCCAACCTTATCCCAACTATCTGGGTCAACATTGATAAATCCAGGTTGAATGTATTCAAGACTGGAGGATTCATTTCCTTATGGGGGCAAAGCTGAAAGAAATTGGATTCATGCAAGAGTAAGACTATCTTTGTTTTAACAATTATCAATAAATTAAAACTATGCTTGGTTTAGGAAATTGCTATTAAAAAAAAAATAAAAAAAAAATAAAATATAGATATATATGGGAACTTGTGGATGATCATCCATATTGATTTATATCTATTTGTAACTCCCTATAAAAGGGAGATGCTTCTAATGAAAATTTATCTTGTTCTTTTCCTACATCCTATTCTACTTTTCTTTGAATATCTTTGTTTATTCTTTCATTTTTTCTTTTCCTTATTCTTTTATTTTACAACACGTTATTAGCACGATGCTCTGAGTATATAGAAAAAGAGAAAAATACTCGAGGTAGAAAAGAAAAAGAGAAGAATTCATCTACAAAATTTCTTATAGGTATGTAGCCTTATTCTCTTTGAATGAAATATGAATATTATGCATTGTATTATTATAATTTTTATTTACTTTATCTCATAGCTAGAAGCTATGTGAATCATATTTCATATAATTATAGATTCTAATTATTTAATAACTAGAAGTTATATAGAAAAAATTTTCATAACCAGAAGTTATGAAAAATATGCATAATCTTCATAACCAGATGTTATGGGGGTAAATTACAAAATTACAAATACATAGTCGGAAGCTATGCATATAAAACAACATTATATGACCAAAAGTTATATAATAAATAGTTCATAGCCTAAAGGTATGTACAAATCCAAAATTACAAATACATAGCCAAAAGTTATGCATATAACTCATAATTATTTATTTTTAATTATACAGTATAATTGGAAGTTATACAAAATAATATTATATAACAGAAGTTATAAAATGAATAATTCTTAGTCTGAAGTTATGCACAAATTTACATAAAAAATTGTTATTTTGATGAAACTTTTGTCTCGTTAATTGCAGAACATTGATAATAGACAATGTTAATACTATATCAAGTGATAGAAACCTTATTAAAGGCTTCAAGAGCTTATACTATGTCACTATTAGTATTTGATTTCATGTGAATGACACTTTATACAATGTTAGATCTAGAAGAATCTTGTAAGATCAACTTGGTCTTCCGGGGTAAATGGTTGTATGGATGTACATTATAAAATCATAAGTTTTTATTTAGTAACTAGTCTACCTATACACTTGAAAGATACGATGATATGTTGTGTAGATTAGCATTTTAATGAGACAATTTTCTCATCGTTAAGGGGAGGAAGCTAGTTCCAGAAAAACAACATGAAATTATTTGGAATGTATTGATTTTGACTTATCTTGATCCTCATACTAATCAATGTGAACTAGAAGTTCAAAAGATAATTTATTTGCAAGAACTTGCAAATCAACTACGAAATGCTTTCATTGATGCAAAGAAAGTAACAAAATCATTTTCACTGACCTAGAATATTCTATTACAAATTGATGTCCTTGAAGGACAATTAAATAATGCGTTGATGTCCTTGAAGGACGATTAAATAATGAGTTGATGCCCTTGAAGGACGATTAAATAATGCGTTGATGTCCTTAAAGGACAATTGAATAATAAGTTGATATCCTTGAAGGACAATTAAATAATGAGTTAATGTTCCTGAAGGACAATTAAATAATAAGTCTAAGGCACGCTTGAAGCGTGGTAGACCTTGAAGAGGAAAACACAAGGAAAGATATATGAAATGTGGCACTCTTGAAGAAGTTGCATATAAAGTGAGTTATTAAAATGATTGATCAGTCTCAAGCAGCCCTTGAAGAGACACGGTTTAAACAAGTAGCCCTATGAAAGGCATATGTTTTACAATTAGCTCTTAAAAAGGTACAAGTACCTGATATTGATGAGATCTCAATTATTTGCTTATAAATGGAGAAAAATGGGATTGAAATACTCTTGTCATTGACAATATATTTTCTTTTCAAATGGCTATTGACATCATAAGAAGTGATGAGGATCCCAAAGTAGAAACTATAAATGAATGTCAACATAGAAAATATTGGCCAAAATGAAAAGAATACATCAAAAAAAAAAAAAAGACTCAGAAGAAAAGTGAGAAGTATGACCTGTAGTCCAGACACCTGAAGTTGTCAAACTTGTTGGATATAAATGAGTATATATAAGAAAGTGTAATGAGAAAAATGAAATCACGAGATATAAAATGTGACTCATAGCTCATAGTTTTCTACAGAAACCTAGTATTGACTACGAGGAAACATATTCTCCTATGATGGACGCAATCATATTTAGATATTTAATTTATTTAACAGTCTTAGAAAGACTGAATTTGCATCTCATGGATGTCCTTACTGTATATTTACATGGACTTTTAGATAATGGCAGATATATATGAAAATCCTTGAATGATTTTAAATGCCTAAAGCAACTAATTCAAAACATTGTAGCATATATTCAATTAAGCTACAAAGATACTTGTATCAATTAAGCAGCCCAAAGACATGTTGTACAATCACTTCAATGAATATTTGAAACGAGAAGTATATGTGTATTACCTCATTTGCCTATGCATATTCATTATGTTGAATATTTGCAATTATTATAGTATATGTGGAACATTGAATTTTGTCGGAACTCCTAAATAGCTTACAAAAATAGTTGATATTTGAAAAGTAAATTTGAAATGAAAGGCCTTGGAAAAAAAAAAAATTTCCTTCGGCCTACAGATCGAGTACTTTTCTAACGAAATATTAGTTTATTAGTCAACATATACGAAGATAGTCTTGAAACACTTTCATATGGGTAAATTACATCCATTAAGTTCTTCGATGATAGTTCGTTCTCTTGAAATGAAAAATGATCCCTTCCATTTTAAAGAAGATAATGAAGAAGTACTTGGTTCAGAAGTACCATATCTCTGTGTTATTGGTGTGTTGATATATCTTGCAAATTATATATGACCAAATATTGTATTCCTTATTAACTTACTTGTGAGATATAGTTTTACATCAATTTAGAGACATTGGAATGAAATCAAACATATACCACGATGACATGGGTCTATATTTATTCAAAATAATAAGAATCATAATTGTTTGAATATGTAGATGTTGACTATCTTTCAAACCCCTATAAAGTTCTATCTCAAATGAGGTATGTATTTATCTATGGCGGTACGACAATATCATGAAGATCAATCAAACAAATAATGGAAACATGTGGACTATCCTCCATCAGAGGTAATATTACCAAGTTAATAATGTTGCAAGCATTGCACAAATTAACAAATGATACATTAAAGATGATAGAATTAAGCATATATCGTCCAAGTCTTTTACTTTCATTAACTCTAGAAGAGTGATGAAATTGTTATTCGACAACTGAGATCAAGTGGCAATTTAGTAGATCTATTAACAAAGACATTGTCAACTGCAATACTCGAGAAACTCATTGGAATACGTTGACTCAAAGATCTCCATGTTATGCTACTAGAGAAAATATAATCATGTCAACATGAAGGGAAACTAATTGATAAGAATATCACTACGCTACACTTCTTTTTTCCTTCGTCTAGGTTTTGTCCCATTGGGTTTTACTGACAAAGTTTTTAACGAGGCAGTTGCAGTAGTTCAAAAGAATATTATATTTTTTTTTCTTTCACTAGGGTTTTTCTCATAGGGTTTTTCCTAGTAAGGTTTTAATGAGGCACATTCTCATGATCATACAAAGGGGAGTGTTATAAAATATGAGATTTTATTAGATTATGGGAACTTGAGGATGATCATCCATATTGATGTATATTTCTTTGTAACTTCCTATAAAATGGAGATACTTCTAATGAAAATTAATCTCATTCTCTTCCTACATTCTATTCTACTTTTCTTTGAATATCTTTATTTATTCTCTCATCTTTTCTTCTCCTTATTATTTTATTTTTTACAATAATATATATATATATATATATATATATATATATATATATATATATATATATATATATATATATATATATATATTAAGTAAAGTGGTTTTCACATGTTTGGACTATAATGGAAAATACAAAAGAAAATTCAATATCACTAAGATTTGTTAAAAACTTAAATTTAAAATTTAAAATTATTTTGTATAAGAATTTGTATGATTTCAATATAAAAATGTGCTTTTTTTTTGTTTAAATTTAAAATGAAAAAAGCGAATTTATTTTGGTAAACTAACTTAATAATTTAATTTAAATCATTAAGTATATTTGATAAAATAACTTTATTATATGATTTAAAGTAAAAAACAACTTTAATTTAAAACTAATTAACTTATTCTTAAATTCATATATTTACTTTACATTTTTACTCAAATTTGTCTTAATTACTTTCACGATCCTTTGCTATTTCACCACTTTCATTAGAACTTGACTTTTTTTTTATCCTAATTATAATTTATAAGGATAAATATGTTAATTTGATGATTTAAAATATATTTTAATTTAATATTATCAAACAACCTTAATACTTAAAAAATAGAATTAATTAATAAGTTTTAAATTAACAACTTAACTATATTTTAACTTAAAATCAATTTAAGTCGTTAAATAATAAGTATTAAGTTTTACTATACACCAAAACTTTTAAAATAAAAAATAAATTCATCTCTTTAAAAGAAAAATTCAATGTAAAAAATCGGACGAATTTAATATGAAAGGTGAACTCATCTTTTCAAAATATCGAGAACAACACAAAAATATGGAAAGGGAGTACTACTTAACCAACTATAGTTCCATTGGTCATTGCTTATGTAAGACAATATTTAAAAGCTAATAATTTATCTATTTTTATTTTATCATTAATTTAAAATTTTATATTATTATTTGCTATTAAAATTCTAATATAATATATATAAAATAAGATTAAAAAATTCATGTACCAATTTAAATCTACCCATCGAACTAGTTATTTGATCAATTCAAATCCATTTGAAATTAAAAGAATTTTGAAAAATAAAATAGAGTGAGCTTCGATCAAGCAGCTCAATTTTGAGATGGATTCGAGCAGTTGAAAACCCGAATTAAATTCGGTCCGGGCTCGAGTTTGTCGAATTGTATTCGGGTCGGGTCGGGTTCGGGAAATCGAAGAAGGGGTTAAAGGGAAGTAGCACTGACTCACTGAGCGAACTGTCAGACGGGAGAGATAAGGAAAGAGAGAACGGGTGGAAAGAGCACAAAAACGCTGCCGTTTTGACGTCCCTCTTCGCTCCACTTCACACGATGAGCTTGTCTTCTCCGACCAGGTTCCTTGGCATTCTCTCTCCTCTCCTCACATTTTTGAATTTCTAATGAATACAAGTTTCTGATTCTGCAAGTCAATCCTTGTGTTGCAGTATGTGTTGCTGTCTCGGCTGGAGCTCTTCCTCCTCCGTACAACTAGGGTTTCTTCCCGCCAGATTTTTTCGCGTTTCTTCCAGACCAACCAAAAGATTTCATTTCAAATGCTCTTCTTCGGTTCCTGATTCTGGTATTTTTCTCTTTTAATCTTTTAATTCATTGCTGTATATTGCTTCTTAGCATTGCCGATATATATATATATACATATAATTCCCTTTGTATTTGTATTTTTTTTTTTTTCATTTATTTGTTCTTTGTTTTTGTTCATTTCGTGTCATTTACGAACCAAGCTACTGCAGCTTTGAAAATTCGATTTGTTGCTATAGTTTCTGGGGGTGTTTGACTCCAGTTAGCTAAGACCTTCCTAGTCTGTGTTTGGATGTTGGGAAAATAGAATAAATTTACAAGGAAAATCATTTTCTTTTGTTCGGTTGCGAAGGAAAAAATGTGATAGAAATTAGGCGGAAGTTTTTACATTAGAAACCTATACATTGTGTAGAGGATGAAAGAAGGGAAATAAACTTGGAGAACCACGGGAGAAAAATTTATTGGGTTTCAACCTATTTTTTGTTTTCAACTTTTTCTTTACTTTCATTTTCCCCCTCTATTTTTATCCCTCTTACTTTTCCTCTTGACTTTCCAAGATCTAAATGGAGCCGTAGATCTGAGGAAACGGTTATTTTGTCAAACTTGTATTATACTCTCGTTCCTTATATCCTTCTTTTCTTTTCTTTTTTGGCTTGCCTTTTGATCATGATTTTTGGGAACCAAGTATAGCCCTTGTGTTTCATGATCTTAGTCAGCTAGATCATGACATTGTTGCCCATAAACTTCAGTACCTGCCAAAGCTGTTCATACTTTCATCATCATCATCATCATCTTCTTCTTTTTCTTTTTTTTTTCTTTTTTTATTTTCTTTTTTTTCCAGGTTGCTCTAACTCCAAATATTCTTGTTGTTTTAATTATCAATAATTTCTAACATCAATAAAATTATTAAAATCCTTGCCCATAATGTGTCCCATTTGTTGTTTGTTGGTGATACCTAGTTTCTGCGACGCTCATTAGGAACATCTGATGCATCTAAGTTGGACCTTCATGTTGTTTGAGGCAATATCAGCTTAAAAATAAACATGAAGAAAAGTGAACTGATTCTTGTAGTTGAAGCCGCAAATGTGGAGGGTCTAGCTTCGGTGTTGGGCTGCAAGGTAGGGAATCTACTCACCACATATTTGGGCCTTCTTTTGGGAGCTCCCCACAAATTTGTGAAGGTGTGGAAATTGTTAAAGGGGAAATTTCAGTGAAAGCTCATCTTGGGGAAGAGGCAATGCCTTTCAAAAGGAAAGAGACTCACCTTGATCAAGAGCATGTTGTCGAAGTTGCCTATTTATTTTATGACTCTCTTTTTGCCTATTTATTTTATGATTCTCTTTTTGCCATTCCTAGAAAGGCAAGCTTGAGATTGGAGTAGATTTATAGGGGTTTCCTTTGGGGCAAGGGAGAACTTGAGAAAAAGCTTCATCTAGTTAATTGGTCTACTTTCTGCTTGAACAAGAAGAATGGAGGTCTTGAGATGAGAAATCTTCATACCTTTAACAAGGCTTTGCTTGAAAAATGGAGTTGAAGATTTGTTATTAAAAGAGTAACCCTTTGGAAATAGGTCATTAGTGGAAAGTTTGGAGTTGATGAAGGGGTGGTGTTTGAGGGTGATGAGGGTTGGTTATGGGGTGGGTTTGTGGAAGGCTATTAGATTTGGGTGGGGGATGCCTTTAGAAGGAGAACTTGTTTCTTTGTGGGTAATAGTAGGAGGGTACAATTCTAGAAAAATAGATGGTATGGTGAAAGTTCTTTGGAAGAATATTTTCTGTAGGTGCTGCAAAAGACTCTTGGGTAGTAGAAATTTGGGAGCAAGTTGGGGAGCGGACGCCTTTTTCTTGGAGATAGCAATTGAGCTTACTTTTTTCTTTTTTGATAGGTAAATAGAGCTTGTATTAGAAGCACCTAGAAGCGGTGAAAACAGCACACACAAAGTATACAATCAGAACGCCCAAGAATCTAGGCTGCAATTGAGCTTAATTAAAAGAGATGAGGGGGACAGCTTGGGATGGAAGAAATCTAAGAGTGATGACATTACTATTAAATCCCATTTTGCTTCCTTAGCCTAGGGAAATAGTGAGCTTTCCTCATAAGCATTGTTTGGAATCCATGGGTGGCAATGAACATAAGTTTCTTTACTTGGGAAGTTGTTTGGTAGAGCATCTCAACTCTTGATCAACTTAGAAGGAAGAGTTGGAGCATTACAAATAGATATTGCATGTGTAAAGAGAAAGAAGAGTTGGGTTGATCATATGCTTTTTCGTTGTTCCAAAGTGAGAATCTTATGAATTTTTTTTTCTATTTGGAGTGGGCTGAGTGGCTTGGGTGTTGCACTCCTTTGTAAGAGGAGCTGTCTTGATTTGACATGACTCTTTCGTAGGGAAGAAGAGGAAGAAAGTTTAGAGAGTCGCTCCTTTGTGCCTATTTTGGAATATATGGAAAGAAAAAAACAGGAGGTCTTTTGAAAATGCAGAATAGTTGGATCAAACAATCAAATCTTCCTTTATGTGTATCTTTTTAGATTGGAGAAGAGTGTGCATAGATGATTCTTCTATGACCATGTTAGGCTTTGTAGATTGTTTGCTCTCCTTTTTGCTTGCTTGTTGCTGCATTTTGTATATATCCATGTGGACTTTGGTGTGTGCACCCTTTTTTTCTGGTGCTTTTAATTTATCTCTTCGTTTGCCTATCAAAAAGAGAAAGAGAGAGAGAGAGAGAGAGGATAATGTTTAGCTATATAGCCTAGTTATATTTGGAAACTTGTGTTTTTTAAATACTCCAATAGCATGTTGTATTGCTGTGATATTTTCCCGTTGTTAGGATGCCAAATTGGAGAGAGAGAGAGAGAGAGAGAGGATAATGTTTAGCTATATAGCCTAGTTATATTTGGAAACTTGTGTTTTTTAAATACTCCAATAGCATGTTGCATTGCTGTGATATTTTCCCGTTGTTAGGATGCCAAATTGGAGAGAGAGAGAGAGAGAGAGGGAGGGAGGGAGGGGACGAGACTGCAACAACTAATGTGACAGAGGATAATGTTTAGCTATATAGCCTAGTTATATTTGGAAACTTGTGTTTTTTAAATACTCCAATAGCATGTTGTATTGCTGTGATATTTTCCTGTTGTTAGGATGCCAAATTGTAGACTTGTGCAGCTTCCCTCTATTTTCATTTTATTTGTATTTTATATGAGGTTCAGATCCACTCTTGGTTAAGGCTGCAAGAGGGGACCCTGTTACTCGGCCTCCAGCATGGATGATGCGCCAAGCCGGAAGGTACATGGCTGTTTACAGAAAGCTTGCAGAGAAATACCCATCCTTCAGACAGAGGTCAGAGACAACTGATCTCATTGTGGAAATTTCTTTGCAGCCTTGGGAAGCTTTCCACCCTGATGGTGTTATCATTTTCTCCGACATACTTACACCTTTACCTGCATTTGGTGTCCCATTTGACATAGAGGAAGTGAGGGGCCCTGTTATTCATTCTCCAATTCGCTCTGAAGAAGGCTTGAAAGTATTGCATCCCATAGACTTAAAGAAGCTTCATTTTGTGGGAGAATCACTAAGAATTTTGCGGCAGGAGGTAATTTTATTTTATCATCATATGTAGAAAAAGAGGGTTGACTAGATTAGTTTAGTCCTGGACTTGCTTTTCTTTTAATTTAATTAATTTAATTCTGAAGGTCAGAACTGTCCATTTCTTATAATCCTGCTTATGTAAGTTCTCTTTATGTAGGTGGGGGGACAAGCTGCTGTTCTGGGTTTTGTAGGAGCACCTTGGACAATTGGGACATATATAGTGGAAGGCGGTACAACTCGAACATATACGATCATAAAAAGCATGTGTCATACAGCACCAAATGTATTGAGGGCTCTTCTTTCTCATTTAACACAGGCAATATCTGAATACATTGTTTTCCAAGTTGAATCCGGGGCCCATTGTATACAAATATTTGATTCTTGGGGTGGTCAACTACCGCCTGATATGTGGGAGTGCTGGTCAAAACCTTATATTGAAGAGGTAACTTGAGGTTGTTTTTGTTAATTATGTGGAGCATTTGTTTTTCCTGCCTGCTTCATGATGTTAACAATCTGTAAGTTCTTCCAGCTTACAGTTCAACTATTTACTTCAGTCACAAAGAAGTTATGAATATAATGCTTATATAGACTACAAACAATACCATTTTTTTTCCCCTAAATTTTCCAGTTAGATTTCCATGACGTGCACAAGGATAAAACCTTGAGTTATGATTCTTTAGCTTTTGAAAGTTGAATTAAAAGTGTAGACCTTTTTTAGTATGGATTGTAAATTTCCTGCCTGGCATAATAAATCATAGACTAACAAACATTATTATCACCTTCTATGTACTACCTTATCTAGACACACGCAAATACACACACACACAATTGACACCTTCTGTGTACTACTTTGATATATATTTCTTAGGCCATTGAGCCTGGATGAAGTTGTAAGGGATCAAGCGGGCAAATGGCTGGTTACAGGTTCAAGTAAGAGCAGGGAGAAAAAAGCGTTACACACACACCCACACACACAAAAAGGCTATTTAGTTCTGTTATGATGTTATCGCAGTAATTTCACTTTCCATTTTGCAGATGGTGAGTGTTGTAAGGAAAAGGTGCCCTGGAACTCCAATTGTTCTCTACATTAATGGAAATGGTGGCCTTCTTGAGCGAATGAAAGGAACTGGGGTCGATGTGATTGGACTTGACTGGACGGTGGATATGGCTGATGGAAGAAAGCGATTGGGGAGTGGAATCAGTATACAGGGAAATGTGGATCCTGCTTATTTATTTTCTCCTCTTCCTGCCTTGACTGATGAAATTCAAAGGTTTGTGACATCAGTAAAATTTTTTGATAGAACTGGTTTATATCCTTCTATATGAAGTCATTGCTTATGCTTTGAGTTAGATCTTTACTTGAATCTCTATTATGCAGGCTTGCCTGTTAGTAGACTATTGCCGAAAATTATAATGACTTGACCTTTCAAAGTACATACTCAAGGAATAATCTTGCATAGAAAATAAAGTCATGGTGAATAGCTAGGATAAAGCTCTTACTCTTGGCATTGGGCCAAGCAGTTTTGTGGTAAATGCCTTAGTCATGGGTGCCTATGCGTCATATAGGTAGAATGTGTCTGACATGGTGACCTCAAAAAAACTAAAATTCAATATGCCTATGGAGACTGTATGGTTGTCAATGTTCCAAGTAGCAAGGTTTCTGACATGAAAATGAGGGATTCTCTCTCTCTCTCTCTCTGATAGGCAAAATGGGAAAATAAAAAAAAACTCAAAAGTTTCCTTGTTACATAGATAAATATTGCTGGGCTGATGGATCTAGTTCTTTGGTCCTGCCTCTCCTAAAATGAGTTGCAAAACTTGGATTTCGATTGCTTTAATTTGATAGAATTTTTTTGGCAGGGTTGTGAGGTGTGCAGGACCAAGGGGCCACATTCTTAATTTAGGTCACGGCGTTCTTGTTGGGACACCTGAAGAAGCTGTTGCACATTTCTTTGAAGTTGCAAGAAACTTGAACCTTAGTACACTGCTTGAAGACAATGCAGTGGAGGAACCTAAATTGGCTGTTTGAGGGCACAAAATTGGTTAAGCAAAAGTTAGTAATTTTGTCTTACAAATCGGCTGTTAGTTTGGAGTTTGCATCGTATTCCCACAGCATGACTGTGTGATCTCACTTTAGCAAGGTTGATTATAGCTCTGAGGTTCTGTACATGCCTGTGGGTGAGCTAAATATTCTCATTCAATTGTATGTGTAATAAAAAAAATCTCTGAGATGAATCAATAAATTGATTCTTGTTGTTTATTTATGATTGCTCTTTCTCTTTGTAGTTACCTTTGGTGGTGTAGGGAAGTGTTGAAGACAAGAGTAGGAAACTTCTGTTTCAGAGTATCTATCAAGAACCTTCTTACTGATGTTGCACACTGGAATTTAGTCCACATTGCAGTTAATGAGGGCCACCTATTTAATTGATCTCTTGATCCTTGCTATGCTATGATGTAATTGATCATCAAGAAGAATGTTGTTGATCAGATGATTGATGGAATATGATTAGTGGGTGAGAGAGATTTAATCTTCGAGTTAGCCATCTATTACTTGATGCAATTCAATAGCTGACTGAGCATCGACATAAATGAAACTTGAATGCAGAAAACCCAAAAGCGAGCGCGAGCGCGCGCGCACATATATATATATATATATATATATATATATATACATATATATATATATATATATATATATATATATATACATATATTAACTTTTTTTCTTTGACAAAGAAAAGTGAAGAACCTGAGCCTAGCCTTTTGGCTAGGATCCCCTCCCTAGTTAGAGCTTTTGATATCCATTTTGTGGGCGTGTTGTGGGAAACTTTAGTAAGGTAACCAAAACTTTTCTGTTCCAATTCTTAAGGTTTCACTTGGCAGTTATGGCTGCTTTATGAAGAATTCCTCACCTAAAATGACGGCTGCTTTCTGAAACAATTCTTTGTGCATGTCCTTTATTTCCAATTCATTCAGATCAAGGTAAAGTTTAGGTACCTTTTTGTCTCAGTAGTTTCTACTAGAAACCGCGAATTATAGTTGAATATATTATGTTTCATCTCTTCGACATTCTATGCCAATTACCTATAAATGATTTTGAACATTTAAAATGGTGTTATGGTAGGTTTTAAATCCCTTTTCTTCCATCAGCATTATCACATAATCAACTCAGTATTGAAAATGCATTTTGATGACACTGCTAGAATGTAGTCAGTTAAACATTGGACTGCAGGCTTAATATTTTTTGTACTTAGATGCAAAATGCTATCTTTGGAATTAATATTTTGGTTTAATTATCTGGATTTTCTAGTCAGGCTTGTGATTGTGTTTAGGCTTTTAGGAACTACCAGGCTCAACCTAATAACATATTACTACATCATCACCTTTTTTCACTACTTTTGCGGTGTACTCTTTTCTTTTCTTTTCTTTTTGTCCCTTTACTAGTCCTGTTTTGAACAGTTGGAACAGTAGATTGCCCACTACTGGAAGGCACACACTGGAAAGTTGAAACTGTAGAGAGTGCAATGATATCACGAAAGAAGCATTGTCCAAAGTTCAGGTTTAGGTTGGGCCATATGCAGGCATAAGGGCTGTTTGCTATGTCTATAGCATCCTGGACTTGGATTCAGGACAGGAATGTTATTCCCAAACCCAATTTTCTGAATTGGACAGGGTTAGGTTGGATGAGTGGGGCAACAAATTGTCACCTCTCTGGATGTCTCCAGCTGCTTGTCTTTGAAGATGAAGATGTCTACAAAGTGCTGATAAATATATTTCACACTTCTTTGTGCTGTGTTGCTGTGAATAGAAATGTGAGTTTTAGTTTTCTTGTGGCCTTGTGGCCTTGTGGCCAGTCGGTAGTCTTGCTTTGACAGCTTGATCGGATTACTGGTGTTTATGTTTGATTGTGTTTGATCCTCATACAGGGATTCATCTGCTTTGAAAGGAAGTATTCATGCTTTGACAGCTTGATCTGATTACAGATTTATATGTTTGATTGTGTTTGATCCTCATGCTGAACTGCTAGAGGGATCCATATGTTGAGTGCCAAATCCAACTGATCTAGACCAAAGACAACATGGCCTGTCTGACCAACAAGTTCTTTTCTCTCTTTTACTTTTTGCTTTTTGGTTGTTTATTATTACTTTATTGGTTAATGAAACTCTCAACTATTCCCAAATTTCCCATGTTTAGCCTGGCTATCACTTAATAGGTGAAATTTTCATTTGTTTAGTATGTTTCAATAATTCTAAAATTATTCCCAAATCTTGAATATTGCTCAAAATTCCTTAATATGTTCGAGAAATTACAGCTCATGAAATAGCTTTTTTAATTTTCTTAACCTGCATTTCTTGATTAATTCCCTGAAATGATTATGTTTTTCTCCCAGCTTTTCCATTGTCATTCTCCTAAAGTCTTAAATCTTGAGTTTTGATGATTCGAACTGTTTCTTGATTTCTCAATTTGTTTTGTATGATTCTAATGCTGCAAACATGAAGAAGGATGACATAAAAGAAGGTTTATGAGAAACTGTTAGGTGCATCAAGTCAGCCTTACCTCAGATCTTGTATTGAGCTCAATTACTTAGTGGGCGAGCCGTGAGCCGCGAGCAAAACCAGACTCCAGGCTTTGCAGCACATGAACAAGGATCAGTGTAAGCTTTTGTTTTTGTATTTGTTTTTTTTTCTTTTATTTTTAATGATAGGGGAGGACCAGTTTAAGTGTGCCTTTAAGCATTGTGCAACATCTGGAGGTTATCCTGGTGATTAGAGGCTGTTTCACCTTTTGTCTGAGGTATTAAGTGATGGTTCCTAGTTGGGAACATCTAATTATGACTCTTTACCTTAATTTCTTGGAAAAAGGTGTCTGTTTGCCCTTTACAGATGAAGTATCATGCCAGTGACTTCAGGGGGTGTTCATTTTGTTATGTGCTTGCTTGGACAAAGAACCTTGGTAGTATCCTGATACATTACATTTCTCGGTGGGGGAGTCTTAGGATACTCCCTAGGGTTCACACCTCTTATTTATAGGAAAGAAAATCAAAATATTTTGTCCTTGGGCACTTCAGAAGAGGGTTATGCTACTAATACTCTATATGATTCATAACATCATGGTAGACATAGTTTTGATCAGGTCTCGATTGAATATATATAGATAATGCCAACTAGGTCAAGTCTTCCAGAGCTTGAGCACACTTCATGGCTATCTGAAAGGAAAACTAAATAAATCTTAATTCATTACTGATCTCTCTTCAGGCAATTGGCTCTTCATTATTCTCATTTTCAGTTACCGGGTTCTCTAAAAACCTAGCTCCCTTCATCTCATTTCCTCACCAGGAACTACTCAACTTGAATGCAAGCTTGGTTATGATGGTATGCTCGAGAAATGGCCACTACAGACGCCAGTCCCAGCTGAGGTTTTTGCAGCGCCAATCCTACCTTCAGGTCAGTCAGTGAAGGAATGTGTCCGAATCTGTTTCAATTAACATGATTTTGGATTTGAACATGTTATCAATACTGAATGGGTAAAGACATTCCCAGCTGGAATACGGTTGGGAGTAGAGTGACTCGATCTGCAGTTCACCAGAGCCTCAGAAACAAGGAATTGGGAACTTGGGAATGGTATAACTTTCCTGCAAAACACTACTGGAATGATGGAAATAGGGTCAAGTTCCGGCCCTTTATCGGGTTATCTGTCAGTCATCTTCAAGCTTTGCCTTTCTTTCTTGGCCTGTACGCCCAGGACAGGGGCCACAATGCTTCTCCATAGGGGGTCAGGGATCCATTTTTCCCGGAACAAAGCTTGGTCACTATCCTTTTTATCATCTCAATTTGGTGCCATCTGCTGTTCTTTTTCCCTTTTGGGATTATCAAGAGATCTTCTTCAACCTCATTCTCAGCAGAATTTTGGGTCCCAACATGATAATGGCTATGCATAGCTTTGGGAAAAACGGTCTGCTTTTTAAATCCTACTTGCAAGTTTGTTCGAACTAAGCCCTACTCCTCTCACACGGGAAAAGAGAGAACACGAAGGTTTTGTTTGCCAATGATTTAGAAAACTTTTTGAATATTCAAATATGAAAAATATTTTTTCTTAGAATTCTTTTTTAAAAAGCAAGAGGAAATATCTCAAATGTCTTTCAAAAAACATGTTTTTTGAAACAAGTTTTTTAAAAAACTGTTTTCTATCGAAAGATTATCAAATATTTTAAAAAAAAATTATTTTCAAAAACAGTTTCGAAGGTTTTCTTTCAATTTTGCAACGTAAAACATTGGAAGGGAAATATAAATTATTTATAAATCTAATATACCATTAATGGACTGGATGGTGTTACTTTATATATATATATATATATATATATATATATATGTATATATATATATATTTTTTCCTTTAATTTGAAGATGAAGCAACACCTGAAATTGTGGGTTGAAAAAGGTTAGGTGAGTTTATATTAATAGGACAAATTTAAAAGAGCTTCTAATAAGAATTGTGTTTACTTTTAGTTAAAATAGGATAAGTTAAGAAGAGCATCTTGTGTTACCAAATCATTTGTATCATTTTTCTACCAAAAATTAAGAATGGCTCGTCTCTCCTTTGGTATAAAAGTTGGAAAATGTCAAAGTATTGTGGTGGTATCAAACGAATGATTTGTACCATTAAAGCTATGTTTGGTTCTCAGAAAATTTGAGAGAAAATATAAAGGAAAGAAAATATAAAAAAAAAAATATAAGGAAAAAAAAAGTGAAGGAAAATAAAAAATGGATTAAAAATTGATAAGTTATTTTTATTTTTTACTTCAAACTCATTTTATTTATTTTAACTCATTAATATAAAGATTAAATAATTTTAAAATACATAAATTTTTAATTAATTTTAATTATATTTATTTATTTATTTTATATTTTTCATAGGACAATCAAACATGAAAAAATCATTTTCTTTTGTATTTTTTTTCTTTCCTTAGTATTTTTCTGGAACCAAAAATAACCTAAATATATATAGTAAGATATAAGCATATGAATAGGGATATAAATGAATGTGATCAATAAAAGATACAAATAAAATAAATTATAATATAAACAATGAGATCGAAAAATATATATACGGTATAGGGATTTTAAGAAGTGTTTTTAATTTTTTTTATACTTTAAAGATAAAAAAATTTTAAGTGTTAAAAAAATTAGAAATATTTTATAAAATCACTGTTAAACATACTCTAAATATTTATTTGTATATTTTTTTATATTTTATTTTTTATTTAAAAAAAACATTTAAATAGAAGTAACGCATTATTTTATGTTTTTAAAAAATCACTATGGGGCAAATGTATTTATACTAAATAATGAATAAATTTGAATTTCATTGAGACAATGGAATAGAAGAGAAAATGACAACCATGCATAGTTCTTTTATTTATTTATTTATTTATTTATTTTTAGGGTTTTGAACATAAGGCTTAATAAGAGGATCATTTTTAATATAATTAATAATCATATAAAATACAATTATAATAATTAAAATAATGGGAAAACAAAACATAAGTGCCAATAGTATATAAAAAAACTTTAGTGGATACAAAAATAAATGAGAAGTGCCATTTAAAAAAAAAAAAAAAACTACATAGGCCTTTGGTCTACTATTTCTTATTTAAACAATTATTTTAAAATAATTAACATTGATTATAAATTCCTCCAACACATCAACTTCTTCCTTTTAAAAAAATAAATAAATATATTTTTTTCAACTTAGAGGTCATTCGAAGAAAATGATATAATTCTGACATAAAAAAAAATTGAGGTGAGTGATGTAAAATTAATATGATTATTTAAGAAATTAAAAAAATTAATATAAAGAGTGAGAGGACATTGATACAAATAGAATATTATGAAGATATGAGTCATGACATCACATTATATAGTAGTGGGGTATATATGCCACCATGAATTATGAAGGAGAGATTGCAAACTGTGTGACACCCTGTGGTGATGATTTCATGTGATCATTCTAATCTCATAGAAACATTTAAAAATTAAGGGAAAAAAAAAAATCAAATCCCTAACCCTAATTGGAAAATTTTGCATGACCCTAAATTTTAAGGGTTTTTATGAGTCCATGCAAGCTATAAAACAATACTGTAAAAAAAAATGATAAAGAAAATGATTTTCTAATATTTAAATTTTAGAAAAGATGTTAAATATTTTTCAATTTCATTTTTCTTAAATAAATGTAAGAAAAAATTACATAGTTGGTGTCATGTGATATATTTCTTATTTATTATTTTAAAAAATAAAAACTTTAATACAAAAAGTAGAAATTTATGATATATTTCGATATTTTAAAATTTTGACAATACAAAAACCTTTTATTTCCTTAAATTTTAAAAATTTTGAAAGAAAAGATATTTACCTATTTTTTTTGCATAAAGATTCTAACATTTTATGTAAGACTTTAAACTTCTAAAAATAAAAGTAAAAAAATATATCCAAACATACACTCGATAATTTAATTTTCTTTCCATCATTTTTTTTTTTACAAACAATTAAATAATAAAAAATTTTATAAATTTTTCTTATATTTTTTCTTCCTTAAACTTTCCAAGGTGCCCAAGAGAAAATATAGAGATAAGAAAATACTATAAGAAGGAGAAAATGATCACAAGAGAGCTTGTAATTAAAATAGAAATTTAACGAACAATTCAAAGAAAACATATGAAAGAAAACATCCTAATTTACTGCAAATACTTCCATAATATCCCAAAATGACATTGTTGCAACTTTCTTACCTTCCAATCATTCAAAATTTGAGAATACAACTGCAGAATCAAAAGTCCTGCATTGACATATATATCTATATATTTATATATATATTGATATAGTTCAAGGTGACCAATTTAACTGCATGTAATAATACTAATCATCCTCTCTTTCGCTTCTTCGATCGGGCTTCATCAACTTAATGAAGCTTTAACTCTCATCAAGATGATAAATGAGTACATGCATAGAAAGACATCAAAGACTTGACCATGATCACTGAAGAGTTGGACAGCAACATCATATACTAGACATGGTAGAACTCCAAAATATAGAGGGTCGAATTCTCTGACTTGGACATGATATGGGGCCTGAAAGACAAGTCAAGATTCGATATGTAGATCAGAAAACGATATGGAAAGAGGTCATGAAGACTTAGGAGTATGCTATGCTACTATGCACAGGGTGAAAAAATGCATCTCAAAAGTCATGAAGCAACTCAGCCATGCTATTTCTTAGCTCTATTACTGTCCAGAACTGACAAATTTTCCATCATATTCATGAAGAAAAAGATTTGGTATACTCGTGAGGTTTTGGGAAGATGTTTATGGATGAATTTTGTTTACAACCAATACTCGTGGGGTGTGATCACTACAAAGACATGGAGACTAATTTATGATATATGGATCAGAATTTGCTCATCTCATTGGAGACAAAAGACAACATTGTTTTGGTACAAAGGACAAACACATATAACATTACCAAACAAAAGGACATTCACATGGAAGAGATTTTAAAGACGAGAAAGATTTTGTATGGCAGATAAGATCTCCATAAAACTGTATGAGAAAATCTTCAAGAATATCTAAGAGTCTACCATAGTGATCCTATTGTATAAAGAGTATGACCAACAAACAACCACATTAATTGATTAATTAATTAAATATTTGGTTTATCCTATTGTCTAGGTGATCTCCATTTATGAATATTTTTTCTTTGGAGGAGGGAGGGAGGGAGAGGGAGAGGGAGAGGGAGAGGTCTCCAATTATATATGAATACTTTTTGTTTGGAAGAGAGAGAGGGGGAGAGAGGTGGAGAGAGGGACATTGTCTAATGTATATATATACATGTGTGTGTGTGTTTGTGTAATGTGCATCCATGGCGGGCAGAAAAATCACTCAGAATCCCAAAAGAGCCAACTCTAGAGAAAAGCAAACATGCAGATGAAAATTATTTAACTGGGAAACCCCCAAAACAAACTGGACTTTGCATGAGAGAAAGAGAGAAAAAGAGATTTTCCCACTGTTTCCATTGTCCCAAATGATTGTGAGAGGAAAAAGATGCCCAGGTAAAGTTAGGAAGCACAGTCATATTCTCCCTCTTTACTCTCAAAGATTACTAACAACTATGCAAATTAGGGTTTCTGAACCATCTCCAAGACTCCAACTAGGGTTTATCTATGAAGAGAATGAGATTCCCTCTCCCCCATTTCTCAATAAAATAAACCCTAATCAACGACTGATTCTCCCTCTTTTCTCAGGTTTTTTTTTCTCCTTAGCCAATGATATGAACCAGAGTTTTCTTATATATATAGAGATTTCTAATACCTTCATTGTATATTATTATCATATTCCATTATTTCCATGGAGCTGAACTTGTGTATATAACTAAATGGGATGATTACCATTTTCTCGGGAAAGCTGGAAAGAATCACATGGACTGCATCGGAAAGTTCGACTCATCGCTGTTCGCCTTCATTTGATTTCTCTTTTTCTTCTTCTTCTTATACGGGACACCCCTCGCCTTGGCTTGGGAGTCCCTCACTTCGCGTAAATAAATCCGAATTGCCCCACTGGCAAAAGGGTTTTTCTCAGGTAATCCTCCATTTTCTTCATAAGCAGCTCTGAGGCGACCGATTAGGGCATCAAGGCTGCCCCAAGCTTGTTTCAATGGACAAGTACAAGGACCAGGTGGTTCAGGTTGCCCAAAATAGACACAGCCTTGTAGGTGCACCTTAGTCTTTCCGAACTGATCAAGATATCGAAGAAAATCGAGTACTTGGTTGGAGTTGCACTGGGCGAGGGCAACTGGGGGTCTTTGATTCTTCAAGAACTGTCCAAAGGTGTTCCAGTCTCGCCGCTTCTGCGACTCGTACCGACTCAGTGGTGGCGGTTGCTGCTGCTGATCTTCAGCAGAGGATCGAGTCGACGACCCTTCTCCTGTGTCCTTTCCTTTGTTGCTTGACATATCAGATGAATTCCCAAGCAAGATGAAGAAGAAGATGGTGGGAGAAGAAGAAAAAGAAGAAGAAGATAGCAGAATTGCTGTGGGAAAAAGGATGGAGATCACATCATGGGGCTGCTGAGGAGACATGCCATGGGACCTATGAAAGTGCTTTAGCTCCTCTTTTTCTTCCTCCCTCACATTATTTTCTTCCTTTAATTGTACTATTAGCATTAACAATACTTCTCTTTTTTTTCTATATATTTTTAATAATGTTTCCATCATCAAAGCAATCATCATGGAATAAACTAGCCCAATTGGTGACAATGTTTAAAACCTGGTCACTAGGTTTCTACTGCTGCAAATTAATAACCCGGCCTAGGGTGGATTCACCTGGGACATTTCTTCTCGTTTGGGAAGCGACACGGGAAAATTTACCCAATCTAGAAAATAGTGATTGCATGTTCTCAGTATCTCACTCACATTAATACAATAATTATAAGTTCATGATAGAAAGCATCAAGCAAATTGATATCCATAAGTCTAGAGACGTGACTCAGAAGTAGCTAGCTAGCTTCAACTATAACAATATTCCTATCTTGCTTTTGCATTTAATTGGTAGAAATGATAGGTGATATGTGTACCCCATCCTGTTAGTACTAATTTGCAAGCTTGAATTTGAATTACAAATTTATAAAAATATATTTATGCATTAAAGATTATCCAAAGCTACATAAGATGGGAAAAGATATTTCACTAACTTGTCATGATATATGTGTGTGTGTGTGTGTGACAAAGATCATATGATATAAAAGCAGATTGTTTTCTAGGGTACTGCTCTAGGAGCTGTTTGGTTCATTTCAAACTTTCACCAACATTTTTGGCTGGCTTCATATTTTGCTATGTCCTCGAGTTCATTTTAGAGGATTGATTGGTGTAATACCTTTAAATGGTACACAAAACAAAATTGAATTGCTTAAAACTCAGTCCCAGTTTTGAACCCTTTGATTTTGACTCAATAGGTGGAGGGGGGTAGCCAGATATGGTGCCCAGGATTAGATGGTTGACCCTCAAAGATTCTCACCCATATTATAATCAAATTATGATCAAGTCACAGCCTGGTTAAGAAAAGACTCCAAATGCCCTATACCAATGCGCCACATAAGCAAAAAAAATTTAAAAAAATTATACGGTTACCATCGGACCGGGCCTTCACCGTTCAATCGAAGACACCCGGTAACCCTAGCGGATTTTCATAATATGATTGCCACCACCATCACCACTACTATTGCAACCATTGATAAGGGTTAATGATACTAAATAATACTCAACTGTAGTACTAGTGTTAGTGATGTTTTTGTTTGTTTCTAGTATGGTGTTTGCTTTATATTTCATGTAGCTTTTGGAAGTTTTACCATAAGATGGATGCAAAGCCTAGAATAACCGACATGCCCTTGAAGCATGTTTCCAGAAATTAAGCTACACGTCAATGTGTTTTGGTTTTAGTGCATGATTAGAGTTGTGGGGTTTTCATACTTTTCTAGTGCGTACTCCAAGCTTCAGAGATCAATGTAGAGAAGTAATACCAGGGTAATGGGGTTGAGACATTTATATACCCATGTAAGAGTAGCCATATATAAATCAGTACTACTTATGAGGGTATCATTCAAATATTATACATTTTATTGGGGTCAAAGGCAACAATGAAACAATATTATTCTCCATCTCATATTGGCTATGTTTGGTTCGTAAATTACTAAAGAAAAAATGTTAGTAGCAAGCAAAAATGAAAATATATGGTAATAAGAAACATCTTCAAAAGTTAATGGGTGGTAGATACGGTGAATTGGTAGTAGTTATTGAGATGCATGGTCTTGTGTGGAATATATCATTTGTTAAACCACTTGTTAGGACTAAAACCTTAAATACCAGTCCAATTTTTCCATCGAGTAATACCATAATTAAATGTACGAGTACTTTGACTCTATCATGATGGTTTACACCGTGAATTTCATGTTTTTGGTTTTTTAGCCGCTTTTATATTGATCTTGTCAAAAATTCTAATTATTTGATTTGAATTCTCTAGAACTCTTGGTGTTTATGTTTGAATTTTCAGTTTTAATGATTTGATTAGAATTCACCAAAATTTAAAATGTTTATGTTTGAATTTTTTAGGTGGATGGACTATTTTTTCCAAGGGGCGTACAAAGTAAAACAACAATTAATGCAGCATCCATTTCTTTTCCGTGGATTTGGAGGATTCCATACTATGAATCTCTCCCCCATAGAACTCCAACTTGATCCCTCTCTGTCAAATCTGCATTCATACTTGGTTGATTAGAGGTTAGACTTTCCTGAAATTTTCAACCATGGCTCCTGTTTATGTCTCTAAAACCCTGGGCATTCTATTATAGTATATTCATAGAGGGAGAGAGAGAGGGAGAGAGGGAGAGAGAGGGTAGGAGAGGGGGGAGAGATTATACATTCTTGTAATAATGGTAAGTATGAACATGCATGAATGCTCAATTATTCCTGTACTTTTCACATGATCTTTTTAGATCTTTTTCAATAATTTCACATGCAAGTTTGTTGAATCCAGAAGAAAAGCATTCATAAAACAAATAGGTTTGATTAGACATCTACTAATAAATATACTTGACTAAAGTATATGCACCAATGTGCTCTCATATTGCCACTAATTAAAAAGTGGAACCCCAAGTTGAATTACTCTTCCATTTATTCTCTGGCAAAATGGCCAAACCACAACCACCCATCTATACACTATGATGTCACCACACTATTGGGACAAATTAGTATTAATGTTGATATGTAATTAATTTAGATAATTAATCAATTAATTAGATTCGATTCCCTAGGTTGAAGATTAACTAAGATAATATATAGTAGATATTGACAAAAGATCCAATAATTATCAGACCTTATTGTGATTGGATGTGATGTTTAATTATAAAATAAGCCTTAATTGATGTGGCTAATGAAGAAATAGATGAAGTGTGTGGATAAACAACTAGGTTGAAAGAATTGCAATGTAACCCCACCAGGCTTTTGGAACAAGATTCAAATTTCAAGTTCATTGGATTTAATTACAAACTGAAATGAAAGGAGGCAAGATTAGGTGGATTATATTATAAATTAAGAAAAGTAAAAAGGGGACAAACATAGAGAGATGTTTGGGCCCTACCTATTAGTATTTTACATTAAAGTAACTACTATTTACATTAGAAAAATAACCGTTTGGAAACATTAAGGTTATGTTTGTTTGAAATAAATAGGAATAGTAAAAGGAAAGAAAAAATATATTTAAATTTAATAAATTATTTTTATATGTTACTTCAAACTCATTTTTACTTATTTATCTAATATAGTAAGATTAAATAATTTAAAAATATATAAATTTTAAATTAATTTTGATTATTTTTTATTTTCTATTATATTTTTTTATAGTAAATCAAACATGAAAAAGCCATTTTTTTAACATTTTTTTTCTTTCTCTAATATTTTTCAAAAACCAAAATATAGGCTAAAAAAAGATGGGGAAATATTGTGAAATATGGATATATATATATATATATGGCTATTTATTTATGATTTATAATTTTTTATTTGTTTTTTCGTTGATGGTATGAGGTTATTCCTAGGGGGTTTTAGCTCCCTATACATTATTAATTCATTACCCAATAGTTTAATATCTTAAAGGATTATTTGATTAAAATGGATATTGAAAATACAACCTCATGTCTTAAAAACATGAAATATAACTTTTTTTAATATAAAAATAAGGATATATGTGTAATTTCAATATATTGAAATTTTTTTTGGATATGAATATTATCTCATTCTTTTACTCAAATATTTATGCCCTATTTGGTAATTGTTTTTAGAATATTTTTCAATTATCCAAAAAAAAAAAGACATAAAAATACATTTGACAACCTAAAAATAGAAAATAGTTTTATGTTCTTAAAAACTGGTAAAACAATTTTTTATAATAGTTACTGTTTTGAAAAATAAAAAAATAGGAAAACAAATTTAACAACTAGAAAACAAAGAAATAATTTTTGTTCTTAAAAACAAAAAAATAAAGTATTTTTAATGAACATCTTTTAATTATTTTCACTTGTTTCTTAAAACTATTTTAAAAAATAATTATATGGTTGTCAAAATAGAAAATAGATTTTTACTTTTAGAAACTGATATAACTATTTTTTTTAGAACAATTTTCTATTCTTTGAAGTAAAAAAAGGAAAAAAAATTTAAAAACATAAAAACAAGTTTGATAACAAGAAAGCATAAAAATAGTTTTTTGTTCTTAAAAGCAAAAAATATATTATTTTTAAATAACATTTTTTAATTATTTTTATTTGTTTTTTAAAACTATTTTAAAAAATAATTATACAAATACGAAAAATGATTAGAAATAAAATTAAATATATAGAAAACAAGTTAAAATAACAATTTAAATTCCAAGTAAATTTTTATTGTTCAAAATATCATAAACAATTTTTATAATTTTTTTTTTAAAACTGTTTTCGAAAACACCTCCCAAGATCAACCATATATTTTGAAGCACATTAGTCTATATGCACATAAGAAGAGAGGAATGGCAAAGGTATATTAAAAATGACATGGAGATGCCAATTGAGAAAAACAATAACTCATCTCTTACCACCTTTAGCACCTTGTACAGATTTTAAATCATTTTCCTAAACTTTAAGTACATGCACTGACTGTACCGATTTCATAGCACTTTAAGAAATCATAACCTCCAAATAATTTGTTTTACTATTGAATAAAATTCAAAATACCCCTCAGTAGCTTGGGCTCACCAAGACGTCTCTAACCCTCATGGATGATTTTTGAAACGGGTACGTAACTCCCAAGATTCAGTCAACTTACAACTACCATTGAATTTCATAGTGTTAGAATTTAAATTTGAAATTCAAATTCAATCCCCCACACGTATGGAGGATGAGTGACAGATCGATGGAAAGTTTCTATTTTTGTTGAATTCAAAAATAGATATTTGCTTTACTTCATTTGGATGATTTATTATCGGACTTACGAACAACATTATTATGTCTTAAATTTTTTTATTTGAATTACTTTTTCTTTTATACACCCCTATGGGCCTATTTTCTTATTTTTATTCAATTGTGTCCTATGATATTCATAGACACCTAGAATCCTCCTTCAATACGAGGCTTCCATGGCCTAAACTCATGACTCAAGGTTCTGATATCAATTCTTAAATTAGACTTTGATAATTTTATTTGAAAATCAATTAATATTTAATGTCTAGTGAGGAAACACAATCATGATACCAATTCTCAGTTTTGATCTTCTCATCTGTAAACCAACTAGCGTCTAGCAAGTACACACATATCACTAATCACGACGGAGATAAAAAGTTAGAAAGGTGAAAGTTTTCCTTCTCACAATTATGATTGCACATACTTTTTTTCTTTTTCAAAATCCTAAATCATAGGGGGTTAAAAGATAATAGGGCAAATTTGTCATTTAATGAATAAAAAATTGTTTGTTTGGTAGGAAAATAAGACATGAATTGATCCATTCCAAAGGCCAAAAATAAACAAAAAATAAATAAAAGGAAAATAAAATAGAAAATGCTATCCAAATCACTCAACATATATAGATAATAAGTGTATACAATAAATATACAAATAAAATAAAATAAATAGAAAATTGGAACTCATAAATAAGGTTGAACAAGACTAAAGTTTGACTCTATGTCTTTAAAACGAATTTGTCCATCTTAAGTGCTTATGGTTTATTGGCAATTGTCTCACAGCATACAATGATTACTTTCTTATAATAATAGCACTTCAAATCACAAAAAATAATAAATCACTTAATAGTTTATACTCTCTTGTATATCAAATATTTGATAGAAAAGATAAATAACTAGACTTGAAACTAAGGAGGATTTGAATGACAGGAAAGAAAAAAGAGTGGAAAAAATAGATTTGAAATTAAGAAAGTCTTGAATGACAAGAAAGGAAAAAGACAAGAGAAAATTGATGAATAAATGAAAATATAATGGGATCCCTGTTAATAGATTTGATGGTATCTTCTAGAAGAGATGCGTCTTTAAAATACTAGACACATTCTTTAAAGGGTTGTATCTTAAGACACCAAATACATCTTTTGAAAAAGGTTATGTCTTTTAAATGCAAGACGCATCTTTTAAAAAAAATGTCTCCCAAGGAAAAAAAAATGTCCTAATTTCAATTCACCTATGTAAATTCCAATCGTAAATATATTTTAGAACACAACTTCAAGAACTCCAAAAATATTTTTAGAATATGATATTTAAGAAAATATGAAAATATTTTTTTTTTTATGTTATCAAAATCATACTATTGTTTTCATCATTGAATATAAAAACATGTTTAATATGATTATTTTTCATTCCAATTAAATACAAACTCTAAGTAAGCTGAAACTTAAGACTAAGAATTAATTGATTAAAAGGGATAAAAAGATCTTGAATTTGTAAATTTAACCTCTCCCAATTTTAAACTTAAAAAGTAACCAATTTTGAACTTAAATATCATTCAAGATTTTGATTATTTATATGTAAGTTTTAAAGAAAATGTTATTTTTACAAGAAAAATATAAGGATATTTTTGCCAAAAATAAGTATTTTTTAGGCTGAAAAAAAAAGTAAAGGGTTAGATTTACAAATTGAGAATGTTTTCATCCTCTTTAATCAAATAACCCTAAGATTAATCCGATCTAATTTCAAGAATTAATTGGTTAAAATGAATAAAATAATTTTTAAATTTGTGAATCCAACTATTTTCATGTTTCTTCTAGAAAAATAACTTATTTATTTACATGTAGATTAAAAAAAAAATAATAATAAGAACAGTTTTATCAAAATGAGACTAAAAAAGGATAAAGGGTTAAATTTCAAATTTTGGATTTTTAATCAAATAACTCTAATTTCAATATGCATAGAGGCTTCCTTTTGCACTCATGTCGTGTTAAAGCTTCTTTCTGTGTTCAAATCATATTTTTTTAATGTGTTTAAAACATCGAATATATTCGTGAAGGATCATCAATCACGGAAAAATTGTACCTTAATTTGAAATAGTAGTTAAATAATTGAGATTGATTTTCAAATATTGGATACAATCATTTTTAAAGTTTGACATTTATGAAACCATCTTAAAATTTCCCACTACAAGGATATTGGTGGTGGTGTCCCATTCCCACAAGAGAGATTAACTAACTTAGCCGATAAGCAAAACTCATAGCAAAAGTTGACATCTAATCAATAAATTAATCTTCCATTTAATAACATTTGTTTCCATGGTATGATCGAAAACGATAAAAAAAATCTCAACATCATGGGTTGATAGACCTCAAAACGTAGTTTAACATCTTTTTTTCTTTTCTTTTCCCGTGAAAGATTAGAATAATGAATCATATGATGGGAAAAGAATATTTGGGAAAAGGATTTTGAGGAGATTGGATGGAGATGTATTGGAATGTATCCAAGAAAATGAAGTATCAAATCATTCCAATTTTGACCCTTAATATAATCTTTTAGCCATGTTAAAAATGTCTAGCAACTTGTACACTTTCTATTCACTCAATCTACTTTATTATTTATTTTATTTATTTTCTTTTCCTTTTTTCCTCGTTATTCAAATCCATCAGTCAAATAAAAGTTAAAGACTTTTGTGTCTTGTTTTTTTTCCTAGTTAAATGTAAAAGCAAAAAGTTAAGAAGAATAGTAAGCATAAATAATGGAGGTTGGTCTTAAACCTTACTTCTATGAGGGACAACCTTTTACAGCCCCCCACGTCATGTTTTATCTTAGGCTGAGTTGGTATGATTTTCAACCTTTTTTATTCTTTTCCCTAAGATTAGCATGCCATGTTAGGTAGGTTTGAGAAATTTTGAGTCAAATTGATCATTCAACCAAATTTTTTTTTAAGTTATATATATATGAGGTATCAAAAAAATTATATTACATCAAATTTTAAAATTTTTAAAAATATTTTTTTTAAATATAAAATAAATCTATATTCTTTTGTGGAAGAGATTTTATTTATTACTATTTTTTTATTTTTAAATATATATATATATATATATATATATAATAGGAAATGTATTCAAAATAGACACTAAGAACTTGTTTGACCATTGTTTTTAAAAATAATTTTTTTATATTTTAAAATTAAAAAAAAAAAGAAAAAAAAAAAAAAAGAGGAGAATATGTTTGACAATCAAACTATTATTTTCTACTTTCTATTCTTAAAAAAGAAAAATAATATATTTTTAAAGAGCATTTTTTTAGTTGTTTTTACTTTATTTTTGAACGATGTTTTAAAAAATAATTATACATACATGCAGAATGATTGAAAATAAAAATATAAAAAAATATTTTTTAAAATATTAAAAATATGTTCAAAACATTTTAGGTTACAAAAAAATAAAAGAAAAATATCTCAAAAACCGTTTTTTAAAACAATTACCAAATAGGGCATAAGGCTCTATTTGGGAAGTGTATTTAAAAATTGTTCTACGATGTTTTTGTAAAATAAAAGTTTGTATGAGAATTTAAAATGTTTTTAACTTATTTTTTATATTTTTAAATATATTTTAAATATAAATTTAATATTTTAATACTTTATTTTCAATCATTCCTTATATTTGTATAATACTTTTTAAAGCAATTATCAGAAAATAAGTAAAAACAATCTTTAAAAAAATTGAAAATACTTTATTTTCCATTTTTTTAATTTTTTTAAATGCAATTACCAAACAAGCCTTAATTAGGTGGTTAAAAAACCACTATTTTAAACATTGATTTTACAAAAAAAACTACCCTAAAAGGCTGAAAGGCTAAAAGGCTAAAAGGCTAAAAGGCCAATTTCATTCTGAACC
The DNA here is from genome assembly GCF_030704535.1 of Vitis vinifera. NCBI lineage: Eukaryota > Viridiplantae > Streptophyta > Magnoliopsida > Vitales > Vitaceae > Vitis > Vitis vinifera. The sequence continues at coordinate 1,468,021 of NC_081823.1, forward strand.
CTAATTTTGAATGCTACAAAAAAACAAATGGGCTTTGGTATATGGTTCAAAGGTGGGTGGCAAATCATGTAACGGCAAGGGATGATGACAAAGATGTAACATAGTGGCCCCCCTACTAGAGCAGTAGGTACCAGTCTAGATACCTTACAATACATTTTAGACCTCTCTTTTTCAACTAAAGTTGTCCTCCAAAAATCCCATTTCAAAATTTCAAATTCAGTTCTTGATGTGTCTCCATCTTTGAATTTTGTCACGAGAAATCAAGCCTTTTTCCTATGGGGTTTTATGCTCTCAGACCATGTCCCTTTGCTTATTTCTAGTTACCTCTAAATTCTTATCTCTATTAATCTCTTAATTAGCAAATTTCTTTTCAAGAAGTTCGTCCCACTTGGATTGCACCCTCAACCGATATTATTGATCGTCTTGGTCTTGATCTTGGTATCAGTCTCGATCTCGATCTCGATCTCATGTTGGAATATCACCGACTATAAAAAAGTTCAAAAAATTATATTTATATGTCATTATTGACGTGTTGGAATAAAGAATGAGAATAAAAAAATAATTTTATCTCATGTATTAATTTATTTTAATTATTTTTTATATAATGAAAAAAAGTCAACATTATAAAAACATTTTTTTATTCTTCTTTTTTGGATTATGTTATTTCTTCTATTTTATTTTATTTTTATTTTTATTCCCAGATACCAAACGCACCCTAAATGGTTTGCGAATTTCATCATTAACCGATGTAGAGATATGTAATCATACATGAAGAAGGGTGTTAGTTTATTGATCTAATCTTTACTTTCAATTGGTTACTTAACTACCAAAGGTTGAGAAGAGAACTAGTGGCGGTTGCAGCAGTGTTGGAAATTTGGGCTTTTTGAGGACAGCCCATTCATTTTATGGTCATGGTTGAGTGGGCTAGTCTAGTGGGCCGGGCCAAGAAGAGAACTGGAACTGAAGCTGTCTAGTACTTATGGGAAAAATTAATTTTATTAACTTGATAAGATTGATCATTTGATGAGCATACACAAGTGCTAATTGGGCTATTTTAACCACATGGACGTTAAAATTATATTTGGTTCTTAAAAAATACTAAGAAAAGAAATGTAAAGATTATATTATTTTCATTCTTTAAAATAAAAATTATACTATATTTTAATATTTTTTATTTAAAAAATTAAAAGTTCTATATCTCACCATTTATCATATCTCATGTTTAATTACAGATACGATATAATAAATGATGAAATAATTTATTATATTTCATCACAAACCAAACATAAAATATGATATAATATTCATTCTCTTATCTTATCTTATATTATTTTTTATCGATCAAATATATCACGTAAGATAATGTAATATATTTGAAGTTGTTTTTTTTTTAATTTTTTTTATTTTAAGTGGGATATGAGTTGCATACCTACCCACTACTATAATAACTTTGGACATTAATTAGGTTTGGTGAAAGAGATATTTGGGAGGTGTAGCTAGCTGTCTCCAAAATGGTGGACGGTCCTGGACACCAGCTTGATCAGCATGGTACTCGATCGATTGATACGTACACAGTACACCTACCATATTCGGAAATGAGTAATTGTAAATTGATGACAAAATTAATTATTCTGGATCCCCTCGGCCCACCCGCTAGATGACCAGCTTGTGTTGCCTACACATGTCCCTTTCTGATGCCTCCACATCCTCCAAAATGGTCAACAATTGCCTCATTTTCCTACAAGGTGTTCCACATGCATCCATCAGACCCATAAATATATGTTCAAAGTCTTTGTGTGTTGAATTCTAAATTTACAAAAAAAAAAAAAAAAAGGACAAATCTAGTCCCCTCTTCCACAAATTTTGGCTAATTTTTAAGCCAGCTAAAACTTGTTCATGGTCACTGCACCAAGATCTTAAACGGATATAAAAATAAAATAAAAATAATAATCTTCTAATGTTTGATTTTATCATAAAAATTATTTTTAAAAATTAAATATAATTAAAATTTATAAATTTTTAAATTATTCAATCTTTATATAATAAAATAAAAATAAGTGAAATGAATTTAAAGAAGTATATGAAAATAATTTTTAGCTTCAAACCTATTTTTTATTTTCTTTTATTTTTTTTCTTTCCTTCTATTCATCTTCTTCTTATTTTATTTTCTTATAGTTTCTGAAAAATGCTAAGAAAAATAAACTTTAAGAAAATTTAATTTTTCTTGTTTGATTCCATTATAAAAAAAAAATATTAAAGAAAATTAAAATTAATTAAATTTTATATATTTTTAAATTATTCAATCTTTATATAATAAAAAAGAATAAGTTAAATAAATTTGAATAAATTTGTTGACTTTAATGCTTTTTTTTCTTCCACATTTTTTTTTCTACTTTTTCTTCTTATTTTATTTTCCTTAAATTATCTAGAAACCAAACATAATATTAGATGATGTTTATTTTTTGCTGAATAAAAAAATCAAAATATTTGACTTTTTTATTCAATTAAAAGAAAGTTTTAATATCAACTAATATAATTAAAATAAACTTGTTATCCAGGAGTCATTTTAACTTTTTTTATTCAGATAAAAAAACAAACATCACCTTAAACTTTTCATTACATTGGAAAACATATAACCGAATACATGAAAGATAAATCAAATTCGACCATGGCTCCACTATTTTTTAGCCAATACTAAATGCTTGAAGTGAGAAAATTAAATTAATCAACCATAACCATCTCTCAACATTATTTCTGCTTAAGAGTACTTGATATATCCCACGGAAGTAGCATTCTCATCTTTAATAAGAGTCGCAAGCAATGGAGCAAGCAGGCACTTAGAAGTATCTTCCTTGTAAATAAACCCTAAACACTTGCAGTCCCTGCTACATCTTTCTCTACACTCCTCCACCTTCATGGGACCTTTCCCATCATCCAAATATGGATTCAAGAAATTCTCCACTCCAATAATCTTGTAGTAATCCACCTTAGCAGCTCCGCCCTTGCATGGTGGCAGCCGTGGCGGCGCGCAGCTCTCGCTCCACCCTAGAAGGCCTTTCGGGCTAGGGCAGGCCACGCACATGCCCTTATTGCATAGCCCGAAGGAACCACATTTTGATGGTAACGCACATTCTCTGATAAAGTAACTAGAGAAGAATGCAAAGGTTTCGTCCCATTTCAGGTAGCTTACCTGGTCATAGTATGTATACGCCCTGAGGTTCCCATCATGGCTGAGTCTCAAGAAGGAGTATGTCGCGTTGTAGTTCAGTTTGTTGAGGTTGCGCTGCCCTCCGCTGCTAATTGGACGTACCTGGAGGAGCCGGCGGCGTCCGGGAGGTGGTGGGGTTGGGGTTGTCTCCTCGTATGCGCTCAGCACTAGCTCAAATGCAGTGGCGTTATCGTTCTCCGGTATGGCTTCGAAACTCACTATGTTTCCAAAATCATCACCCGGCCAACCGCCGTATTGGAGGAGCTTGCCGGAGTTGTTTATATACATGGTTAACCCCTTTTTATCAAACACCAAACTGTATTTTCCGTCGGAGCCATCCATTTCAGAGACCCGGCTAACGAGTTTGTTCCGGCCTTTGATCCGGAGGAGCTGACCCACCAAGAGGGTGTCAGTGGGGTAATCAAAGCTCTGCCAGATGAACTTCCCGTTCTTATCGTGAAGAACCAAGTTCCCATTCGGGAGAAGCTTAATGCCGGTGACGCCTTTGTTTGCCGTGTTGGTCTGCCACACCACTCGGCCGTCCGCCTCCGCAAGGACGAAGTTCCCGTCACGGCCAAAGGTGAGGGTGGAGTTTTCGTGTGCTGGGTTGTTGCGGTTGGCGTCCCAAACCCACCGCATGAGGCTTTCGTCCCCAGGGACTCCGGCTCTAATGGCGAAAATGTAGTTATCAGGAGTGGTGTTGTAGAAACAAAGGCGGAAGGGGAAGGTGAAGAAAGTATAGACGTCATTGCGGATCACACGATAGCTAGCATCATATTCGATTATTCGATCTCCAAATTCGCCTTGGTTAACGAATTTGAAGGTTTGATTTGCAGGAACTAGGGCTAGAGCAGCAAAAGGAAAGAGGATGAGGAGGATGAAGATATGGAAAAAAGCAGTAGCCATGGCTGTTCTTTGCTGGCTAGCGAGTGGATACTGAGGGCATTATATATAAATTTGAGGGAGAAACTTACCGCCTTTTATGTTTTCAAAAGTCAAGTAACTCGGCTTAGTTGTGTCCGAACATGACTAAGGATTGCAGTCAAATATGACTAAGAAGAGAAGTACTACGTACAGTCAAATACGACGGTAGAGAATCCAAGGCTTGATTAATCTATAGGTGCTTTTTGGATTGGTATCAAATGATTTCCGTTTCCAGGATATTTTTTTAAGTCTCATAATTTATGTCCAAAGAATCTTATTTATTTATATTTTTATATCTTAATATTAATAATCTGTATCTAATTATATAGATATAATTTATTCTAAGTTCTCATAACTTTAAAACGCATTTATAATCATATCGGGAATTATTCAATGTAGGACATAATAATCATAATCACCCTCTAATTTTCTTATTATGTCTTATGAAATTACAGAACCAAACAAATAAATATTTTTCATGAAGTCAAACAAACTCACACAGTGGATTAAAGATCAACTCTAATATCATTTATAACCACTCGCACTTAACTGTATAGATGTTATGTGTTCTAAAAGTCTAATGGATCCTCACAATTTTAAAACGACTTTATTAAGAGAAACTCATAACTATATCGAAAACTTTATCCCCTATTTAGTACAGAATATCATATTGATCTTATTTATTTGTACTTTTATTTAATAATTTAAATTTTATCGTATATATTCAACGGTTTAGATTTAAAGTTCAATAGATAATATTATCTTAGCATTTTCCTTAAACTACACTGTCAAATCTATTACGATCTAGATTTTTATTTACACAAAATAAAAAAGGCATTATCTCACTATCCAAAAACCCTATAAAAATGAACTTTTGTACAATAATTGCAGACACCGACAATATCTAGCCGGGTGGAAGCCCACTTAAGGGTTTGGCCCCAGTGGTTTAAGGATTCATAACAACCTCTATCACCCCAAAATGGAAACAGATGGAAGAAAATTAAAAAATATTTTTAAAAATATTATTCTCAAAAACAATTTTTTTTTTTACAACAAACACACTACAAGTCTTCTTCTTCTTGAAAAGGAAATATCGAGCTCAATAAACTCACTCAACTGCCATGGATCCCACCATCTGACGAGGACTGAGGAGAGTAGGACAGATATTTTCTTGCCTTATGTCACGGACTTAGTCGTTCACTAAGCTCGTGCAGCACTTAGGCAAGTCAAGACACTTGATCTTGCTAAGTCAGCCTTGATCCCCAATGCTTAGCTTGCTCGGCTAAGACACTCGCGACTCGAAAGCTTAAGAGCTTAGTAGGCAACTCCTTAAAGAATGGAAGCTTTATTATCTCAAGAAAGCCTTTACAAGTGCTTGGATGCTCACTTGCTTGGTGCCTTGGCCAAATGAGGCTCTCACCTATTTATAGGCACCAATGGAACTCTCTAGAACCTTGGAGGGTTCCTTACAATTCATGAATATTCTAGAATGTCCTACACTATTCTAGAATATTCAAGAGACTTCTAGAATGTCCTACACTATTCTAGAATATTCAAGAGACTTCTAGATTTCTCTAGAAAGCTTTGGACCCTTCTCATGCCTTCTATCATAGTGTAGAGTTGTGTGGACTTCTCTAGGCATTTCTAGAACCTTCCACATTCTTCCCACTAGTGGCTAAGTGTGGATGTCTCCAAGGGTCTCTAGAAGCTTCTCTCCTCCTATATAAGCCCATGGGGAGGGTCATTTGAAGCATCTTGTGACACTCTCCCCCACCAATGCCATCGACGTCCTCGTCGTTGCCTCATTCTGAAACCTCTCGATGTGTTTCCAGAATTTTCTCAAGGCATCCGCATGTTCCCAGCTTGCCTGCCTCTTAGGTAGTCCTTTCCATTGGACTAGATATTCTATCACAGGAAGGACCCCTTGTCTCCTGGTGACCCGTTCAGCCAGGATATTCTTCACCTCCTTCTCCCGTGAGGCTTCAGATGGATGCAGACCCGTGCGCTTCCAATGCTTAGAGTGCTGCTTCCTCTTACCCATTGAGTTCACCTTTCCCTTGGTGACCTCTTCCATGTGTGTGCGGGCTACCTCAGCTCGTTCCCCTTTTTCCTCCTTTACTTGCACCCCTGCTAGTAAGGAGGTCTCAGGCGTACTAGGCTTCGGGTTGAATTGGAGGGCACCTAGTAGCTGCATTGAGCCCATATGTGCTTCGTCCTCCTGCTCCCTCTCCTCGATCATGGCACTGAGCGCCTTCCTCTTTGGACAATCCCGTGCCCAATGTGGACCGTCACACAGGAAGCATTTGATTTTAGGCGTAAACTCTTTCCTTTCCGCCTTATCCCTTCCTTCTCGGACGTTAGACGTCTTGCCTGATCCCTTTTTAGGAGCATTGTGGTCCCTTGGAACCTCGTCTCCCCCACCCATGGCGTGGCTATCCTCCAAAGACTCAATCTTGGAGGAGTCTCCCCTCTTATAATCTGCTAAGGATTCTGCTATTGCCATAGCAGTGGCTAAGTCTTGAACACCTCGACGCCTTAATTCCTGCTTGGCCCACCCTTGCAGGTTATCCATGAAGTTGAATAGCAACTCCTCCTGAGTCATGTTAGGAATCTCAAGCATGAGCGAAGAGAATTCCTTGACATAGTCGCGTATTGAGCCTGTGTGCTTAAGACGCCGCATGTTTTTCCTAGCCAGGTAAGCCACGTCCTCCGGGTAGAACTGCCTCTTGATCTCCCTCCTGAAGTCCTCCCACGTCTCTATGGTGCAAATGCCTTTCTCCATATCGGCAAACCTTCGACGCCACCATAGAGTAGCTGTGTCAGTAAGGTAGAGGGTCGCAGTTCTTACCTTAGTCGCCTCATCCGTCAATGCGATAGCTTCGAAGTATCGCTCCATATGCCATAAGAAGTTATCCAACTCCTTGGCATCCCGCTTGCCACTAAACCTGTGTGGCTTTGGCACCTCCACCCTAGATGCCTCCTGTGTGGCCATGACCCGTGCCGACACAGCAGCCTTGTAAATGGCCAACTCCTGCCTAACTTCCTAGTCTCGGGACTCCATTCGAGTGGCCAAGGCCTCTATCCTTGACTCCATGCTAGCAAGCATGCTCAAGACCTTTCCTTGGAAGGACACAAACTCCTCGTGCGACACTGGCTGAACTTGCGAGACCAGCACCCCCTCGCGAAGGTCTTGGATCTGCTCCCTTAGATCCTCTAAGCCCTTCTCCATGCCTTGCTCGATCAAGTCCACCCCTTCCCGGGTGTCTGCCATGGCTAGCTCCACCTTGGCTAACCTTGCCTCCATGTTGGCAACAACATCACGAGATGTATCCTTCTTAACTCTGCCCCTGCCCCGTGCAGTAGGCTCGGTCTCCCTCCCACGGGTTTGCTCACTAGTCTCCTCCACGTTGGAACCCGACATGCTTCCTTTGCTATGCCCACCTCGTAACCGCGCTCTGATACCACTTGTCACGGACTTAGTCGTTCACTAAGCTCGTGCGGCACTTAGGCAAGTCAAGACACTTGATCTTGCTAAGTCAGCCTTGATCCCCAATGCTTAGCTTGCTCGGCTAAGACACTCGCGACTCGAAAGCTTAAGAGCTTAGTAGGCAACTCCTTAAAGAATGGAAGCTTTATTATCTCAAGAAAGCCTTTACAAGTGCTTGGATGCTCACTTGCTTGGTGCCTTGACCAAATGAGGCCCTCACCTATTTATAGGCACCAATGGAACTCTCTAGAACCTTGGAGGGTTCCTTACAATTCATGAATATTCTAGAATGTCCTACACTATTCTAGAATATTCAAGAGACTTCTAGAATGTCCTACACTATTCTAGAATATTCAAGAGACTTCTAGATTTCTCTAGAAAGCTTTGGACCCTTCTCATGCCTTCTACCATAGTGTAGAGTTGTGTGGACTTCTCTAGGCATTTCTAGAACCTTCCACACTCTTCCCACTAGTGGCTAAGTGTGGATGTCTCCAAGGGTCTCTAGAAGCTTCTCTCCTCCTATATAAGCCCATGGGGAGGGTCATTTGAAGCATCTTGTGACACTTAGCTGAAGGTAAACCCATAGATGAGAGATGAGCTGGAGTGGATAAGGTCAAAGATTACACTTTCTGGCTGCAACCTTGGCCAGGCTTGACTCTTCTGTGGGTAAAGGGGTCCACTGATTTTCGACAAGGAGACCACCAATACCAGTACTTTTGGACAAGTTGCCACATATTTATATCTAAATTAGTATATCATGATTTTGGATGGAATTTCATCTAAGCAAATAAGTAAAATGTTACATCTAAAACAAGCCATTTTTAGGGTTGGTGAAAACTCTTTATGCATGGTGAGATGGATCTTATATTGGTCGAGGCACAACCCCCAAAGAATTAGAACAAAATTCTACATAAACTGGGGTTGAATCCATGGCTTATTTTATAGAGGAAAACAAGCTTGGCAGTAGTTAAAACATTTTAGTCACGTATCTCATAGATGGCCCTGTGACTAAGGGAAGGAAATCTTATGACCATCAACTTGCCATGCTAATTTCTTCTTAGTTTTTGAATTTTCCCACTTTATATGAAACTAGAGAGCTGGGAAAAATGGGAATTTAATACTAAAGCCTGAGAGTAGGCTTGTAGGCAGGTGGTCCTAATTAATGGGCTGGATCAAATATTAGGATGAGTTGCTGGCTTCCCAAGGTTTCCCAGCCCATATAGGGCTGAGTAATCAAAGAGGCCACATCTTTACTTCAATTAAATTTCTGTCCGTATCATTAAGCACCCACTCACACTCCATATTAAAATCCTTTCAAGCCATCGATCACCCTCATGTTCATAAAAAAAATTAACACTTTTACCCTCTTAATCATAAACAAACTTTGTTTATTAATACTTTGGAGCATCTTCTGTAAAAGGGGAACAAGAAAGATTTTTATAAGCTCCACATTGTGCAGCATTTAATCCATTATGGTTCCTAAAAGAGATAGAAGCATGCATATAGACTACATTGTGGGTGCCCCTTGGCTTCTATGAAGAGCCAATTAATTAAGCAAGGATTAAACCTTTATTGTCAAAAAGTTGAAGCTTTGTTAGACACTTTAATGCCAGCCAAACAGCATATAATTCCAGATTGGGTGCAAGATTCCAATGTTTTCTTCCCTTTTCCTTAGCTTTCTTGGCAATCAAATTAACCACCAGGCACCCATATCTATATATCTACTAATTAACACTTTATGGTTACTGAATCTTATGAATAATTTTCTAAGCCCAAATTTTGATATTATCTGAAACCAACAAATCCTAATTAGCATGATAATTTGAATTTTCTCATGGAAAATTATGGGGAAGAAAATTTTTCCCCATATCTTCATTCAACTTTCAAAACTCGATTTGGATATACGGTAAATGTTCTAGGTTTTTGGTGTAATATGGCTTGATATTTATTATTGGTTTGAATCAAATATTGTGGTTCATATAATATCAAAGAATTTTCGTTGCTTGCTAACATATTAATACAATAATATAAAAATAAAACAACCCATATACAAAGATATTGGGGTTTTAATGTAATTCAGTTTATCATGCATATCTTTATAATTTGTGAATAAAAGAAAATCATTTCACTAAAATATATAAAATATAACCCTGAAACATTTCATGTTTTCCATTTCATTTCTTATATCTACATTTTAAAGTGCAAATTCTTATTTTATTAGATGTCCTGTGTTTCTTTTTTATATTTCTATCTATCATATATAATATTTTATAACAATTTTTCTAATTGTATAAGGAAATGTGGTATTATAAACCTAAAAATATTTTTTTAAATGTATATAAAAAAATTTAAGACTCTTCTACCATTTTGATATGTTGGAAATTATGAGTTTAAAAGTACGTTTAATAATGATTTTAAAAGTGTTTTTAATATTTTTAATATTTATAAAATAAAAAATTTTAAATATTAGAAAGATCAAAAACACTTCTTAAAATCACTTTCAATCACGCTTTAAAACTAGTTACTTGAAAGTATTTCTTGAGCTTGGTTGGATGGCAACCACACTGGCCAAAAAGACAATGGAAAAGGTGAGAAAGAATCACAACCCCATGTAGCCATTTTTGACTTGATCTTCTACGTGGATATGCATGCAGCCCAAGGTTTCTACACAATATTTGTTATTTAAGAGGGCACAATGGATCGGCCGCCGCCATGATTGAAGGGAAAGCATTGTCCTTGGGCTAAATCCAAACGACCAGCCATTTGATGAGCTGGTCAGGACAATATCACCTTGTTTTGGCCCCACTATATTCACAAGAGGGCCCCACTTCATCTTCCACTTGCCACATAACTCAAAACTTATTATTCTTTATTATTAATTGTTTCTCCATCATCTTATCCTCAATTTCATATTTTTCTCCTTGGAATTTTGTATTGAAATATTTTATAATAAATATACACATTTTGGATAATCCATAGCAAGAGATATCTAGTTTTTGACCTTCACATTCATTCAAACTAGAAGTTTCAAAATCTTAAGGATAAGGAAGGTGGGGCATGCTTGTATGATGTTCAACCTACTTTAGAAACCAAGTGGTAGATTAATTAACAAACAAACAAAGCTTAATTAATTATTAATAATTAGTCAATTAATAACAATTTACATTGATCAATAATCACTACAAGAAAACTCGAGGTTATTAATTAGTTGATAGAGTCAACTACAAGCTTTAAGTCTCTCTTCTCTATTTTTTATAGAGCTTTTTAATTGAATACAAAGATAAAGAAAAAGGAAGTTTCAGAAAGTTCTAGAAATTTGACTGACTCAACCGAATCTATTACAAGTTAAAATAAATTATGGTTAAGAGATATCTGAAATGACATTCACATGTACAAATCTTATCTCAACTATTGAAAAGTTTTAGATTAACTTAATTTCATTCGGTAATTACCCCCATTAATCAATGCATATTAAGATAACTCTAAATCAGCTATATAAACATGTACTATTCTTGATATTTTCAGATTTCACGTAACCGACACTCAAAACTTTGGATACAAAGCTCTATATAATATACATTTCCATCTCTAGATAAAGGTCAGAGAATGATTCATTTTCCTTATCTTATTCTGCCAATGTATCTTCTTTGACTGTCTAAAGCCACCAACAAAGACTAATGATATCTATCTAGTGGCCATCTCCATGCCACCTCCTTTTGTCTAATGAACCTTCCATTACTCTCCTCTCAGTCAGCTGGTTTTTTCCATGGTCAATCCTTCAAGCCACAGATCTCCCCTTGATTTCTGGGCCAGCTGTTTCCACGACCCTCCTATTCAACCTCACCTCTCCCTGTACATATATGTATATATGTAGAGGCCAAGGCACATTTCCTTGTACTGCAGCAACCAAGATGTCTTATCCCTCTCCATTCATACTCTCATTTGTCTTCCTATTCTCCATTTCAATCTCTTCTTTCATTGCTCAAGCTTCTGTTCCCATCAACAGTACCTTCAAGTATGTCAATGAAGGCGAATTCGGGCCTTATATCGTTGAGTATGATGGAAACTACCGCACTCTCCCCATCTTTGCTTCACCCTTCCAATTTTGTTTCTATAACACCACCCCAAATGCCTACACCCTGGCTTTAAGAATGGCTACTACCAGGTCTGAGTCACTCTTCCGTTGGGTGTGGGAGGCCAACAGGGGGAAACCAGTCGGCGAGAATGCAACACTGACCTTTGGCACAGATGGAAATCTTGTCTTAGCCCATGCTGATGGCCGAGTCGCCTGGCAGACCGGCACTGCCAACAAGGGCGTGGTGGGGCTCAGACTGCTTCCAACTGGAAACCTGGTGCTTTATGACTCAAAAGGTAAGTTTATTTGGCAGAGTTTTGACTACCCCACTGATACATTGCTAGTGGGTCAGTCCCTTAGGGCAGGGGGTGTGACCAAGCTTGTTAGCCGGGCATCCGAGGCAGACAACTCGGATGGGAAATACAGCTTGGTTATGGAGCCAAAAAGATTGGCTATGTACTATAAGGCTACCAACTCCCCAAAGCCAATTCTCTATGCTACATCTTCAGTGTGGTTTACCATTGATAAGGGTTCTTTAACAAATGTAACCTTAACTTGTTCTCCTGACACTGACGAGGGTTATGCTTATAATCTGATATTAGACTACTATGTCTCCAATTCCCAAAACCCCAGTGGGAACCGCATCTTGGTTAGGCCTAAATACAATAGCACATTAACAATTCTTCGGCTTGGAATCGATGGAAACATTAGGTTATACACGTACTATGACAAGGTGGATTGGCGAGCTTGGGAAGTGACCTACACTCTCTTTGATAGGGATTCGGATGAGGAAACCGAGTGCCAATTGCCGGAGCGGTGCGGGAAGTTTGGGCTATGTGAGGACAACCAGTGTGTGGCTTGCCCATCACCGAAAGGGCTGATGGGGTGGAGCAAGGATTGTGCCCCATTGAAGTTATCTGGTTGTGGGGTGAATGATTTTCACTACTACAAACTTGAAGGGGTTGATCATTTCATGAATAAGTACAGTAATGGAGATGGACCCATGAAGGAGAAGCAATGTTCGGATAAATGTAGCAAGGACTGTAAGTGTCTGGGCTACTTCTACCACACCCTCGAATCAAGATGTTGGATTGCATATGACCTGAACACCCTAACCAAAGTCCAGAATTCAACACATTTGGCTTATATAAAGGCACCCAATAAGTACTGAAGAGAACTGAGCTTTGTTGTTTGGAGTTGATCTTTCTTATGATCAGGATGATGAATAAGGGAAAGTGGAAAAGAAAATGGTGAAGACTTTCTTTTTCCTTTTTCCTCTTGAATATGTATGCTCGTTTTCTCTTTCCTTTTTCCTTCTTTCTTTACATGAACCTCATTGTAATCTGCTGATGAAGTTTGCCTAAAAGTGTTCTATTTTTGTTTGATTAAATACATGCCTCAAGCAAATGACATGGTTCCATATTTGTTTTACCAAGGGCAACAAAAGACTAATTAAAAGAATGGTGGAGAACTCTCCTATTTTGCTTATGTTCCTGTAATCTAAATGCTTCCTTCTCTTTTGTTGGATGATGGCAGGCTGCTGATATACGAAGGAGTAGATGCTTCAAAAAAACTTACTTTATATATGTTGTGAAAGAAACTACCATGGCCATATCAGACCAAGTCCTAATAAATAGCTAGCTGACTTCTCAGCAACAAGTTAATCTCTAATTGACCTTTAATTTAGATTTCTAACAATCAAATTACATTAAAGGAATGTACCTTTTCTTTTTATGGATATATCGTCACATATATATTTTCAAATCTTATTATTTTAATTTTAATTTCATTTATGTATATAGCACCATTATCACATGGTGTCACATATACATTTTTAAATTTTATTATTTGTATTTTAATTTCATTTATGTATATCATTATATTTTTGTCTTATTTATTTATATCATTATAATTTATATCTCGTCACATATACATTTTCAAATGAATGTATTTTTCCCATTGTACTTTTGAGTTGTCCATGTCATAAAAGTGATGAATGCCAACTTTCCTTGTGTGAATATGTATATTTAATGTATCGAATGCATGTGGGCATTGCAGGAGTACTCAATACTAATTGATGAGGTCAACTACCACCATACCAAGCATCTTTCCGTACATATATTTCAAGCTCAACATGGCATTTTCTTAATGTCTATGTTTAATTTCATATGGGTAGTGTATTGTCTTGTCTATATATATATGGTAGTATGCTTTATTAATTGCAAGCCACATTTAATGGATTTTCTATATATAAGAATGGAAACGGATTTGCTTTCTATTACTATGACAAGTGCTATAGGACCCAAGTGGGGGCATGACCAATCTACACCACCTTGTGCACAAGCTCTTGAAAGGAAAGGTGATGTAAATAGTTGGATTGGTTTACAACAAGAAATCCACTTTGATTCACAAAAAAAAATATTTTTAATATTTGTTTTTAAAATTAGAAACTTTTATAAAAATGTAAAAATTAATCCCTTTAAAAAAAATTAAATTTGAGACAATAAAAATTATTAAATACCTTAATTTTTAAAATAGTTTTTAACATTATTATTTTTTTCAATGTAAGCTTTTAGAGTTATTATATCTCTATAAAAATTATTGTTATTTTCTAATTTTAAAATAAAAAACAAAAAATAAAAAATGTATCTAAATGGATACTTATTTTTCCATAATATAAAAATTATTAGGAAAATATAAAAGTACCAAAATGGAAATGTATTGAACTTTTAATGTGAGCCAAGTATAAAAAATGAAACCATGACAAAAAAGATGGACCTAAGTATAAAAAAAATAAAAATTAATAAGATAAATAAATGAAATTATTTTAACTAAATAAGAATTTAATAAGATAAATAAATGAAATTATTTTAACTAAATGACACATTAATTACCAGTCTTCAAGAGCATAGAATGACCAAACATATGATAATAGAATGTTTTATTATCTTCTTTTACATTTTTGGGGGGTTTTATACACAATTTTTTTCTCTATTAAAAATAGATAAATACTTTTCAATTTTTAAAAATTTAAATTACTATTAATAATTTACTATTTCTCTTTCTTCTCTCATATTAGTCTAAATAAATATATAATATTTTCTAATTTGAGGGGCTATTAATAATGAGTACTACAAATATATACAAATATTGAAAATCCTTGGATGAGGATAAGCATATGGGCTGAGCCCTTCCTTGGAGGTTGTTGTTTAGGGGCCCATTTGGTTTTGTGCCCAACATTCCTACTAGATCAAGGGATTAAATTTTTAATCTAACATCAACCCATCATTTAACGAATCCTAAACCCCCTTAAAAGGAAAATTTCCTTCCAAATATGTTACATCAAAATTTGTAATTCACTATCTATCACTCAAAACATGGCAAAATAGTCAAGAGTAAGGTGGTGTTTATTTTTTTACTTAATTCTAAATAAAACCTTAATGCTTAATAATGTTAAATATTAAGTTGTTTGTTTTTGTAGTATTTTATATATATTAAGTAAAAAAAGTAAAAAAAAAAAAACTAATATATTATTTTTTTCTATTTAGAAAACGTGACATATTTTGGTTTTTTCTATTTACTAAAAAGTTTATGATAAATTATGAAAAAATAGAAAAACAAATAATCTAAATTATGAAAATAAATTACTTTCAGTAAAAAGCCAAAAAAATAAACACTACCTAAGTCTTAATCGATGATTAAATTTCTAATCCAACTCGAACCAGAAAGACTTGTTTAGGTCAAGCTAAATGTATTTTACATGCTTAGAGAAGACTTAAACCCTTGAGTGGGTCATGGAATGGTGCTTGGTGGCATTCTTCTAGCCCTAAAAGTCTATGGCATGAAAAAGGACCAAATGCCCATGTCCTTTTTCCCAACATTCATGGCACTCAGATCACAAAAAAGCATCTTTGAATTAGGACATTGGCATATCCAATAATCCAACAGAAGGTTTCATGTTTTTCTTCATTTTCTAATGCTCTAGTCAATGACCCTACCTCACATGTCACATGTCCCCAAACTAGCGGATCTACATATCATTTTAGTCCAATTTTCCACCTCCTTATGTATTCTTTTAAACCCAAAAAAAAATATATATATATATATATATATATATATATATATATATATATATTTGTTCCATAGGCAGTAGTACTAAAGGTACAATACAAATTTAGAGAAATATATTAAAAATAATCGAATTTAAATCTTTTCTTTCTTTTTTTTCCCTTTGTTTTTTTTTTTTACTTTCCCTTTTATTAAAAATTTAAAGAAAATAGCACTCATCTGAATTACCCACAAATTTTTGCTTTTATATATAAGCTAAATAATTTTCAATACACATGACTTTGTAGATGAAGAAGGTTCTATTAATTTTCTATCCCCCAATTTATGTCCATTTTCATGTGTGTGGTTGATAAGTTGTATGTGATAATTCAACCTATCAATTTCTCTCCCTCCCACGTCAAAAGAAAAGCTGCCCCAAATTTGGGGTTCCCAAGACCCACCACCTCCCAATACAAAAGTTTCAAAGTCCATAAAGAAAAGTAGAAGCATACCTTATAACATATCTTCCTATTCATTGACTTCCTTGTCCCACAAGTGGGTGGAGATCTAGAAATTAATTCAATGCATTATTGAAGATGTTACATCTTGATGTACCTTGTGCTACATTATTTATTGTCTTTATTCAACTAAAATAAGTTATTTAAATGAATTATTACTAAAGAATATTACATCATTGATCATCATGTGTCTTAATAAAAATGGCATTATTGAAATGCACCATAAAATTTCTTCACCCTTGATAGGAGAATATGCAAATGAAGGATTTTGAATCAGGCATTTTTCACTAGTCAATTGCATGTGCCTTGGACCACATGGCACATGGAAGTGGAGGTTGTGTTGACAAACATTGTGGGAAGAAAGAAGATTTGGAAGAAGAGTTAGGCCACTATGAGCTCATTTCTTAAAACTCCAAAGTGTTATTTGTTTCCGGAAAGTAACGAGGAAATTAAAAAAAAAAAACTAAAAAAATGATTTGGAAAAAAGGTTAGGCCATCATTGGTCTCATTTCTTAAAATTCTAAAGTTACATTTGGTTTCCAAAAAGTATCAAGCAAAGAAAAAAAAAATCATTATCCCATGTTCGATTGTCCTATGAAAAATATCAAAGAAAAATAAATATAATTAAAATTTTATATATTTTCAAATTATTTAATCTTCATATCGAAAAACTAAAATAAGAAAATGAGTTTGAAGTAATATATAAAACTAATTTATTGATTTCAATTTTACTTCTTTTTTTTTTTTTTTCCTTCCACTTTTATCCTTGATTGTCTTTTCCCTCATTTTCCGTCAAATTTTCAGACAACCATTAGAAAATCCTTTTCTTAACTCCATTTTGAGATATACCATCAATTTAAAAACTTATTATAATAGAGGTATGTTTGGAAATAATCCTAAAAAGATTGTGGGTGTTTTTTAATATTGGAAAATATTTTTTATATATAAAAAATTTAAGGATTTGGTGAAGTTAATGTTAGGGTGGGTTGAAGCACAAACTTGCAAACCCTAGATATAGATTGTCCAAACAAGGCCTAGGGTTGATGGCTGCTGGCCTGCCCTACATAAAACAAGAAATTAGATCAAAATCAACTTTGATTTTTTTCTTTTTTCTTTTTTCCTCTCTCTATTTCCACACTTTGCCACTTGTGTTTCAACATGCATGGTGGAATTCATAACTCTTGAGGGGTCCTTCAACAAATTCTTCCTATGAATATGCAAAGATGATTAATAAGCTATTCATTGATATGTCAATTTAATAGTCACTCTCCTCAATAGTCGACATCACTTATCAAATGCCTTTTCGTGGTCAAATGAATAAGTGGGAAAACCAAAGTTGAGGCCCCAGGGCCAGGGCAGGCAGCAGACAACTACCCAAAAAAAGTTCCAAAATGGATTAAAAAAAAAATGGAAAATAAGTGTAGAACAGTAGAAGAACCTTTTTCCCCTTAATTCATGCTTGTCAAAAAGGATCACAAAAGGATCTTTGAATTAGCATATTGGTATATTCTTTTTTTTAGTCAAAAACCTTTGAAAAAACACCCCCATCAATTAAAAGTTAGGAACATGTGTAATTCACATAAAAATAAATAAAAATTAAATAAATAAATAAATAAATAAACACTCTAATAGACTAGGGACCCTTTTTTTTCTTTTCTAAATTCTAAACTATTTATTTTTATATAAGTCCTTATTTCTAAAATATTTTATTTCAATACAAGAAGTGATTTTAAATTTTAAATTTTTTTTACATTAAGATTGTGTTTGGTTATCATATAATATTAAGAAAATAAAAAAATTAAGAAAAAAACATTTTCTTATGATTGATTGTCCTATAAAAAATATTAAAGAAAATCAAATATAATTAAAATTATTAAAAAAAAACTTTTATATTTTCAAATTATTTAATTTTTATGTTCATCAGCTAAAATAAATTAAATGGATTTTAAATATAATTTATTAACTTTAAATCTATTTTTTATATTTTCTTCATTGTGTTTTCCTTTTATTTCTTCTCTATTTTCTTTCCCTTACAATTTCCCTCAAATTTCTCAAGAACCAAGCATAGTTTAAGGCTATTTTTGGTTCTCGAAAATTGCTAAGGAAAGAAAAAAAAAATGTTGAAGAAAATGATTTTATCTATTTAATTTTTTTTATGAAAAACACAAAAGAAAGTTAAATATAATTAAAATTGTTAAGATGTTTGTAAATTTTTTTAATTATTTAATATTTATATATAAAATTTACATAAATTTAAAAAACATGAAATAATTTTAAAAATAATTTATTTACTTTAAATCCTTTTTTTTTCCTTCACTTTTTCTTTTACTTTTCCTCCCCATTTTCTTTCCATCACATTTTTTTATCAAACTTTCCAAAACCAAGCAAGTTTAAAGGTTTTATTCAAATTTTAGAGAAATTCAAATCCATACAAATTTTTAAAAATAGATACTCAACTAAACTTTTCAAACCCAAAAAAGGAATCACTCCCCTAAATTTTATTAAAAATAATAATATTATTTGAGCTCATAGATGAAATTATGATAAACCCAAGTACTTTTTTTTTTTTTTTTTTTTGGAGAAATGGGTTTTTTTATTTATTATTTCAAGTTTTTTCTTTCTTTATGTGTGTGTGTGGGGTGATAGGTGCTTTGTGATAATTCAACTTTAATAATTGAACAACTTTGATAGGTGCTTTGTGATAATTCAACTTCAATAATTGAACAACTTATCACATATATATATATATATTCCCTTGAGTCAAAAGGAAAATGCCTAATAAAAAGGCCACCGACTACCTTAATTTATAATTTTTAAACTAATAATAATAAATAAATAAATGTAGAAACATGAATCTACGTATCACCTTCTCACTCATTGACTTCTTTATCACATAAATACTTGTACAAATTCATTGAATAAGACATTATAAGGAAGGTGTTACATCATTCATGATGTATAAATCTATATGATCACTTTATTTATTTCCTCTTAAGTCAATTAGAATAAATTATTTAGCTAAATATTATTTTATAAGGCATGCTACATAACAATGTGCGTGTCTCCATGCTAGTGGTAGTAATTATTATAATTTATAATTAAGAAATTAAATCAAATATAAAATTTATTTAATTAAAAAAAATTCAACCAATATTTTTACTATTAATGGCATGTGCCCTCTTGTCTAGCATGTGACTTTGCATGTGCATCGAGCGTGCCATACTATGTATGGGAGGAGGCTATGCACGTTGAGAGGAAATGACGACATGTACGAGGTGGTCAAAACTCAAAAATCTTTAAAAAGTATAAATTAATTAATAATTTTTAAAATTTTAAAATCCTAACGAATTGACATTTGAGAAATTAAAAGTTATTTTTAAATCAAAATATAATTGTATATTTGTTTGATGACTTTAATAAAAGAGTTCATTGATTTAAAAAGTTTAATATAAAGGTCAAAAAAAATATTGGTTACTTATTTTATATATGATAAAAAATTTATTGTAAATTATTTTATGAACTTTTAATATTTAGGTTGGTTTTTAAAAAATATTAAGGAAAATAATTTTTTCATATTTGATTATATAATAAAAAAAATTAATGAAAAAAAAGTATAATAAAAATTAATTAAAAATATATATACTTAAAATTATTTAATCTTTATATAAAATTGTTAAAATAAATTAAATGAGTTTAAAATAATTATAAATAATTTATTGACTTCAATTTTATTTTATTTTTCTTCATTTTTGTTTTCCTTCTTTTTTTTTCTCATATTTTTCAAGATTCAAACATAATTTTAGTGAATACTTGAAATCAATAAACTATTAATTCAACTTTATAGATAGGACCCGACTTTTCAAATTCTTAACCTTAAATCTATAAATTTTAGCTAATCAAGTTAACCCTAATTAAGATTGAAGAACTTCAAAGTCGCTCACACAACCTCATGGATCTCAAAGTCCAAATTCTATAGCAACTCCATTTTGAACCACTTCTTGCTCTCTTTGTTTTTTTCTTTTTTTGTGGCTCGTGTTAAAATGGTCCCCCATGCCACAATGGAACTATATATGCAGCTTTCGTTGATTTTAAAGTTGGAACCTAGGAGGCATAATTTTGTACTTCATAGTTGACAAAAATCAAAGACAAAATTGTTTGTTCAAACCAAGCTAGAAGGCAAAATTCATAAAAAGAGAGAAAAACATCGGGTTTTACATGTTACATCATCGATTGTATGTAATAGTTAATTTATTTACAACTAAAAACATATATTTATTTTAATATTAATTTAATCAAACCCGAAAAAAATAAATGAATAACAATTTTTAGAAGTTTACTTGACTTATCAAGAAAGAATTATCTTTTCTTTCAAACGGCTTATAAGTTCTTCAAACAAATGATGATAAAATTTATCAAACAAATTTTTTTAAGAAACATTAATTTACCTTAATCTCCAAGGTCAAAGGAAGAAGGGAATAAAACTCAAATAAAAATATTAGACCTTTCAATAAAAACGGCTAGGAGAAACCATTTTTCCACGATATTTCTTTCTCAAAAGTGATTTCTCCCACTTTTTTTTTTTTAATAATAAAAGTGCCTAAGTCAACCAATAAGAAGACGACTTAAATAAGACAAGTTGGCAAGCTAAATAAAATCAATTAAAAAACTCTATGAGTCAACCAATTTTTATTTCCATTAGTTGAATTTTTCTTTATTTTCTTCTTATATAAAAAAAATATATAAATAAGTCAATTTTGATAACGTATAAGGCCCGTTATAATTTGGCAAGCGCAATGCATGAGCACGTATCACAATTCATTCATTTTTTCTTTGTTTTTGTTTTTCAATTCTTTTGTTTTTCTTTACTTTGAAGAGTTGGCTTTGATTTTTACTAATATTTTAGTTGATCAAAGAAATTTATTCTAATTTATAAATAAATAAATAGGTTTTGTAGGTAAAAATGACAATATTAGGTTATACATGGGTCAACACATACACCATTTCAATAGACTTTAATTTCAGTCTAGGAAAACAAAAAATAAAAATTAAAGAAAATTTTTTGCTTGTAATAAGAATGTGTTTAGTAGTAATTTTTGAAAATATTTTTAAATTTTTTAATACTTGAAAAATAAAAAATTTCAAACATTAAAAAGGTTAAAATTCTTCTTAAAATCTCTACCAAACAAACTCTAAACATATCTCAAAAAATATAATGAAAAATGAGAAAAAAATTTATACATAATTGAAATTCCTTATTCTAAGGTTGAGCTTAACAAATAAAACACACACAAAATTAAGACAAATATAGACGGGAACTTTTTGAAAAAATTATAATAATTTTTAAAAAATATATAAAAATAAACCATTACAAAACACATTTTAAAAAATAATTAATTAGTTAAAAGGGTTGAAATAATTTATATATTTATGAATTTAACCTCTTTCATATTTTTTTTTAAGAGTAACTCATTTTTTGACATAAATATCCTTTACTATTTTAAGTATTTACATATAGATGTAAAAAATTATTATTATTTTTACAAAAAAAGAATGAAGATATTTTTGTCAAAATGTACCTAATAAATAATAGAGAGTTAGATTTCTAAAATTGGATTTTCAATAACCTTTTTAATCAAATAACCTTTTAAGAAATATGTTATGCATTACTTAAGTAGAAAAATTATATCTTAAAAGCATAATTTATTGAATTAAATTAGACTAAAATTGTAACACGACTTTAATATTTAGAATTTGTTTGTCAGTGATTTTAGAAAATGTTTTTAATTTAAAAAATATTTAAAAAAAAATTAGGTACTTGACAAAATTTATAAAACACTTTTAAAATCTAAAAAATGGATTATGAAAAAATATTTGATAAGTGATTCTCTTAAAAAACTTCTCTGATAAAATACTTTAAATAAAAAAAATTTCAAATGCACTCTTATAATGCAATCATCTCTCAAATTTACGTATTTTATTTAGCAATTTCAAAAATGGGTTTTAAATTAAAGTTATTTTATTTTATTTTTTAATATACTTTGTAAAACAACCCACCAACACAAAACAACAAAACCTAGCTATCATGGCATGGCCCATTGCAATAACTCTAGTAGAAATTCATTTTCCAACCCATTTCTCCCACCAAACCCCATGATTTTCATATTTAGATACTACTCAAAATGTTCCCCACTCCCCTTTGGAGAGCATGCCTAGTCTCTTTTCTCTCTAATTTATTGTCTTTTTATTCTAAATGAATCGATTAATTGATATTATGTGGCCCACAAGCAACATGGGCCCCAAAAAAAATAAAAAATTGTGCCATATTCCCCAAAA
Organism: Vitis vinifera; assembly: GCF_030704535.1. Classification (NCBI taxonomy): domain Eukaryota; kingdom Viridiplantae; phylum Streptophyta; class Magnoliopsida; order Vitales; family Vitaceae; genus Vitis; species Vitis vinifera. Next base: position 1,490,613 of record NC_081823.1, read on the forward strand.
AAAAAAATGGTAATATAAGTTGTGGGGATAAGTCAACCAACTTATTCTAATAAGGGTGACAACTATGGGTTTGTCAATGGTTCATTTAACCGACAAAGTTTGACTAAATTTGTATCATTTTATAACTCATATATCATGCTGATAAGTTTATTTATAAGCACTTCCATTATCATAAATCAAGTCCGAATTTTGCAGCATTTTTTATTCCAAAAATTAATTTTTATGTGGGAAGGCATCATTCTCACCACTTTTTATTTTTTTTAAATAAAAAAAAAATAGTTGCTTTCCTATCCATGGCATCTCATCTACCAATCTATGTTTTTAGGCTAACATCATAGGTGAATAAGTTAATTTTTTTAAAAAAAAATTCAAATTAATTTGATACTTGTTGTTTCATAAATAATGTTATTTATCACTGAAGGACCATAATAAGGCGGATTTTTTAGGATACTTACCTCATTCTTAATGAGACATGTTTGAAAATTAAATAAACAGGTTAAGAGCATATTTAAGAATTTTTTTTAAACTCATGACGGGTTTGGGCATTGTTTTATCTTACCATGTCCCGCCCCCATTACATATAAAATTAATTTTTAAAATATTTTTAATTTAATTTTTATTTTCTTTTTTATAATATAATATAATATAATAATAATTTTCAATAAAATAAGTTATAAAAAATTATAATATTTTAATTATTTATAAAATATATTTATTTTAATATAAATAATAAATAAAAAATAAAATAAAATATTTTAAAAATAGTTAAACAATACATGGTCGATATGATGAAAAATATTTTGAATAAATGGAATGGAATTTGGATGGAGGCGATCCATCCTAAACTCACCTCGTTGTCATCTCTATTTGCTCCAAATATTTAAATTACTAAATTATTACGGAGATCCACAATATATATCAAGTCTTGAAAAAATAAACAAAAATAAAAATATAAAATCCAAGTTCGGTTGTACGTTTTGTCCCATTTTCAATCGATTTGATTAGATTATGTTATAATGACAGTATTGCAATCAATCGACTTTTGTATTAACTAACCCAAAAAAATTAAACTAATCAAGTGCGAAGAAGCCAAATTTGAAGTTGATTCCTTAACCATTACGACAATAAAAAAAATCTAAAAATAAAAATAAAATAATATAAATTATAGGCATGCTCCATCCTAGCCTTTCAAGACATGGGGTTCTTCCTCATTTCTTTGTATTATATTCTATGATTGCTTAAAATTAAAAAAATTCCCAAAAAGAAAAGCCAAATCCTTCATGTGAAGCACAATTAATAAACAATATAATCTATTGATCAAAGTACTCTTACCATATTTTAATTTGTTGATGTTACCTAGAACAAAGCTTTGGATCATGCCTCTAAACTACTACCACATTAAATACGTGGCATCTTTTGTTTTTTCCTTTTATTTTTTTTTATTGGTTTTGCTTTTTAGTGGAGAATCTTGTATTTGTCATGCATTACCCACCATACAATAAAAGTACAAAATAAAAATACTAAAATATTAAATTGATTTTTTTTTTGTGGGGAGGTTTTTTTTTTTTTTTTTGGCCATTTTGTCCATTTGACAACTCAAAACAAAAAAACAAAAAAACAAAAACAAAAACAAAACAAAAAACAAAAAAAAAAACTTCATGTGATGCATGTGCATTGTCTAGGGATTTTGAGTAAATCTTGAACCAAAGCACTAATTTTTTGAAAATTTCTAGAAAAATTCAATGATGTATCATATGGGCTGTTTCAAAGTCAAAACTCCTTTTGAAATCTAATAGAATTTTAGAAAAAATAAATAAAAGTAAATAATTATTCCAAATAATGTCAATATATGTATGATTTTATTTTATTTTATTTTATTTTATTTTTAAAATAAAAAATATTTATTTATAAATTATAATCATGATCTAAAACCAAATTCTCAAATAATTTATAAAATCTCCCATTCTCCCTTTTACATATTTTGTACAATATTTTTCCTTAATTTTTATACTACCAAGAAGGATAGGCTTGGGTGAATCATCACCCCAACCCAAAAATAAAAATAAAATGAAAATAAATAAATAAATAAATAAAATTTAAAAAATCACTCTTGAGAATTGATGCTTCCAACTACAAAAAAAACAAAAGCTCCAAAGTGGTCACATTAATTTAAAAACATGCATGGTGACTCACTAACCAAGTACAAAAAAAAGAGATAATTATTAGGAAAAAAAAGCCCTAGTGGAACAATGATGATGATTGTGAACATGTGTAATGGCAACTTTTTCTTTCCGTCCAAACAAACAGGCCTTTTTTTTGGCTACCCTTTTTCTTTGCATGTGAGTCCCACGTGGCCCACCTCTTAAAAAGGCATCGTACCACCAAATCCGTACTAGATATGACCTAATTATAAGCTACATCTTTCATATAAAATTAACCCTTTGTATCACCTTGGTGGCCAATTTTATATGGATTTATTTATTTATTTATTATTTTTTATGGTGTTGGGGGTGGGGGTTTGGGGAGGGGGGGGGGGGGGCGGTGGGTGGTGTGGTTAAGGGTTTTGACTCTTTCGAGAAATTGTAAAATAAAAGGATAAATATAAGAAAATAAATAGTAATTTTTAATTTAATAAACTTTCAAATAGTTTTCCATTTTTCAGAATAAAAATATAAGAAAATTATAAATTGTTTTCTATTTTCTATTTTTAATAAAAAAATATATTATTTTCAAATGAGAAATTTTAGTTTTTTTTGTTATTTTTTAAGAGTTTTTTTATATAAAATAATTATACAAATATGTAAAATATTTAAAAATAAAACGTTAGATGTAAAAACTATTCTTAAAACATATTCAAAATTATTAAAAATAAATTAAAAACATTTTAAGTATCAAAACAGATCGAATTTTCAAAAACTGTTTTTAAAAAACAGTTATCAAATATCACCTTAGTATTCCTTTCTCCTAACTTTATCAATGAATTTTAAGTGGAACCAAAATTGCAATTATAAAATAACAACTTTAAAAGCTGTTTGAAAATGATTTTAGAAAACGCTTTTAACATTTTTAACACTTAAAAATTTATACATTTCAAGTATTAAAAAAATTAAAAACGTTTTATAAAATCACTACCAAACACACTCTTACTCATGTGCATATTTAAAGTCTAATTTGAAATATATATATTTTTTTATTATTAACTTCGAATAAATGATAAAATTAAAATCAAAATCATAATTTCAAGTAAATTGTAATGATATTACAAATATAAATTAGACAAGTGGGTTGCCACTATGGCATGCATGTGTTTCCATATTTTGAAGCATCATGGTACCATATACTATTATTTTATAAATTAAGCTAATCAATCAATCAATTAATTAGTTAATTCCAAATTAGATCATTTTTTTAATTAGTGACTTGAATGTGATTAGCCCGTGGTAACCCATGTTACCATGGGCTATATAAAATACTATTATGTTGGTTGTTTGAGGTACAAGTAAATTTAATTTGCTTAAATTTCATTAATACTTTAGAATATTTAATTTTTATTTTAAAACCCTAGTTGGATCAATACATATGAAATATAATATATTTTTTTCTTATTTTAAAATTATTGTAATTAATTATTCATGTTCATGATCAACAGAACCAACCATGGAAGAAAATATCGGTAATCACGGATATATCGGTACTTCGATTTTACGGATATATCGGATATATCGAAGATATATCGGCGGATATTTTGGAAAAAAAAAATCGGTAGGCTTAAAATTGTTAAAAACTCATGGAAATGTAAAGAAAACTTCATAATAATATAATTAAAAGTATAATAGACATTTTAAAGTTGTTTTGTAGAAAAAATTGATATACATATGATATAATTTGCGATATTAAATGTAATTATATCATGTCGATCTATAAGAAATGTTAATTTTGTAATTGTTTTCATTATAAAGTCACATAAAATACTTCATTTCATTAAATAGCAATAATTCGTACACATTACATTACAATGTCCCTTTAATACCAAAATGAGGATCGATGTGGTTCAATGGGATTGATAGATGAAAGAACGCCGTCTTGCTGTTGGAGACAATATTGGTACCAACTCAATGAGCCTCGATAATATTGGTTAAAAATTCTAACATGCCATACATATATCTCTTGAGTCCTGCCCACTGCCTCTACATGGATAGAATACTCAAAGTTCACCCATGTGTTAATGCCCAATCCTCCTTCCATCTGATATGGAACTTGGTAAGACATTTGTCTAGAAGGTGAATAACGCGACATACCATACTCTTCATCTGTTGAACTTGAAGGTTGACCATAACTCATCACATGAGGAGGGTAGACATTAGCCTCATTCGAGGAGTCACTAAATTGAGTTCCTATACTCATAGATTCAAAACTCCCTGAAAGTAACTCCTCATTATATGGTTCCATCATTCGTTCTCTTCCTCTATATGGCTTCCCAATAGCTCCTATACCTGGACCAGCTCTTCTAGAGCCATGGTCTTCATCCTGTGTGCAGTGTGTGAAAGTATTTTCACAGGTGAATTGGCTGACTGGATATTGACTATGTTGACGTTCATTAATATCTCCTCCCGTATTAGCACCTCCATCATCAGTTCCACCTCTTGAACCATCGTAACCAGAAGCAGAAGTACCTACAACACTAGGTCTACTACTATGGCCAGCACTTGTGGAGTCAATCTCTTGGTGGGAATCATCAGTATCTTTGCTAAAACTTTTAGAGTGAACTTCTTCAGACAACACACGTTCAACATTAATTCCAAATTCTCGAGCTTGAGCAGCAATTCGTGGATCTGGATTTCCAACTTCGTCATCCAAGTGTATAGGTCTCACCCATTGGAACAACTGATTATCTTCTTCTTCACCCACCTCGGCTGAAATGTCAAGAAGATCAAGATAATCTTTTTCAGCAACTCGATCATTTTCTGCCTCCATATCGCGTAACTTTAGCCTCATATTATAGTAACAAAAAACTAATTGCTCCAATCGAGAGTAAGCCAAACGATTTCGTTGCTTTGTGTGGATGAGAGCAAACGTGCTCCAATTTCTCTCACAGGCAGTAGATGACGCAGTTTGTGAGAGAACTTTGATGGCTAACTTTCTCAATGTAGGTGTTTGATTCCCATACATAAACCACCATTCAGCTGCAACCAATTTGATAATCATATAAATACTTATGTGGTGAATTTACAAGAATGATAATCAATTTTTTCCTACAAAGACTCACCGGGCACCATGGTTGACCTAAATCATGATAATCATAAAAATTGAACATATTTAATATTCCATATATAGTAGTTCATGTTAATTAAACTAATTAAATAATTTAGCTAAGTTAATTTTTTAAATCAAGATCTAATTCTATGATAAATTTACTAAATTAAAAATTAATCATAATTGGATATGAAACTAAATCATGATAATCATAAAAATTGAACATATTTAATATTCCATATATAGTAGTTCATGTTAATTAAACTAATTAAATAATTTAGCTAAGTTAATTTTTTGAATCTAGATCTAATTCTATGATAAATTTACTAAATTAAAAACTAATCATAATTGCATATGAAAAAAAATCTCAATAATCATAAAAATGAACATATTTCATATTCAAAATATACTAGTTCATGTTAATTAAACTGATTAAATAATTTAGCTAAGTTAATTTTTTGAATCTAAATCTAATTTTATGAAAAATTTACTAAATTAAAAATTAATCATAATTGGATATAAAACTAAATCATCATAATCATAAAAATTGAACATATTTAATATTCCATATATAGTAGTTCATGTTAATTAAACTAATTAAATAATTTAGCTAAGTTAATTTTTTAAATCTAGATCTAATTCTATGATAAATTTACTAAATTAAAAATTAATCATAATTGCATATGAAAAAAAATCCCAATAATCATAAAAATAAAATATTTCATATTCAAAATATACTAGTTCATGTTAATTAAATTAATTAAATAATTTAGCATGTTAATTAAATTAATTAAATGTGAAACTAAATCACAAATAATCATCTAAAATAAACATATCAATTTATAATTAAATAATCAAATTAACCTAAGTCAATTCAATAAAAATATACAAATTAATTACTATTGAATATAAAAATAACATTAAATCATCCATATTAATTATAATTGCAAACAAAATTAATTACAATTTAAAATAAACATACCTTCAAATTGGAGTAATGAGAGAGCAAATGAAGAATGAAAGCAATAATGGATGAAATTGATGGAAAAATGGCAATTTATAGAAGAAATTTGGGCCAAAATAGCCGTTGGAACACCAATTTACCGTTGAAATTCAAATCTGGCCGTTGGATCACATTATTAACGCGGGGGAAATCTAAGCCGTCAGATCGCGCTGGAGAGAGGAGCGAAAAATCGGCAAAAAATCGACGATTTATCGCCGAAATATCGCCGATTTCCCGCGGCGCGATTTTATGACAAAATCGCCGATTTATCGAGATTAGGCGATATATCGCCGATTTATTGCCGATTAATTGGCGATTTTTGGCGAAATTTCCTCCTCCGATTTTTCTCCTCCATATGCCGTGTCGCCGCCGTCCGATACAAGATATATCGGCGATATTTCGCGATATTTTTCTCCATGGAACCAACATAGACAAACAAACAAATTATGTTAAAAAAATATGTATAAAAAGAAGAAAAGTTTGTCTTCTTTTGTTAAAAAAAAATACATAAATATATATAAAAAAATTAATATTACAAATAAATTGAATAAATTTTTAAATGGAGAAACATACATCTCAATCCTTCTTTGCATCCAAAACATTGCCAAATCATCATGAAATAGACTCATTAATTAATAAATTATCTAATAATTTAATTTTTTTATTATTATTATTATAAAGTTAATTTCTTTAATTTTTCCCTCATAAATTTAATAAAAAATAGTAGTTGTTTTAAAAAAAGAATTTTTTTTTTTTTTGGGAAAATGTAAAACCCATATGGGGAGTGAGGGTCGAGGCATCTGAGGAGGAAGCAGAGGGGGAGAAGAAACCGAGGGAGTTGGGAAATTGACTCTGGAAAGAGGGATGACACGGTTGAAGGATTTGACAATTGGTGAAAAAATGGGAAAAGATATAAAAAGACAAAAAAGCTTTATTTTCGCTAGGTGTCCCTCAAATTTTCCTTCTCTACCTCTCTCTTTTGTCTATAAATAGCATCCTCTAGACGCCCTATTGATAGCACACCTCTCCTCATTTCTCTCGCTGTTCTTCATTTTTTTAGTAGTTCAGGTACTCTTATCATATGAAGCTCCACTCCTTTTTTCATCTGGCTTTCAAAGAAAATCATCAATGCACACCCCATGCTCTGTTTTCATGCAGTTTTGATTCATGTGGACTGTTTTTTTTTTTTTTTCTCCATCTGTGGGTTGGTTTTAAGTGTGAATTTGTCTGTTTTGAGGCTTAAGTTTAGTGGGTCTTGAGTGGATTTTTTTGGGTGCTGTGATAAATTCCAGTTTCTGATTGTTGCTTTGTGTCTGAATTTTGGGGTTTTCTTGTGTGATTTTGGCTTGATTGTTAGAATGGCGAATCGGAATATTGAGAAAATGGCTTCGATCGATGCTCAGTTGAGGCTTCTGGTGCCTGCAAAAGTGTCTGAAGATGACAAATTGGTGGAGTATGACGCTCTTTTACTGGATCGGTTTCTGGATATTCTGCAGGATTTGCATGGAGAAGACCTCAAGGAAACGGTATGCTTTTGATTTTGAATCTTAGTTGATCAGTTTCTGAAGAATTTCATGTGTAAAGTTTTTATGTTGGTCTGATCTTTTGATGGTGATAATTGATTCAAGAACCCAATTCCATTTCAAAATGGAATTTATTATGAAAATACCCAATTCAATTTGATTTTCTATTTCAATATCTTCGTGGTTTTGGGTGATGGAGCTGGTGTCTTGCTTCGTATTAGAGTATTCCCTGATCACAATTTTGTCAAAATCAGAAAAATTATAAGAACATGGTTCAGTTTTTGATATTTAGAATGGAATCTTACTGATTTTTAGATGTGATTTGTTTTTGGGCAAGAGGGTAATTGTTTTCATTGCTAGTGTTGTTTTGAGTGATTTGAACTTCAAATTAAAGAGAAGAAAGTGTACTGTTGCATAGATCTCCTTGTATTTCTGATTGGAAATATCCATATGTGTATAAATCATGAATTCAGTTGTTTAACAGTGAAGGGAAGGTGGCCCCTCCCACATTGACAGATTCAGTAGGACCTTCCGGAAATTGAGCAATAAACCTATGGTTTCTTCATGATTAATTTGTTTAGGTTCAAGAGTGTTATGAGCTTTCTGCTGAGTACGAAGGAAAACACGACCCCAAGAAGTTGGAGGAACTTGGAAATGTGTTGACGAGTTTGGATGCAGGGGACTCCATTGTCATTGCAAAATCTTTTTCTCACATGCTTAACTTGGCCAACTTGGCCGAGGAGGTTCAGATTGCATACCGTAGACGGAACAAGTTGAAGAAGGGTGATTTTGCTGATGAGAACAATGCAACAACTGAATCAGACATTGAAGAAACTCTCAAGAAACTAGTGGTGCAGCTGAAGAAGTCCCCTGAAGAAGTTTTTGATGCTCTCAAGAATCAGACCGTGGATCTGGTCCTTACTGCCCACCCCACCCAATCAGTCCGTAGATCGTTACTTCAGAAGCATGGCAGGTTTGTAATCAAATTCCTGCCCTTTTGTTCTTGCACTATAATTTTTTCTCTCCTTTTTTTCACCTCTCTTATTTCTTCTACTCAGGATCCGGAACTGTTTAGCCCAGTTATATGCCAAAGACATTACTCCTGATGATAAGCAGGAACTTGATGAGGCTCTACAGAGAGAGGTAAATATTTGTATGACATGGCTCAACATAGACATGTTCTTGGTTCAGTTCTCTGTTACATGAGCCTGCAGTCATGCAGATCATTTCTCTTGAAACTGCCACACATATATGCCCTAATTTTATGATTTGTTACATTTCAACATAGAAAGTCACCACTGAATCCCTGTAGTGCTTGACATATGTGCTGTGTCCAAAAATGGTTTTTTTGTCCCTTTCAAACCGAGGGTGCGAATGGAGACCAATAGATCATGATCAGGAATATATGATCAGACATCCACACATCCTGTTCTTTTTTTTTTTTTTTTTTTTTTTTTTTTTTCTGATAGGTAAGCAGTAACCATGTATTGAAAAGAGAGGCACCAAAAAGTGACACCCGCACATCCTAAATAAGGCACAAAGAGTCATAAAATTTTCCTTTCATTTAACCCTGGTTTTGTACTCACCTATAAAGCAGATTTTTCGTTTCCAAAACTTTTAAGCCTTCTCTAAAAAGTGGTTCTATCATCTACGAATTAAAAAAGTGTCTGCTTATGTTAGGAATTAAAAAAGTGACAGTCTGAAGCTTAGAGAATATGTAGCAAATGTCATATATTCATGCATATAGCTGCATGTAAGGAACATTATCAAAGTCTTACTAGCAATTCGTATGTTTCATGAGGAGGCTTTTAGTCTGCCGTCCTGAAAATGAATTCTGTGATTAAATTTCATAAGTTGGAAAGGAAAGACACTTTTTTAATATACTTGCTAAACCCAATATGTCATACATCTACAGCAATGTCGGTATATAAATGTTGCCTAGTGGGATTTCATTTTTTCACCTTAGTTTCTGAAAGTTACATATCCTAACCTTTATTCTAGTGAAAAAGCATAAATTGCTCTATTTGAGTTACAAATGAAGATTGTTGTTTGGAGGCTTGCCCGAAATACGACCGTTTTTCTGAATTACCATTTTCTGTTATTTTTCCTGCAGATTCAAGCAGCATTTCGCACAGATGAGATCCGGAGGACCCCTCCTACTCCACAAGATGAGATGAGGGCAGGAATGAGTTATTTCCATGAAACAATCTGGAAGGGTGTCCCTAAATTCTTGCGCCGTGTTGACACAGCTTTGAAAAACATAGGCATAAATGAACGTGTTCCTTACAATGCACCTCTAATTCAGTTCTCTTCTTGGATGGGTGGTGATCGTGATGGTATGAGTCTTCTTCACAAACAAATATATATTCAACTTATTTTCTTGAATTATAAGCATTGCTTGTTAATTTAGGAATGGAGGAAATTAGCAAAACATTGTGCTCTCAAATTAGCTCACTTGTATTTGTATTGGTGTTTTTTTTCAAAGATTTTAATTTATCAAAGTTGAGTCAGACTCATTAGTTGACTACCAGTTATAGAAAGCAGGACTCTCTCTCCCCTGGATTAACATGCTTTTGACATGAAATGCAGGTAACCCAAGGGTGACTCCTGAGGTCACAAGGGATGTTTGCTTATTGGCTAGAATGATGGCTGCTAACTTATACTATTCCCAGATAGAGGATCTTATGTTTGAGGTATATATTAGCTATACTTTATTCTTAATTAGATTCTTCATTTTTCTCCTTTCATGGAGCATCACTTACTTAGCAGGAGGTTGCTTGCTACATTCATTATCATACTTGTTGCAGTCACTATTATGCTAATTTTGCTTTGTTATTTTCATTGGCAGTTGTCTATGTGGCGATGCAATGACGAACTTCGTGTTCGTGCAGATGAACTCCTCAGATCTTCAAAGAAAGATGCAAAACACTATATAGGTAATTTGTTGAATTATGGCAGAGGTTCCTTCTCCTCAGTTGTATCTAATATCAAACCACAGTTCCATTCACAGAAAATTGGAATTTGAAAAGCTAAGATGACATTAGAATATTTGTTTGACATAGGTTTCAATGCTGATTTAAAACTTATTTTAGGGCATTTTCTGGTGTAACAGTATTAGATATAAGCAAACTCTGTTGGGCTCTTGCTGTGCTCTTATAGAAAATATTTTTAATTGCTTTATCCAAATTCCAAATTCCAAAGCAGCTTATGGTTGATAAAATGTATGGAACACCTTTTTTTTTCCTTTTTTTTTTTTCTTTTTGCTTCCTATTTAGAAATTGTTAAAAGTTGTGAAAACATTGGGTATTTTTCTTAGAGAGGCCCCCGGTATAACCAGGACCTAATTAAAAAAAAATATATATATAATGATAATAGACAGCAACAATGACAACAGTAATATTCAGGAAGAGGCATAAAGACCAAAGATACTTGGTGTGCTGAAAAAATGCATTCAAGCATACCCTAAGTAACTTAATTGCACCCAAATTTCTTGAGGCTAAAAGAGTACCAACATATGAATCAAATGGTCATTCTGTGATTCTTTTCTAATTCCATTTCCAAATTATTGAGGAATGTTTTGAATCATAAATTTGGTTGGTTAATATTTTATTCATAGGGTGGGAATTTTAGCTTCAATCATTGAATTTTTCTTCATGCAGAGTTTTGGAAACAAATTCCTCCAAGTGAACCTTATCGTGTTATCCTTGGCGAAGTGAGGGACAAACTGTATCAAACACGTGAACGTTCTCGTCATTTACTAGCCCATGGGATCTCTGACATTCCAGGGGAGGCAACTTACACCAATCTTGAGCAGGTATCTTCATTTCTTTTACTTTAGAAAGTTCTAGAATCAAAATGTAGAAATCCACATATTTGTTACAGTGTCAACAATATTTTTCATTTTATTTTTTTCAACTTAATACTCAACCTAACCGAGCATGACACCACATATTTGGAGCCTGCTAGCAGATTGCATTTTATTAATCTACCATTTTTTTTCCTTTTTGCATAGTTCTTGTCTGTTTAGCTGGATTAGGTACTGATTGGGAATTATATTTTTTTGTAGTTCTTGGAACCTCTTGAACTCTGTTACAGATCACTCTGTGCTTGTGGTGACCGACCAATTGCTGATGGAAGCCTTCTCGATTTTCTGAGACAAGTGTCCACATTTGGACTTTCACTTGTGCGTCTTGATATTAGGCAAGAATCTGACCGACACACTGATGTAATTGATGCCATTACTAGGCACTTGGAAATTGGTTCCTACCGAGAATGGTCTGAAGAACGCCGTCAGGAATGGCTTTTGTCTGAACTAAGTGGGAAGCGGCCACTGTTTGGCCCTGATCTTCCAAAAACTGAAGAAATTGCTGACGTTCTGGACACATTTCACGTCATAGCAGAACTCCCAGCAGACAACTTTGGAGCATACATCATCTCCATGGCCACTGCCCCATCTGATGTGCTTGCAGTCGAGCTCCTTCAACGTGAATGCCATGTGAAGCAACCATTAAGAGTTGTTCCACTGTTTGAGAAACTTGCTGATCTAGAGGCTGCTCCAGCTGCTGTTGCTCGTCTGTTCTCAATAGATTGGTACAAAAATCGGATTAATGGGAAACAAGAAGTCATGATTGGGTACTCAGATTCTGGGAAAGACGCTGGAAGGCTCTCAGCGGCATGGGCATTATACAAGGCTCAAGAGGAGCTTATTAAAGTTGCTAAGCAATATGGTATCAAGCTAACCATGTTCCATGGTCGAGGTGGCACAGTTGGAAGAGGAGGTGGTCCAACCCATCTTGCTATATTGTCTCAACCACCAGATACAATTCATGGTTCACTCCGAGTAACTGTCCAAGGAGAAGTTATTGAGCAGTCCTTTGGAGAGGAGCACTTGTGTTTTAGAACACTCCAGCGTTTCACAGCTGCAACACTCGAACATGGAATGCATCCCCCAATCTCGCCAAAACCAGAATGGCGTGCTCTTATGGACGAAATGGCTGTTGTTGCTACGGAGAATTATCGTTCAATTGTTTTCCAAGAACCTCGATTTGTTGAGTATTTCCGCCTTGTAAGTATCCTGCAATATCTTTGACTCTATTTAAACCAAGTAAAGGCTGTTACCATTTTAATGATCGTCTTGTGCTATGATTGTAGGCTACACCAGAGCTGGAGTATGGTAGAATGAACATTGGTAGCCGTCCATCAAAGCGTAAGCCAAGTGGGGGAATTGAATCGCTCCGTGCAATCCCATGGATCTTTGCCTGGACACAGACAAGGTTCCATCTCCCAGTGTGGCTTGGCTTTGGAGGAGCTTTTAAATATGCCATTGAGAAGGATATCAGGAATCTACATTTGCTGCAGGAGATGTACAACGAATGGCCTTTCTTTAGGGTCACCATTGATTTGGTTGAAATGGTGTTTGCCAAGGGAGACCCTGGGATTGCAGCTCTGTATGACAAGCTCCTTGTGTCAAAAGACCTGTGGTCATTTGGAGAGCGGTTGAGGTCCAACTATGAACAAACTAAGAGCCTTCTCCTCCAGGTAAGTTCGGGTTAAGTTACCTGTTGTTTTTACATGAACACATCATTTGTACTTGTAGGAGAATAAAGCTTCACAAGAACTACTCCAATACCAACCCATCATTGGGCAATTAGATGGATTAATAAGATTGATAAGCAGGAGTTATCGTCCATATTCCAATAGTGTGAACTGTTAATGAGTATTACTATTCATAGAACTCCCAAATTTTTACACAAAAAATCCTTGAAAGACATGTTTCTTTTTCTTAAAATCCCCTGCTTTCCCTACATATTGTTCACTCCTTTTCTCCCTGAAGTCTTTTGTATAAATTCCTGCTGAATTCTCCATTTTTACTGCTTTCCAAGCTTCTGTACATATCCCCTGAAGAATTTCAGAACCTGAATTGTTTCCAACTCATGAGAGTTTCAAAATGATAGATTGAGTAACTTCCAACTTGTTTTTTTTTCCTCTGTATTGGTAGATTGCTGGACACAAGGACCTTCTTGAAGGGGATCCCTACTTGAAGCAAAGACTCCGCCTGCGTGACTCCTACATCACAACCCTAAATGTCTGCCAAGCATGTACGCTGAAACGGATTCGTGACCCCAGCTACGATGTTAAGGTGAGGCCACACATCTGCAAGGACATAATGGAATCAGCAGCTCAAGAACTTGTGAATCTGAACCCAACGAGCGACTACGGCCCTGGTTTGGAGGACACCCTCATCTTGACAATGAAGGGTATTGCAGCAGGCATGCAGAACACCGGTTAAACTCTGGTTTCTATTGTACCTTGTTTCTTCTTTCTATAATATAGGTTTTGCCCAATGACAGTATACATTATATAAGCAGAGAAGCACAAGCTTTGGGTGATCCTTGTGACTTGAATGTTTAGTTTTTGCGGCAGTTTTTTCAGATTGCTTTGTGCTTAAATAGTTTTAGCAGCAGCAGCTGTGTTGAATGTTAATGGAAGAACTGGTTGATTATGCCTTCTTGAACTCTTTTGCTTTTCTTTCCTTTTGGATCAATGGCATATATGTATTGGAAAACTGTTTCTTGTATGAAGAAGCATTCTGTGGAACACTTTGTTTATGGGTTTTCAAGCTTTGAGCTCTGTTTCAAATCCAATGACAGAATCAAAGCAATAGGGCAGGGGAGGTTAAGATATCAGTCTCGTGAGAATCCCCTGTAGCCAAGAAGAAAAAAAAAATCTGCAGACACCTTAAATTGATGCACAGTTGTGAGAAACAGAATTCCTCATAATATGTTTGGTTCGAAAAATCTAAAGTTGAGGGAAAATATGAGGGAAATTAGATGGAGCAATATGGTTGATAACCCTGACCCAAAAGAAACCACCATTCATATTGCTTACAAAATTTTTCACACAATCATCTCAGGATGTCATGCAATTCTTTTTCTTCATCAACAACCCTTTTTTTCTCTCCTCTATTACAATGGCTAAGGTTTTTTCCAAAGAGTTTTGGTTTTGGCTATGTTTAATTTCCAAAAAATTTAAGGAAAAATGGAAGGAAAAGAAAAGAAAAAGTGGGAAAGGAAAAAAAAAAAAAAAATTAGACACAACAACTACCGAACTACAAGCCACTGCCCATCCTCCCATTCTTGATGAACCCTAAGCCTGTGAATAGGGTAAGCAAGCTCATCCCCTGAACTCTCAAAATACACAAAGTACTTCCCATCTTCATAGCTCCCGCTGATCCTCCCCACCCACCATCCATCGTTGTCGAAAGCATCCACCGTATCCAGCACTTCGAACCCAGTAACCAGGATCACTGGAGGGACAGGCCTCACTTCTGCAGCTTCAACAATCTCCTTGAGTGGCTGCTGCCCATCTTCATCTGACAGTAAGGTTTTGTACTCCACCATGAGCTTGTTTCTGCCAACTTTCCCGAGAACCTTGGCCTCATAGTAAGAACCCAGAAACCCATCTTCTTTGCTGCATACTTCTACGCGATGATCAAAATCTTCATGTATCTTCCTCCTTTTTGCTGGGTTTCTTGGATTCTTCTTGGGTTTTTGAGATTGAGATTGAGGGTTTATGATCTCCATTGCTGTTGAATTTATCCTTAACGTTGGGTTACTTTTCTTTTATAGAGAAGAGAGACTGAATATAGAATGCTTTTTATATATAGAAAGCAAGGGGGATTGTGCTGAGATTCTTGAAATATGGAAACCTGGTTGTTGTTGGATTCAGGGAACCCCATCCCATGCAAGTTCGCTTCCTTTTTTCAAGTGAAAAAAGAAAAAAAAATGTATAAGTATTTAAATTAATTTAATTCAAATAATAATAATAATAAATAATATATTATTTATTTATTTGTAAATGGATGCATGTTTTTACTTGAAGTGTTTTGACTTTTGAACGATTATCGAAAAGTGTTTTAAGAAATATCATTAATAAGTGTTTATTAGAGGAAAAACGTTAAAAATGATTTTTTAATACTATAAATCATTTTAAAAAAATTTAAAAATATTTTTAGACTAAAAAAGTTTTTTAAAAGTGTTTACCACTTGATTATAATGTTAAGAAGAATAAAATGAAGCGATATTTTCTGTTTGAAAAATTGCCATAAGGTGAAAAAAATGTATTTATAACCTTTTTATTGGGTGACAAGAAAATTTTTTATTTTATAAAAATTAAATATCATGTAAACAAATAAATTATCAATAATTAATTAATTAATCTACAGATAAAAATTATAATTTTTTTTCTTTTTTTTAATATTTTCTTTCTATTTTATTTTCGTATTATAATTATATTTATCTGAAAATTAGAAAACAAAATTTGAGCCCGTTTGGTAGTGATTTTTAAAAGTGTTTCTACCCTTAAAAACACTTTTAAGTGTTTTTGGGATAAAAATAAAGTGTTTGGCAAATTTTAAAAAACACTTTTGAAAATCTGAAAAAACACTTGAAGTGATTTTTAGAGAATCACTTGACAGGTGTTTTTTTTAAAAAACACTTCAATTATTTTGAAATATTCCAAAAATGCCCCTCAGTGATAAATCAATTAGAAAAATCTTTTTTTTTTATTTTATAGAAATTAATAGGTGGTCATATATTATTTTACTTTTAAAATTATCTTTTATTCAATGTTCTTTTTTTTTATTATTGATTTAGATGTTTTTTGTAAATATTTTTTAAAATTTTAGTATAGTGATAAAAAAATTATTATTTTTAATTAGAAAAGTCTTTTTTTTTTTTAGAAATTAATAGGTAATCATATATTGTTTTAATTTTAAAATTATCTTTTATTCAATGTTATTTTTTTTAGTGATTTAGATGTTTTTTCATTAATAAAAAGTTTTTTTTTGTTTATCATACTATTTTTTTTAATTAAAATTGTATGTCCTTTTTGGTAATTTATTAATATTAAAAGTGTTTTTATATTTATACAATATATTATCAAAAACACTTTAGAATCATTTTTTCTGATTATCATAAAAGTGTTTTTCACATAAACACTATAGCAGAAAACACTTCAAATAAAAACACTTCCACTAGAATCACTACCAAACGGGCTCTTAAGAAATGATTCTCTCATGTTTGTTTTATAGTGAAAATCAAAAAAAAAAAAAAATCAAATATAATTAATATTAGTTAAATTTTATATATATTTTAACTATTTAATCTTTATATAGGAGGAAAAAAATAAAATTAATTTTAATAATTAAATAAAAATAATTTATTAACATTAAATATATTTTCTTTTTCTTTTTTTGTTTTTTCTATTTAAAAATTTTTTTTCTATCATTTTCCCTCTAATTTTCTAATAATCAAAATAAAACCTATGGAACAAAACATAGCCATCAAGAATTCTCCTCCCGTTGTTGGTTCGCCTGATTAGATTCGGGCCCACCCATCGGGAACTCATTATTGGGCCTAAATACTGCGGATGTTGGATCGTAATTGGGACCGGTTGGGCCCGACTGGCCCATTGCAGCCATTTACTTGCTTTAGAACGAAGAAAGGCATCCACCCAACCAAAAACCAGAATAAAAAAATATAAATAAAAATAAAAGAAAAGGAAAAAGAAAAAGAAAAAGGAAGCCAAACAACGGCGGAAGTGTTCAAACACAGTGAAGCAAAAAAGGCAGAGAGAAGAGAAGAGAGAGGAGCGAAATGGCTCAAGCAGCTCGGCAGAGACGATCTCAGCCGTCGGATGAGTCGGCATCGTCGTCATCGGCGGCGTACACGAAGGTCGACAAGCCGGGGCGACCGGACGGCGGAGAAGAGGGAGAGAAGGGGCTGAGATGGCTGACGCCGTTGATTGCCCTAGCTGTGTTGAGGTACATGAGCGCCACATCGAATATCATCCACGACTGCGATGAGGTTTTCAACTATTGGGAGCCTCTCCACTTCCTCCTCTACAAATCTGGTTTCCAAACTTGGGAATATAGGTAAAAAAAAAAAAAAAAAATTTCAATTTCAGATTTCTTTTTCCACATTTTGTAATTTTGTAGTTTGCTTGTGCTAGTGGAAACGATGGATTTGTTTGAATATGAATTGCAGCTTTGAGATTTTCCTGTTGTCGTTATACATATAGAAGGAAATTAGTAGGATTGATGGGAAATGAAAGCATTACACCTCAGAACTGTTCATTAATGATTCAAAGAAGTTTTACAAGTATGGTTGAATTCAACAACAATTTTTGTCCGATTATGTTAAGGACATGTTTGGAAAGATGGAATGAAGAATGCCAATGAGGTATTACTTTTTTGGATTTTATTTTATTTTTAGAATGGGAGTAGGAATTCAAGGTTCATTCTTATGGAAACCAAATCCCAGACTTGCAAGGATTTTGAATCTTCTCTTCGACATGGAAATAGGATGGAAATGGAGGTGAATCACAACAATACCATGTAGAGGAGAGGAATCAAAATCCTAGTGAGAGTGAGATTTGGTTTTCATACTAATTAATTTTTTATTTTCATTCCTATTTTTAAAAAGGAATCTGAACACATTAATGAATGGGAATGAAATTGATTTCTCATTACCAATCTTTATTCGAGCGTTTCAAATGTGATTGTCACCTTCTTTCAGGGAATTCACCTGACAATGGGGCATTTATCCCATTCCGTTTCCATTCTTATTCCTGTGTGCTGTCTGCACCATAAATTCTTTTTATTAGGCACTTTTTTTTTTTCAGGGAATTCACCTGACAGTGAGGCATTTATCCCAACTGGTGGCAAAGAAAATCCCAAGCTGATATAGCCTGCCCCTCTACCCTACACCACTTAAAATACTCTAGAGACTTGAACTCAGGATCTCTGGTTTGTTGCCATAGGACACTACCACTTGGTCTTTTCCATCAGGCATATGTTACACCTTTTACATTTCTGTATTTAGAAAGTTTTCAATTATATTAGAGTTCAAATTTGCAATCCAAGTCACTGATGGGTTGAGACTTAGACATGTATTTTATGCGTGTGTTGTGTAGCAATG
Source organism: Vitis vinifera (assembly GCF_030704535.1). Lineage (NCBI taxonomy): Eukaryota > Viridiplantae > Streptophyta > Magnoliopsida > Vitales > Vitaceae > Vitis > Vitis vinifera. The sequence goes on from NC_081823.1 coordinate 1,509,371, forward strand.
ACATGAATTACAGTAGAACTGTAGAAGCAGCAGTGTGCATAACAGTAATGTAAACTGTATGATCCTGTGGGGCACCCATATGTGACCAAACCACACCCGCCACACTCCTTTTTTTTTTTTCTTTTTTTTTTTCCTGGTTGTTAATTTATCCTAGTATACTGCAATTTATGACAGATAGGTGCTCAAGTTTGAATTATGATGAAAATTTTCCTTGACTAAACCTATTTTTCATTGGGCACTGATTTTTGTTGTACTTCTCTTGCAGCTCCCAGTTTGCCCTTCGGTCATATTTATATCTCCTTTTTCATGAATTAGTGGGTAAACCAGCTTCCTGGTTGTATGGTGGGGAAAAGGTAAGATCTATCTGTACTTTGAAATATTATTGTCACAATTGCTTTTGATTGGAAAATTTTCATGTCTTCAATTGGATATAATGTATTGTTGGTGTCATCTCTGTAAGGCTCTTTCTTGTCATAACAGGTGAGAGTATTTTATGCTGTAAGGCTCTTTCTTGGTCTCATCTCTGTCATCACAGACACTGTTCTGGTGGTAGCCCTTTCTAGGAAGTATGGACGCCGTCTTGCCGCTTACACACTTGCAATGCTATGCTTAACCAGTGGTTGCTTTTTTGCTAGCACAAGTGAGCGTGCCTCTCCCTCATTTTTCTCCTTTGTTTCCCAGAATACTATCCTAGTGTTTCTCTCCTTATGTGTCTGTATTCTCTTTTTTCACTCATACATCTTGACCTTGAGCCCAATGTTAATTAGATGTAATTTTATTTCTTGCATCATTCATTGAGAAATAGTTCTGGAACTTCTTGTATTTCTCTGATATCCAGTGTTTTAAGTTTGTTTGCAGGTTTTTTGCCTAGCTCGTTTTCTATGTATGCAGTCAGTCTCTCCTCAGGTCTATTTCTTCTTGAGAAACCGGCAATGGCAGTTTCTGTTGCTGTAGTTGGGGTTATACTTGGCTGGCCATTCTCAATCTTGGTTTTTCTGCCAGTCACTTTCTATGCTTTAGCAAGAAAATTCAAACAAACATTTCTTTCAGGGGCTATCACTTCTCTCGCCCTCCTTGTAAGTTAACTCTGGTACAGCTTTGGTTATTAAGGAACAATCTATGATAGCATACCTGTTTCTTGGCAATCAGAATTAAAGGAGTTATCAAGAGTTTTCATCTTATTTTAATTTCTTAATGTTTATTTAATTTTGAATGTTTTGGATTTCTTCCAGGCACTCTCACTTCTTGTTGACTACCACTACTATGGAAGATGGACGTCATCTGTTTTGAATCTCTTGATATATAATGTCTTAGGTGGTGGCGAGAGCCATTTGTATGGGATTGAAGGGCCACTATATTATCTGAGGAATGGATTTAACAATTTCAACTTCTGCTTTGTGCTTGCCTTACTGTTTCTGGGAATTTTGCCCATTGTGAGGAAGAAATATGTTCCAGACCTGCTAGTTGTCATTTCACCTCTTTATATTTGGCTGGGATTTATGTCTTTACAACCACACAAAGAAGAAAGGTATAACTATTTCTGTCATTTTCTTAACTATTCTGCAGACTTATTAATGTCACTTCTTTAAAAAAATGAATTCCTGCCATATTTTCCTTTTAAAGAATGATTATGAATATGGCTAGTTTCCAGCTAGTTGTTTTGAACTTCTAAAGTATGACATATTCGTTCAGTCTAAGGTATTAAAATATATCCTTCATTTACCTATGAAAAGGAAAAAAAAAAAAAAAAGGTGTTCATATTGCTGGAGGCTAGCACATTTCTGAATATGCTACTGAAATTTCAAAAAATTAACGAGACTTTCCACTGAAATTATTCTATGGTTGTACTTGTACCAGTGCGTGTTATTCATTTAGTATGAAAAGCTGTTGATGTCTATGGGCCAGTGCTTTGTTCAATTTCCTCTTAATTTTAACTGCATGGATCCTGCTCTACACACAATTTACAGTACCTGAAAAACTAATACAATAAAAGTTGGAGTTCCACTTCTTCCTCAATCCACTCTAAGAAAAAGGCAAGAATCGTTCGTCAGTGACGGAATGAAACTCGTGTGAATCATATGGCTATGGTTTGACAATGAATTCTTCATCCACCAATTTGAGCTATTGTGGCTTTCCATCCGTTCCTAGAGGCAGCATCCGTTGCTCAACCTTGATGATTTTTGTGTGGAATGCTTAAGATGTGAATGAAGGATAATCTTTCTTTTTTTCTTTTTCCCTTTGAGTGAATCATACAAAGTGTGCTTGGGTTACTTCCCTCTTTTGGCATCTTTCAACAAAATTGCTTACTTGTAGTTGTAGAAAACGATTTAATGAAATTCATGCTACTTAGCAAAATCTTTGGAGATTGTGTTTTCGATTAATATAAACCATATCATATAAAGAAGTTGTAAGACTCAGAGCACTATTGAGCTTCACTGAACAGTCTGGATCTGAATTTATAGGTTTTGGGCCTGCTAAAAAAATCATGCCTGCCTATATTTTCAGGCTCAGTCAATCCTAGACATATGCCTTGTATTTTAGGATCGCATTTGGTCTAGACTCTGGCTAGTCTAATGCTATTCATTATTCTTAAGCATGTTAGCTTGCTTGTATTTGGTTGGGTTTGTACATTGAACCTGGGTTCTTTATGCATTTCAGACTGCATATGCATAGCATGGGGTTAGATAAAAAACTTTTCATGTGATCGTGATCTACTCACTACTTTCTTGGTCTAAAATCCTGTTGTTCAATTTGTTTACTTTCTCTTGGTGAGGCCTTTTAGGTGCTGACGATGATCAGAAGATCCTTTAATCCCAAGTATAGGGCACTTTATTATTGACTGCCAGTGAGCAAAATGACTGATAATATATTCCCATTACCCTTGCAGGTTCCTCTATCCAATATATCCACTTGTCTGTGTTGCTGCTTCAGCTGTCATTGAGAGCTTTCCAGATCTTTTTCGAGACCCATACTATCCCAATGCTAACTATTTGATGGTTATGGTGAGCTTATCCCATATTCCTATAATTTGCTCTAAGCCATTTCAATAAATATTCTGGCTCATTGTCAAACATTCTTTGCTTGCCTGTGCAGATAGCCAAATGCCTAAGACCAGTGGTTCTTGGCCTTATCTTATGTGCCTCTCATGCGCGTACATTTTCAATGCTCAATGGTTATTCTGCTCCTTTGGAGATTTACAAGCATTTTGAGCACCATGAAGATGTAGGAAGTGGTGAGAATCACTACTTTTTTACCATATTTGGCATGAACTATCAGATGGTGCTGAAAAGTGTGACAAACTTTTCTGAAGATTTGTGGAAGGTCTCAAATGATAGGCAGTATTTTTTTATTATGAATCTTTTTGGTGTTTGGTGACACCCTATCTAACAGCATGGTGGAGAACTTACTTCATGGGTCTGCTTAAGAGTCGGCGCACAAGAACTTAGATACTCTAGATAACAGTTTGCATATCCTAAAAATGTGTGAAAAATGGAATTTTTTCTTACTTTTCTAGAGCCACCTTACTACTATTCATAAGCTGGAATTTCATCATTATTCATTTCATGTTATGCACTTTCTTCGGCTGTATAGCTTGCCCATAATGCTGTACACTAACCTAGTGAACAGCCTATCTAACAACATTAACACAATTTTTATGGTTGGATTCTGCGTTGGAGCAAACAGAACCTATGCACATATGACTTGACTTGCAGTTCAGTGAGTAATTCTAAAACTTTTATGAAGTCTATTGAAATTTTCTAATAGTTCACTACCCAAAAGTCACAACATATGCTCTTTTTATTTTATGGCATGAATTTTTTTCTTACTGGACTAAATCTATGCACATGTCCCAAAATTGTTGCCCAAATTCTTGTTGGATCACAAGTATTCCAGAATTCACCCCCAAGCTCCAAATTTGTTCTAGTGACAGATAATTCATGAGTTGTGGATGGCTTTACAAGAAATATTTTACAGTACTCTATGCAAATCCAAAGTTTATCTACTTCATTAGAATAAATAAATATAGAAGAAGATATGCATTTAGTTGTATCAGGGAAACAACACGTTTATCTGACTGTTTATTTCCTCTATTCTGTATAATGCAGGTTCTGTAGTTTGTGTTGGGAGCGAATGGCACCGGTTCCCATCGTCATTTTTCATTCCTGATTATGTGGGTGAAGTTCGATGGATTGATGATGGGTTCCGAGGTCTCCTTCCATTGCCATTCAATTCCACCTTGGGCGGAACTTCAGCAGCACCATCTTATTTTAACAACAAGAACAAGGCATCAGATGAGCAATATGTAATCAACCCCTCCTCTAAACGAGTTCATATTTCTCAGTCTATATCGTATTTTTCTTCTTTGCCTTCTCATTTAAATTAAGTGGCTCACAAAAAATATTCTCAAATGAAATTCACAGCTTCGCAATCTTGAAGCTTGTACTTTCCTCGTAGAGCTTGAGCTTCAACGACCCTACCCTTCCCGTGGAAGTGACTTATCAACTTGGGAGGTAAAACTATTTTACCTTAATTTATACCACACACGTTTCATCACCTGTAGGGGGAGAAATTAGCAATTACAGATTACAGATAAATTGATGCGAGAATAAATAATAACTAGAATCCTGATACATTGTTAAGATACTACTAACTTTTTTTAAAGCTTAAACTCTTACACAATATTTGGTTCCAACAAAATATTAAGAAAAGAAAAAAAAGGAAATGCTAAGGAAAATGACTTTCGAATGATTGGTTTCATTATGAAAAATACGAAAGACAATGAAATATAATTAAAATTAGTTAGAAGTTTACATATTTTCACAAATATTTAATCTTTATATAAAAAAATTTAAATAAATGAAATGAGTTTGAGGTAGCATATAAAAATAATTCATTAACTTCAAATTTATTTTCTATTTTTCTTTTTTTCTACTTTTCTTCTTTATTTTCTTTCTTTTGTATTTTCCCTCAAATTTTCTGGGATCTAATATAACCTTGGCTACTAAAATTTTATGTGCTTTAGGCTGTTGCGGTGTTGCCTTATCTGGACAGGGAGCTTTCACCTGCAACTTATCGGTCTTTTTTCATCCCATATCTCTGGGAGCGTAGGAATGTTTTTGGCAAGTACAAACTGCTTAGAAGAATACCTAAATGATACTAGTAGTTTTTCACCTAATTGTTCTAAGTTTCTGAATTTTTGTACCATAACTGCTGATTGATAAGCTTATATCAACATTAATCCTATTTTTGGTGTCTGAGATTTGAACATTTTCTTCACCAATCTGTTTGGAATGGGGGATTCACTAGTGCATTGTTGAATTAAAGGTAGGGTTTTTCCCCCTGATTTTGCATTGAATCAAGTTCCCTAGTTTACTGATTTCCTTGTGATTATGTTTTAGGAATCAATCCATTTTGATTTAGGCCTTGATTGGTTTTTAGTTTTAGCTAGAACACAAAATCAAAGCCAAAGTCATAATTTCATATGAAAAGTTTAATAGTTGTTGATATGAGTTAGAATAAGGGTTTTACAAGAAAAATGTATTATCTTGACCTTTATATTAAGATCTTATTTGAAGTGATTTATGGGAAGTTAAAAATCTGTTTCGACTAATTCTATTGGAAGAGCTTGTGACTTTGAAATGAACTTCAAATAGAAGTTGGGATGATGTTACTTGGTGTAGAAGCTCTTCTTTTAGCTTATGTAGAAAGATGTTTCATATTTTAATCAGCTTCCATCAAACCATTATTATTTCTTTGAAAGTATGACTTTGACTTTGGCTTCTAGCTAAAGCAAAAAAAAAAAAAAAAAAAAAAAGAGAGATTTAAGCTCTTTTTCAAGTTCGAAGTTCTTTTGCTGAGATCATGTATATTTATATCAAAAGCTTTTATTCATGTTTGAAATAAGTTTTGAGCTTCTAACAAAAGCTAATTCAATGAGCTCGTAAGATATTAATAGTCATTCTTGTTTAAATTGGTTTCTTAAATGTCATAATGATATCTTAGGTCTTGTTTGGGATAATTTTTTATTTTCGGTTTACTCAGGTGTCTCGTTGGTGATAATTTTTTGTTTTCGGTTTTACCTGGAAGTTGAAGTTGATATGAAAGTTGTAATTTTTAAAGGTTAATATCGATATTATAAAATTTTTATTAAATATGAAAAAACTTCTTATAGAAGTCAAAATAAAGCTTCTTTATAAAATAAAAAAATAATTGGTTTTTTTTACTATAAAGTTGATCCAAAAAGTTTTTAGCTTATAACAAGCCAATTCGATGATCGTAAAATATTAATAGTCATTCTTGTTTAAATTGGTTTTGTTAAGGCTCTCTTTTTCGAGTCATAATTTCTTAGGTCTTGTTTGGGATCTTTTTTTATTTTTGATTTTACTTAGGTCTTATTGGTGATAATTTTTTGTTTACAATTTTACCTAGAAGTTGAATTTGATATGAAAGTCGTAACTTTTAAAGGTTAATATTGATATTATAAAAAAATTATTAAATATGAAAGAACTTATAGAAGTCAAAATAAAGCTTCTTTATAAAAATTAAAATAAATAAATAAAATAACTGTTTTTTTCACTATAAAGTTGATCCAAAAAGTTGCTGATGATTTTAGAAATGGTTTTTTAAGTTTTCAAAAGCTAATCTAATGAAGGACAAAATGAGAAAAGTAATCCCTACAATTCCATAATCAACGACACATTTAAATCGTTTCTTGTAGGGCTTGTTTGGCTGCTCAAACTTTTCTCCTCTTTTTCGTAGGTCGATGCCAAATTTTCAAGGATTAGATAATATAATGTTGAATTTTTCCCCAAGACAAACCCTAGATTTTGAAGAATTCATCTCACTGCGTGACTCATGATGCTGGTTTTGAAATAAGCATATGGTGACAAATAAAAGAGCCTGACAACCTGATGGGGGAAGCCACCAATAATGACGTGGCAGACAACTATTGAATGGCCATGCCACGTCACTGCCAACCCTTGAATACTTTGGATTGTGGTATTACATCATTGCTATAGGATTTTATTTATATTTTTTTATTTAGTGTATTTAGTATTATTATATGTTTTTGGTAGGTGAGGCACGTGTGGTGTCCATCAAATACCAAAACAATGAAAATTATAAAAATAAAAATAAAAAAAAAATTCAAGTGATTTAAAAACTATATTTGGTTGGAGTCATTTTAATTTTAATTTTTTTATTTTTATAAATAATAGGGATGTGTGATAGTTTTAATTTCCTTTTTATTTTTAAAATAAAAAATCAAAATTATGGTTGGTAAAATTTTCTATAATAATAATATTATTATTTGAAAAATATGATTTAATTTAATTTATTTTTAAAATAAAAATGAATACAAAATTGTATGAATTTCTATTTATCAAGGAGTATTTTAGATATTTTCTTACATATTTTTTTTCTACGCATATTACGTAATTTGACAGCATTAAATTTCTTCCGTTAGTCATTCTACGCATACTTAATTGCTACGTGGCACTTCATCATTGGTCCGTCATCCAACGCGGGTCCAAGCAAGGTCAGATTGAGACCAACGGAGTGGTCCGCCACCTAACGCGCCTATAAATACTCTGCAGACCTCGCCCCATTTTTCACTCCACCATTTTCTCTCTCAATTTTCCCGAGAAAACTAGAGAGAGAAAGTAGGGATCAGTAATGGCTCGCGAGAACTTCGTCTACATAGCTAAGCTCGCTGAGCAAGCCGAGAGATACGATGGTCAGTGTTTCGTCCTTCGCTTTCCAGATCTGCTGTTTTAATTTCGCTAGGGCTAGGGTTTCAGATTCTAACTGGATTTCACTCTTTTTGCGAAAATTTTGTGCAGAAATGGTGGATGCGATGAAGAAAGTGGCGAAGCTGGATGTGGATTTGACTGTGGAAGAGCGGAATTTGCTTTCGGTTGGGTACAAGAACGTGATCGGAGCGCGAAGGGCTTCCTGGAGGATCCTATCGTCGATCGAGCAGAAGGAGGAGGTGAGAGGGAATGAGCAGAACGCAAAGCGGATCAAGGAGTATAGGCAGAAGGTGGAATCTGAGCTGTCGGGTATTTGTAGCGATATTATGACTGTGATTGATGAGCATCTGATTCCGGCTTCTACGGCTGGTGAATCCACTGTTTTTTACTATAAAATGTAAGGAATATGTTTGAGTTTGGTGCATTTTATTTCATTTGAGTGCTTTGATTTTTGTAGTAATTTCAGGGTTTGGTTGTTTCAGGAAAGGGGATTATTATCGGTACCTGGCGGAGTTCAAGACCGGCAATGAGAGGAAAGAGGCGGCTGATCAGTCTCTTAAGGCATACCAGGTATATATGCTTTTGTTTCATTTGAGCTCGTGATGTTCTTTTATGAATTTTGTCCATTTCTGTTTGCTTCGCATGTGGGAAGTATCTAGCATGCTAAGGATGATATGGGTGAGGCTTCTATTGTGGCAGATTGTTGTTATGATTTGTGTTGCTTGGTATAGTTGGATTTTCTTATTGGACTCTGAATTAATCCTTTTTCTCCACAGATGTAATTAGAACTTTTCATTGAAGGAGAGAATTTTCTTTTCTTTTCCTTTCTTTTCTAAGTTTTGAAGTCCTTTCTGTTCTAAAGTAGGATGCAACATATTTTCTGTCTAGAACCGTCTCTGAGGTACATCTTGTCTGCATATTGGATTATGTGCTCAGACTTTTGATTATGCATCAATCAAAGTAGTCTTTCTAGTTGAGAAGGAGGCTTGCTTCATTGTGAGCAGTCATTTTGCCTATCAAAAAAAGTGGGCACTCATTTTAGTGGGCTTGAAGCTTTTGAAAGTTATAAGTCATTTCTTCCAGGTTCTCAATGTTGCGACTCTTTGGTGATTATGTTATTTGTTGTTTTTCATACCTTTACTTGGACACTTGAATTGCTTCCCCTTCCCTAAGATATTGGGAACTCAGTATGACCCCCTTTTAGCAAATATAACATGTTTGCCATTCAATAAATTTTTAGAGGCATGGATATGGGGTGACATTGCTTACATTTGATGAAACTTGCCACTTTCCCTGAGAACTATTTTTGAAACCTCTAATGCTTAAAATCTTTCCTTTTTTTATTGGCCAATTGAAAAAAAAAACTATTGTGCTTCTGCTGAGAATCTTTTGTTGATGAACATTAGTAGGTAGAGGTCTTTTGTTTCATGTAATTCATGCTACACAGGCATGTTTTTCTGTGGCCATATATTCCAGATCATCTGCATTCCTCCTAGTAGAGCACTCAGTTCGTGATACTATTTGCTTTACAAAAGCCAAAGATTATCAAAATATAGAAAAGAAAGTTTTATTTTACTGGTGGGTTTTCCCCCCCTCAAAACTTAATGTGGTACAAATAAGAAGTATAAAAAGTCATTTCTTGATCTTACCAATGAAATGAAGCTGTTGGTGTTTTTATTTTGAGGCTTGTGCTCTCAATTGAAGAAATTTTTTAGTAGCTTTTCCTCCCACTTTCAACTCGACCAAGTTGCCCTTATAGTTTTCCTGGAGATTGGGAGAATAAATAATCTGCCTTTCTTGCTGTCACCCTACTTTGCAGTTAGAACATTAGCAAAAGAGATGGTACTATCTGCCTAATGCATTGCCCTCCCTTGCAGGTAGAGGCAAAGCAAAAGAGTGATGTGTTTGGTTTCCAAAATGTTATTTTAGTGTCATTATATTCCACTATGACCCAGTCAAACTTTTTCCTTTGCCTTTGGAGAATCCCAAGCGGAGCTAACACTCTATTATCATGAGATCACTCCACTTCATTGGTCAAGAGAAAGCGTAAACAATGATACAAGCAACAATGTTGAATTGAATCTTAGCATAAATGTATCAGTAACCTATGGTATGAGGAACTTTACTGAATTTTGTAGACCAGTTCCTTAGTTTCTTCTTATTTTCTTTTTGTTCTTTTTATTTTTATCTGGGTGGTCCTTGTATATCACCTGTATTAGGGTATACCTCCTTATCATGCGGTATGTGTTGCCTCTATCTATCAAACAAAAATCCAAGTGTTTTTTCCTCCTGCTTTTGAAGGCAACATATTGTGTCTTTACTAATATGCAAGATAAGATTCAACATTGCAGTTAATGCTTTATTATAAAATCAGTACTATTTGAGATCAGCAATTAAATGCTCCTCCACAGTTTCTGTTGTCACATCTCTGAACTGAGATTCTGCTGCAACCAGAGATTTTAAATGTCCCTTTGTTGTTTCTGATTTTTTTTTTTTTAAATTGGAAAAAAAGGTGCCACCTTGCAACTCGATAATCAGCTGAAGAAGTCCTTCCTGGTGACTAGTGGGAGCATTATACCATTTCTCCTGTTCCTGCCTTGATGTGGTCCTTGTCAAATTTGAGTAGTGTGGAATTTTCACTTTTCCTTTAGATCATTTGAGTAGGATTGAAATCAAATTTTAAGATAAAAGAAGTTAAAGAAATATCAATGATGGAAATGGTTTAAATTCATTCTAACTTAAATATGGAACTTGAAAAGCAGTATCCTCTTGGAAAACCGTTTTTGATATGGTAAATTATTAAAAAAAAATGGTAAGGACCAATAGTGAGATCCTTTTTCCCTGTAAATTCATTTCTTTTCAAATCAGGATATTGATTTTTTTTTTCTTTTTTGGTATTCCTAAATACTAAATTTGTCTATTACTTCATGCAATTTGTTTTGCAGACGGCTTCTACTACTGCAGAGAGCGATTTATCCCCCACTCATCCCATCCGATTGGGTTTGGCTTTAAATTTTTCTGTCTTCTATTATGAGATTATGAATTCACCTGAAAGGTATGCTTGCAATTATTTCATATTTTTGTATTATGATGCCTGATCTATAAAGTTCTTGTACGATGGAATCTTTTTGTTAAGAAACAACAAATTTTATTGCAAGGAATCTTATCCCGTGGTTGTTTGTTTCTTAGGGCTTGCCACCTTGCAAAGCAAGCTTTTGATGAAGCTATTTCAGAGTTGGACACCCTTAGCGAGGAATCTTACAAAGACAGCACTTTAATTATGCAGCTCTTAAGGGATAACCTTACTTTGTGGACTTCTGACATCCCTGAGGATGGAGGTAAACACACAGAGTCACTTTAAATTTTGAGCAGTTTGATGTCATTCCTTTGTAGTAATGTGGATGTTCCTGTCAGGGGAAGAGGGGTTGATTTGGAAGTTCTAAATGTAGTCCTTTTAAGACTTAAATGTTGCATGAATCTTTGGGGTCCTCCTTAGGTGACCTTTTTGATGTGGGGCCATTGTTTAGTAAATGATTGATGGGAGATCATTCGATGACTAGGAATTCACTTTACCTCCAAATATGCGCGTCATGTGCAAGAAAGACGGTCAACTCTCTCTTTCTTAGTTGTATTGCTATATCCAAGTCATGGTCTGTAGCTTTATCTTTGATATTGATTGATGATTTTTAATGTTCCAGAAAATTTTATTAGCACCATGGGTTTCAATATATTTGAAACCTGGTTTTTTACGTTTACCTGCTTTTTTTCACCCGACTTGTTTTCTTTCTAGGATCATGTTTGTGCTTGCATTTCTGTTTACAACTTAAATGTCATACTTGTTGCTTCTAGCATGATTGGTTGGGTTATTTATCTGTTCCGTTGCATTATTTATCCCTGCAGAAGACCAGAAGATGGAAAGCTCTGCCAAAGCTGGTGGAGACGATGAGGTGGGTGATTCTATTACATCATATTTATAAATAATTTGCCTAGGTTATGTTTAGTTCTCAGAAAATGTCAAGAAAAATGCAAAGGGAAAAAATAGAGAGGAAAAAAAAAAGTGAAGAAAAATAAAAAATTTAAAAGATTTAAAGGTAATAATTATTTTTAAATGTTATTTTAAACTTGTTTCATTTATTTTAACTTTTTTATATATAGATTAAATAATTTGAAAATATTTAAATTTTTAACTAATTTTAATTATATTTTGATTTTATTTCATTTTTTCCACGGTAGTACTAAACATGAAATCATATTCCTCTAACATTCAATATATGTGGTAAATAATTTGTTTCACATTTATGCTATGCAACATCTCTTTACATGTGAAACTCCTCTTTTAAATGCAGTGAAGCTGAGGAGAGGAGAGCCTCACAGCCCTTTATTGTGTGAACAGGGATAAAGGATGATTCCTCTAGGCTCTCTGGTGTTTTCTGAATTACAGAGGATTTCAAAATTCTCTCCTTTGTTGTACCTTATTGTTGTCTGGTATTGTTCTTAATATTCTGTAGATGTCGGGACAATTATCAGAGTTTCATTTGCATCCCCCTAGCTTTTCTCCTCTCCGCCACTCTCGGACGGAAATTAGAAGGATTGGCGTGGTTGCTTTTAGGTTGCTTTCATTTCATTTCTTTTTCTTTTTCCCTTTTTTTGTATTTCCTTTTTCTCTTTTTCTGCCCCCCTTTTTTTCAACCTTAAAATGCAGCATAGTTCAAATGAGACTCTTATGATTTGGCTTGTCTCCATTTTTTCTACTTCAATGCTCGTCTTTTCACTGCATTTGTGGGCTTACAGAACTTAAACATGAGATCTGTAATAGATATGAGCTTCTCAATTCTTGGTAGGGGTGATCACTCTGGTTAAAATGATGATTTGATGATCCGATAATTCCTTATGCATGCAGAGCATTCTTCTTTCCTGTTTTGTTTTTTACAAACTGTTTCCTTTTCTGAATAGAGGTTGGTGCTCCTAAATCTCAATAAAACAAAGAAGTTTGATGCATTCATGATGTTAGGTTTTTGTTGGAATCCACTAGGTGGAAAGTATGTATCACGATCCAGCACATAGGTTCTTTGAAATCATTATGTAGGTCATTAGCAAGGAATAAAAGAATAAAGTAGCCTCTGCTATACTCATGGCCATTTCTTACTTTCACAATTTCCCTAGGTATCGAAGGGAATAAACTTGCCTCATACAGGAATCATGGGATTGAGAATAATGAATGTTGGAACCCAAAAAAAAGCTAAACGGGAAAACTTTCTTGCGTGGCCTTCAACAAGGAAAAGGGGTTGGGGGATTGATGATCATGAATACGCACTCGTTTCACCATGTTGATGAAAACTCCATACAAAGGTCTCTTCAGGTGAGCAAGTGGGAACGGGGTTGGGAATCAGGTGGCAAAAAAGGGTGAAAATGGACCTAATCTTTTGACTTGTGAAGCTGTTATCAGAATCGCTACAACGGAGAACCGAGGGGAATCAATCTTTTGATATCAGCACCTAGTAACCGAAGCTTGGCATCTAAATTCTCGTAACCTCGGTCTATATGGGCAATGCCACTGATTTCAGTGACTCCTTCTGCAGCCAACCCTGCCAAGACAAGTGACACGCCGCCTCTTAAATCCTTTGCAACGAGGTGAGAGCTGAGCAATGCACTGGCAAAGGGAAGGATGCAATTCTAAATACATGAAAACAAACCTCAATACATGAATTATAGAATTCCATACTGGGCTAAGCCATGTACCTTCCTTTCTCCTTGCCACAAATCACTGCAGTGCTCCCGCAGACCCGAATTCTGGCTCCCAGCTTTTGCAGCTCTCTTACTGCCCAAATGGAAGAACCAAAGTTGAATCATTCAAGATGGGTATGGTATAACTAATAGAGACATTCTAGATTTCAAAGGGGAAGATCATGAAATTTTATGCCACATTGTGTTTCATTAGTTACCCACATACCATGACCCATTCGGTTTTCAAACACGGTTTCTTCCACTATGCTCAAACCATCGCATGTTGTCAGCAGCACCATTGTCTGAGGTTGAAGATCTGTAGGAAACCCAGGAAACGGGCACGTCCTAACATCAAAGCCTTGCAAATTGTGACCAACATCATCAGGAACCGCTGAAACCTAAAGTGTTGATCAATAGTAATACTTTGATCAGAAAACAAAATAACCATAAGGCAACCAGGAGAAGAAAATTTCATACCTCCAAGGTATCATGGGCACATGTGATTTTGCAACCAGCGGCTAAAAGCTTATCTATTAGACATGCTACATGGGAAGGAATGACGGGAGACATTGAGATGGACGAGCGAGTGATAGCTGCAGCAAGCATGAAAGTGCCTGCTTCGATACGATCAGGTGGTACTATACATTCAGAACCATGCAACTGGTTTTTTCCCTTTATGTAAAGGGTATCACTCCCTGCTCCTTCCACACATGCCCCACTGCCAGTCAGAAAACGAGCAAGATCAATCACTTCTGGTTCCTGTGGTGAAAAATTCAGGATGGGAACTAACTTCAATAATGAAATTCAAAGCAACAGACAAGACAGGCACAAATGCCCTGGCTTCATCTTTACAGCAAGAAACAGAAATTTGAGTATGATTCCTCACAGCATACTTTAGCAACATTTGAAAGCACGGTCACTCCATCAGCCATACATGCTGCCATCATGAGAGTTTCGGTTGCTCCAACACTGGGGTGATCGAGTTTGAACCTCCCTCCAACCAATCCTCTGCCATTTGCCGCTTGTGCTCGCACTTTCCCATCCCTGCAATGTAACACATAGGTTAATCTTGGTCTCCTCCTCACATCGTTCAACAGGATGTCAATTCTAATACAACTAGATCCTCTATAGCCCAAGTTCATCATGCATGGGAATTTGACCTCAGTTTTTCATACCCATTTATATGTTCATGATGTTATTATAATTTATACCTTAAGGCAATTAATATTTACATTATAAATTCTATTATTATTAAATCGGATAGGGGAAGAAGTTCTTGATATTATATATCTAGTGAATTTTTTTTAACCACGAAAATGTGTTTTAAAGCTATGAGGGCTTATTGGACCCAAAACAAACAATATTTATATAGGAGGAAGTGGGTCATAACAAAATGGTGCATGGGACTTTATCGCAATCCCATGAGACACAATAAGGACATTGTGTCTACATGGGGATGATTGTGATATCCCACATTAGATACGAGAAGTTCTAATACTATATATGTAATGAATTCTTTTTAACCATTAAAACGACTTTTAAAAATCGAAAGGGTCCATTGGTCCCATAACTGAAAATATCTACATGGGAGGAATGAATAATTATAATTATACTAAAATTCACATAATGTTAAAATTTTTTTTTTTTTGATAGATAAGCACAACTTGTATTAAAGGGCAAATAAGCCAAAAGCATACAGCATGTATACAAACTCAGCCACACCCCAAAAAGCAAAAGAGACAAGCAGCCTCAACGGCCCTTAAATAGCCGACACATAATGTTAAAATTATAACTAAACTCACATATGTTTTACCTTGTTGTTGGAAGTTTATTTCAAGTGATAAGAAATAAATGCAGTATAAATTATGAACTGTGCTTCAAAGAGGCAAATGAGCCAAACTACTTTTTAACTTACTAAAACAGTTGACTATTGTTTGGAACCCTTAGGAGAAGCACACCAATAAAGTGATTAAAATCAATGAGTGACATGGTGCTTTTAAGGCTCAAGGTGTAAGTAACACGAATGAAAGGCTAGAAACAAAGGGGGGAAAAATCAAAGTCTAACAACACATCAAAGCACAAAATAAAACATGCTTGAAAGCATAAATACTTGAGATTTTATAAATAGTGCAATGATTTTGTTATGGTAATGACATAGGATCCAAATACGTGTAAAGGGATTTTCAATAAAAGATACCATGGTGTCTATGAGGAATACAACCATCCCTAAACCAGCTGTCCGTAGAAGCAGTCCCCATAGCAAGAATTTGCATGCACAAGCTTATTTCCATCTCGATAAACAAGATTCCTAAATACCATTTTAGTGTGTGTCATATTTCACTTAGGTTACGTTTGGTTGCTCGGATTAGAAAGATATTATTTCCATGGGATATCTTATCCTATGTTAATATTTGGTTATGTCAAGGAATTAAAGATCAGATAGGAAAACATATCTCATTCCAATGTTTGGTTACTTAATAAAACGATTGGATATGAATATAATATTTTTTAATATTTCAACTATATCCTTATATTTTTTTATATTTATAACATTACATTTTAAATATGGATGAAAAATATTACTATATTTAATTAAAAATATATTTAAACATGAAATTTCTCATATTACGAGAGATTATACATTATTTTTCATATATAAATAATAATAATATCAATCAATGTTATAAAAAATAATATATCAATCAATTAATGAAACCTTAATAAACATTTATTTATATAAATAACAAAAGTCTACAAAAACTAAAAATATCAAGTTGCTCATAATATCATAACATTAATATAAATATATAAAAATGAATTATGGTGGTTCAAGCTCCACTCAACAAAATACAAGTTTCTAAAATACATCCTTCATAGTAAGTGATTTAGGTGGAAAAAAAAAAAGAAAAAAAATAAAATAGAAAATGTGGAGGAACCATGCTGAATACCAGCATCTGTCCCTGTTCTTCTCTCACGATCTCCACATTTGGGTTTACATCTCTTTCTCTAAGCTGTAATCTCTCTCTACTTGGGTTAATCTGCATCTTCTCTCTATCTTTTCCTCTGCATTTGGGTTAATTAGCATCTCTCTCACTAAACATTTTTGTTACCATCACATTCTCTCACAATCTTAGTAAATCTTGCTTGTACTATAGCTTCATTTTTATTTTATTTTTTGATCAGTTGCTTGTACTATAGCTTCTTAGGAAATCAAAATAATCAAAACCTATGAAACCCCCAAACCCTTCCCTTGCAATCCTTTGTTAGATCAACCTCATCCTTTGTCTCCACCCAAGTCACCATGGTGGAGCTCAAGCAGCAGACTCTTACCTCCCTCTCCAAGCTTTCAGATAGGAAATAAATTAAAAAGAAAATCTAAAATGGTAAATGGCGAAATCCAGAAAAAGAACAAGCCCTAGAAACCCTAACAAATCGCCCGTCCAAAGCTTCACTGGTGGTTAGAGGCAAGTGACATCTCTTGGAAATCCTCTGAGCTGCTTGCAACTCATCCATGGCATGTCTAAGCTCTTGTTGGGATGCTGGGTTTAGTTTGTCATGGGGAAATGAGATGGGATTTTCTTGGATAAACATAGCCCATGTTAATACATAGGATTTTTAAGTCCCTCATAGGGGGATTAGAAATTAGCTCCGGATTAGTAATCTCCCTTTATGTCCTATCCGGTCCAAATCCATACACCAGAGGGGGATTTTAAATCCTATCCCCTCGTTTAATCTAGTCAACCAAACATGGCCTTAGGCAATTAGGCTCCACTGTTTTAGTATAACTTTCCCCCTTCCATATAGATACTGTCCACTCTAAGTCAAATGGACTTTTACAACTTTAAAATGTGTTTATACAATTAAAAGATATATATATATATATATATATATATATAATGTTAAAACTTTTTTCTTCTATCCGATATGGGATATCACATTCATAGTCAATCATTTATGCTCATCAGTCACACTAGGCAAGTGGATTGTGGATTGATCCCTAAAATTCCAAAATTTTCCTTAAGTTTCATATCATACAAAAACACCTGAATTTACCAAATACACATCTGTAATCCTCAAATACACTATTAGGAATAAATTCCCAAATTATTCCAAAAATTTATGACATGACAATGCATCTTTCTTATGTTCATAACATGAATCACTTTTCTTTTAGGCTATGGTTGGTTTTTCGGGAAAACACAAAGGAAATAAAAAGTAAAGAAAAAACAAGATTTATAGCCAATAAATTATTTTTTATATGCATTTTACTTATTTTTCATGTTTTGTACAAAGATTAAATAATTTAAAAACCCAAGCACGAGAAAATCAATTTCCTTAACATCTTTTTTCATTTCTTTGTGTTTTACTTGGAACCAAACATGGCATTAGTAAACTACTTCTTCCATTTTCGCTAAATCCTTCCCCATATCATATCAATTACCAACGAATTCGCGACCATCCCAACCACAATTAATTCCAGAATCCCACCTTTTTTATTATATGAACAACGCTCTTCTAATAATCCATAAAATTTCCTAACAGAACTCTAAACACTTAAACCCCACAAGGAATTCGAAGGAAAAACAATGAATTCACATACTAACTCACTATATATGAAAAACCCAGTAAGTAAACTTACCCCAATTCGACAATGGCGCCGAGGGCACGCAGCCCTCTAATGTACAAATCAACTGGGCGAGTCCCAATATCACACCCACCGGGCAAAGCCACCACTGCCTCTCCGAACCGAGCCAGCAATGGCCCAATAACGAAAAACCCACCTCGAATCTTCCCAATGTCCTCCGGACAAGGCTGTACGGACCCAACCCCGTCAGCGTTGACCCACATTTCGCCATTGCAGGCTTCAATTTCCACACCCAATGACCGAAGAATAGAAGCCATCGTTCGAGTATCGGAGAGGTTTGGTACCCCGTGGAGCTTGGAAGTGCCGGAGCAGCAAAGAGTGGCGGCGAGGATCGATAATGCGGAGTTCTTAGAGCCGCTGATTGGGACATGGCCGGAGAGTTTGCAACCGCCGGTGATGGTGAATTTGGGGTCTAGGGTTAGGGTTTTGGGTGGGGTTTGGAATTGTAGATGAGAGAGAATATGGGGTTGTTTGTGGAAAGAGACGAAATAGGGTTTTGTAAGGTTTTGGTGACAGAGAGTGGAGGAGGATAAAGCCATTGACTGGATTTTCAATCGTTGTCCTTGGAGGCAATGCCAGATTCAAAAAGCTTATCCAATCCTTGCTTTTTTTTCTTTGTTTTTTATTTTTCTTTTTCTTTCACAAAAATTGTAGAATAAACCCTTCAAATTTTGAGTTTAAATCCAAAATAATCCATTTATTGAAAAAAATGGTAAGAATAGTACCAATTTCAAAATATTTGTCAAATTAAAATTTTGAGTTTAATTTTTTTTTTTTACATGTAAAAAATCACCTGTTGGTGATTGTGGTTTTAAAAGTTTCACAAATATCTTTAAAACTGTGATTGTGGTTTTATAATTTTCTTTAAAATCATAATTAGTAACTGTGATTTCAAAATTATTTTTAATCCACGTCCATTCTAATAGTGTTGTGATTTTAATATTATTTTAAAAACCATAGTTACAGATTGTGGTTTTATAATTTTCTTTCAAACCACAGTTACTAACTGTGGTTTCACAAATATTTTTAAGGAGGACTCATGTAACCATAACTAAAAAAAGTATGATATTTTATAACTTTGTTTTTTTATTTTTAATTTTAGTGTAAATTATGGATGTACCAAAATTTCTTAATGATGTACCAAATTTCCTTAAAGTTCGTTTCGGGGTGGGGAAAATTTCTTTCAATTTTCCATTATTAGTTGATGAAAATTATTTTTTTTACAAATTATTCTTAATAAATTTTTTCGTTACGACTGTTTTAAAATTATATATATATATATATATATATATATATATATATATATATATATATATATATTATCTTTATTTTTTCATATTTTCCTTGAAATTTTGAGAAAATAATTTGGCCTACATGCATTCCCATAAAAATTTATATATTTATGGTAAATAAAATATTTATTTGTTTTATGAATATTTTCACATATGAATTAAAGAAAATTATTTATTCATATTAATTTTAAATTTTAAAATAACTAAACAAATTGTTTATATTATTTTAAAATTTTATATTTTCATATGAAAATTAATGTCAATGATTATGATTTTAGGTTATTCCTTATCAAATATGATTTGAACTTATGTCTTGGTTAAAATGTATAATTTTTTAATTATATGAAATAAAAAATAGGTAATGGTTGTAGCAATTTGTTTAATTAGAATTTCTTTCATTTAGACTTTAGGATGCATTTGAGTTTTATTTGTTTAAGTTATCAAAGAAACAAGTAAATAACATAACATCACTAATTTGAATTAACACTTTATATAACCTTAAATGTATGAACCAAAGTATTATAGTTCTACAAACATGAAAAAAAACTCTCGATGTGTCCCACATGATGGAATCTTTCTCTTTCGTTGTGAACATCTACGGTAGATGGTCATATTTGTTGTATCCATCTGTGCTATCTGAAAAGTCTCCATCTTTATAGACTGTGACACGTCATCTACATGACCTGTCGAGTTAGATGGAACTGGTGAAGGTAGTACTCGAAGTACATGTGGAGCTCAATGTCCTCTAGGTACTCGTACATGTAATTATGCGGCATAAGTTGTCCCCTGAAGACAAGTTAGAGGTGCAATGGACTCTGTAACAGGTGGGAGTGCAATAGACTCTATAATAGGTGGGAGTGCATCCAATGATATATATGGCTGGGATGGAGGTGGAAGTGGAGGTGAAAAAGTCTGTATAGATGTAACATGAGGGAAGAAAGGCAAGTCTAATGATATAGATGGCTTAATAGGAGTAAGGGTAGATGGTATGGTAGTCTCAAGTCGAGATGAATGGGTTGGTATGGATAAATCAAGGGAAGAGAGTGGCAACTCTAATGATGCAGATGGTTGAAATAGAGAAAAGGTAAATGTGACTGGTGCATATGAGGGTTGTACCAAAGTAGATGCCAGAGGTACATGTCGGTGACTAGCTCAATGACTACCTCTCCCCGACCTCTAATAGGTGGTACTCTAACAAGCGTAATCAATTATGGTGGTCTCATGGATGACTCATGTGTCGAGTGTAAGCAATGGTTCTCTCCTATAGCACGTAAAACATCAATAGCAATTCAGTGAGTTTCCTCCAAATCATTTGAAATAGTCATCTGCGATACGACAGTGATCCGTATAAGAAAATGAAACATGAGACATTTGCACATAATTTAAGTTTAACATTCATTAAAAAATAGTTTTGTATCTCAAATAGTCCCACCAATAACTTAATGACATAAGTTGTACTATGGAACCTCATATGATATCTATGCAAAACAAGTGCTATCAGGCGTCGTGTGATACGTCAATACCACTACATATATGGATCATAAAAATCCATGGTAGTAATAGTAAGTGCTAAAGTACGATTGCATAATATAATAATGTTAAACAAATGATCTAAAATCAATTGAACGAAAATGACATGTCGCTAGAATATGACTACATGGGAATCCATATATGAGTGTTTTGCCACATGTGCATCCATGATCACGTAGGTTAACACGATACGTTCGCCCACTAGATGATGTCTTTTTACTACCCCTGCTGGCCTTCACATGAAACAATAAGTGGTCATACAAAACAACCTCATGAGAACATACCTTAACAACATTTGCATTAATCTTAACATCAACATAAGGAGTGTATTCTTCACTTGAAACAAGTCGACTAGCACCATGTTCTCTTCTTACAACAAAGTAACTATTAACTCGATAGAATGTCAATTAAACAAATGTGGTGATAGGGAAGCTTCGTGCCCCCTTTAAGCACACTATTGAACATTTTTGACATGTTCGTAGTCATTTTGTCATATCGTCGACCTCCATCATGTGATAATGCCCATTTCTCAAAGGGAATAGCCTCCAACCAGCTGAGTGTGTCTTGATTAATTCTCCCAATTGTGTCCATATGCATGTTGAACTTTTCTACCTTAATTTCTAAGGCAGCTCTGCATAAAAGTTGTTTTAAGCATTTGTCCTTAAAGCGAGTCATAAAGGTGCTAGCAAGATGGCACATACAAATCCGATGATATGCATTTGGCTCAGACCAACCAAGATAAACATCAACAAACGCAGTCATAATGCCCGGATGACTATCAGAGATAACACAAAGACCCCTCATTTGAGTTACTCGATTTCTAATACATGCCAAAAATCATCCCTAACTATCAACATTTTCACCCTCAATTAATGCAAAAACAAGAGGAAACAATTTATTATTTTTGTCACAACCCATGGCAATCATTATAGTGCCTTTATACTTCCCATACAAATGTGTATCATCAATAGTTAGCACATGACGACAATGCTTGAAGCCCTCTATGGAAGGATGAAATGCTTAAAAGACTCGCTGAAATACCTCTTCATTTCGCATATTACCCGGGAATGTTTTAGAAATTACAACACAACCTGGATTTGCTTGCTCTAAGGCACCAAAAAAATGTGGCAATTTAGCGTATGATTTATAGAAATCACCAAACAAATTAGTTAATGCTTTAGACTTTCCTTTCGAAGCCTTAGTGTGTGAGATCCAGTACCCAAATCTTTCTACAACACTTGCTTAAATGGCAACCACTAAAAGTGTGAATTGTGTCTTAATCATTCCCTCTATATGGGCGGCTATCAGGTTTGAGTCTAACTGATGATGATCTTGGTTCATGCAAGGATTGACACATGTGTGTGGGTCACTATATTTGTTAATCTCAAATAAAGATGTCCTTTTAACAATCGTAGCACGAAGTCTCCAAGGACATTGAGACTGTTCAGCTTTCTTGCATCTTAGGACCAACAATTTCTTTGTGGATAACAAAACAATATACTCTTAGAGTGAGTTAATAGAGTACATCTTTACAGCATGTTGTAAATCTCATTTGGAATTAAATATTTAGACAACTATGAATTCTCCGATTAGATGTCCCGTAAGAGTGTTTCCCCATGGGGTCCAATCACTTGACACAATATGACCAATGTTTTCAACATTTTCAAACTGTGGTGGTGATGCCAAATGATATTGCATTGGAGATAATTCAATTGGGTCATCTAAATCCTTTGTATTTGGATTGTTTGACAAGTTACATCATTCCCCATCCATAACCACATATCTCATTTATTCTCTTTCAATTGCCTTACGAATAACTAAAAAATGCGAGCTACCTTCCTTATCCTGATTATCATCATTACATTGTCTTCATTTTTCGTCTTCCTCATCCTCTTCTAATCTATGCTCAAAAGTAAATGGATTTTGAACATTACTAGTACCATCATTTTCACCAAGTAACAAAGGTATGCAATTACCAATTGGTGAATTCATTTGTAAGTCAATATGTACTTGTTCAACAAATAACTCAACTTCATCCATCCCAAATCTGTTATGCAATTCTAACATTCGAGCTATACCACTATCATTCTTTATTAGGAAAGGTTGGAATTTATTCCCTATTTTCATAGGATACTTACAACTAATAATTAATTGAAAATGTTTTTTATTGATGTCAGTGACCGAGTATATCATTTCCAACAGTTGTTCATATGTTGTCCCAAGAGACACATCAATAGGTTCAACCACAATTCTATTCTCAACATAATCAACATCGGTTTGTGTTCTCACCAGTTTCCCATTACAAAAACAAACTATTGCCACTGATAAATTAGACATAGTTTACCTATAGAAGAAGCCAAAAAAATCAAATCAATTTCATTTTTAACCACAAAATTATACAATAGAAAACATTAGTAATAACATCAATTTGTAATGAAATAACAAATAATAATAATATAATATGCTATTAAAAATAATCAAATAACAAATAACACCTTAATATCCAAATAATTCAATGTTTTTTATTAATAATAATTTCTTATTATTTATTACCATTAAAATTGAAGAAAATGATGTTATTTTTCCATTAACAATTAAAATGTCGTTGTTTAAGCTACCCATATTAAGTGGAAATTTTTTTTAAATTTGTTCAAAATTTGATTTTATATAAGTTTCAAAAATGGATGTAAAGTGTATATATTCAACATAATTAATAGTTATGACTATAAATATTTTAATATTTTTCATTAAAATAATTAAAAAAGAGAAAGAGGAATAGACATATTAATACACTTTTGCTTATATCTGGTTAATTTTTCTAATTTAATTCAATTTTTACAATTTATAATTTATTAAGTTAATTTTTAAGTAAAAACTAATATTTTCTATATATTAAATTTGTTTTTAGTGTTGTTTTTTGTTAATAATTTAACATTTTGGTAATGGTTTTACATGTAATTAATGAAAGTTTTATAAAATGTAACATTAATAATAACATTTTTAAAATATAATTTTGATTTGCTTAAAAGGGAGAACTAAGTGTTTTTTTAGATTTTTTTTGCAAATATTTAACATTTTCATACAATATCATTCCAAAATTCAACAAAATATAATGATAAGAGGGTGATGGATTTGAATGGGAAATCAAATTATATTTTTAGTTTTTATTTTATTTTAAATTTTGGTCATATATTTTTTTATTTTAATTACAATAAATAAGAAGATGAAATATTTTAATAATAAACAAGTAAATATCATACTAAATGAGGATTCACGACAAGGTAATCATTTTCAATAAATGGTTGATTTTTTTAATAAAAATATAAATAAATAAAAGGTTATAATTCAAATTTAAAACTTTTGTTACCACTCTAAATTGATTGTAAAAACATTGGATACAAATATTTAAAGGAAATATTGACAATTATTTTAAATATTGGTAAGAAATATTATTAATTAAAAGATTTATGATTATTAAGGATGTTTGTTAATGAGACATATTTATTTTAAATTTTCTTAACTATTTGCCTTTTTTATCTCCTATTTTTTACTGAATCTTATCCCTCCAACATCCTTTCCAATTATTATAATTTTTAAAATAAAATAAATAAATTTGTTTTAAACATAAAAATAATTTGATAATTAAATTAATCTATAAATATAAAACCTTTTCAACATGTTTATTTATTTATTTTTTAAATTATATTTTCTTTGATTAACTTAATATTTTAAAGATAAAATCAATTATATCCATTTTTCAATTAATTTTTAAAATTTTAAAATTTTAAAAATTGTATGCATTTTTTAATATAAAATTTATTTGTTTAATCATTTTTTAAATATATTTTTTAAATTAATCATTATTTTTTTTTAGAAAAAAAACCATTTTTCAAAACTACCCCTTATCCTAATTTTTCACTTGCACTTTTTATTCCTCTTCAAATCTCTCTCAATCTTCTCTTTTTTCACTCACGATCTCTCTCTAGTTCCACACTCCTTTCTTTCTCTTTCATTGCTTCATCAAATCATCCAATTAGATCAGTCCACTCCGAACCCACTATCGCCCAAATTCAAAATCTACCCAAACCCTCAAAGTGCAGAAACCAGCCATTCCACCGCCCAAATTCAAAATCTAGTCAAACCCCCAAAGTGTAGAAACCAACCGCGAAATGGCTCAAGCTGCGAGACTCAACCTCCGAATGCAAAAGGAGCTCAAGCTTCACCACAAATTTGATTTGAGGGCTTGTGGATTTGTTCTCTATTTGTGGATTTGGGATTGATTGAATTTGTTGTAGGATACATTGTTTGAGGGTTTGTGATTTGTTCTCTGGTTTTTTTTATTCTCCGCGAGTGTTTTTTTTTTTTTCTCCATGATTTTTTTGTTTTTTTTCTTATCCCCGTTCAGTGTAGAAAACACGAAAAACAACTTTAGATTTTTAAAAATTTTCAAAGGTTGTTTTTAATGTTTTGAAACAGCTTTCTCAAGAACAAAAAACAATATTCAGAAATAG
The DNA here is from genome assembly GCF_030704535.1 of Vitis vinifera. Lineage (NCBI taxonomy): Eukaryota > Viridiplantae > Streptophyta > Magnoliopsida > Vitales > Vitaceae > Vitis > Vitis vinifera. The sequence goes on from NC_081823.1 coordinate 1,534,824, forward strand.
AAACCAAACAAGCCCTTAAATTTTTTTAAATTTCAAAGGTTGTTTTTAATGTTTCGTTTTCCTCCATTTGGTTAGTGAGAAAGCTAAGGAAAATGATGGGAAAAAAAACTCATGAACCACTCTGTCCTAAACCCACTTACCCAAATATTTGCCTATTATTTTGCCAAAGATTAAAATGATTCAAAAACTTACCTAGTCATTGCAAGAAGTTGCTGATGGGAGCTGTTGGTGGGAGTCTATACGATGAGATGGGAGGAGTCTAGACGATGAGAAGAGAAAATGGGCGCAGATGGTGAGAACCACAGATGTGAGAAGATAAAATAATAGTTAGGGTTTAGATAAAATGGGTCTTCAAAGAACCACAGATGTGAGAAGATAAAATAATAGTTAGGGTTTAGATAAAATGGGTCTTCAAAATAAAAAGTCTGTTGAATGGAAAATAAAGTCTTGCTGATGTGGATTCAAAATACTAGTTTGACAATTATTTTGAAAGATGTACTACTTTGGTTTTTTGTTTTTTGTTTTAAAGTAAAGACTACTTTGACTGCAAATTCTCAAATTTTGGTTGGTGAACAATCCACGTGACCACCACCTCAACTATACTTAGGTCTGGAATTTGGTCAGTTTATGGTTAATCCAAGGAAGAAACAATCATCTTGGGTTAAATTCAACATGATCTCTACCACACCTACAAACTCAATCTGATTTTTCTAAACTTAGTTGATTAAATTAAATTTGTTGATGGGGTTTCTTTTCTTTCTTTCTTTCTTTTTTTAAAAAAAAAAACGACTTGTCACATTTTAATGAAAAATAATTAATTAATTTCATTAATCTTCCCTTGAATTTTGATTAAATATATTTAATTTTTATTAGTTAAATATTTAATTAAATACCTATTTTATTTTGGGGAAAATAAAATTAGCCATAAATGTAGGTATATTCAACAATGATTATCAAATTATTATTCAAAGTGAGAAAAAACTAACCGTATTCTTCGAAAACTAAAAGAAAAACAAAAAACAAAAATCAACACATCAAACGCTATGCTATTATTTAAGCAAATTTAAACTCAAATAGTCTAAATAGTTATCGATTTATAATATTTAAATTACACATAAAAATAAAAGTCTAAATCCGAAAATCCCAACAAATAATGATTTTCATTCCAAACTAAAAGGACCTAAAAAAAAATATTCAACAAAGGAGAATGTATTCAAAGATGAATAAGAAAAATTGATACAATTTCATATATAAAATATTTATTATGATATTTCGCATGAGATAGGGGAAAAGTTTCATGATGTAATATATGCATGAATTCCTTTTAATAAAATAGAATCCTTATAAAGCCATGAGGGCCCATGGAGTCTAAAACGAAAAATATTTATATGATTGAGTGCAAATTGCTACATATGACATAATAAAGTTTGAACATATAAATTTCAAGTTATGAAATTAAAAAATAAGAAAATATCAACAATTTTATATTTAAAATAGAAAAACATGTGAGTAATACTACTATATTATATTTTTTAAAACAAAAAATATATAATTCTCTTGCTCTTCTAAGTTGAAGACGGTGATCATGTGTTTTTTTAATGAACATGGTCAAGGCCCATTACACGAGTGCACTAAGACTACAAAAATTCAACAATTTTTTTTTCTTTTTTCTCTAAATCATTTATCTATTTATATAAAACTATAACAATGATAGATTGATTTAAAATTTTAAATAATTATTTTAATTTAAAATTTTGAGTTTCTTTGCCTATTTAAAACATGGTTATTTTGTAATTATGGCAAGTGTTATAAAATTGGGGTCATCTTTTGATAAATGTCACCACTCCTATACCTAGCTTTCATATGTTTTTGTAGAAGATTGGGATTAAAGTATAATTTATTTCTATTCTAATATGACAAAAGTATAAATTTAATTTGAATAGAATTATTATTTTATTTTTTAAAATTTTATAAAATATTATGGGTAAGAAATTATATTTAAATGAGATTAATAAAATTTTTATTTTAAAAAATTTTAGGAAAAAATATTGGCAAATAAATCCTATTTAATTAGGTTATTATCATCTCTATAAGCTTCAAAAAATAATAATATATGCTTGTTTATTAAATAAAAAAATTTAATGGAGTATATTATATTAATTATGAATAGTTAATTTTATAAAAAATAATTAATTATGAATATTAGAGGATAAACATATGCATAAAGTTGTTATAATATTACAATATGTTTTGAAATTTTAAAAAGTTTGTTTTATTTTTAATAAATTATTATTTTTCATAATTTTTATTAAATAATTTTAAAATCTTTATAATATTAACGTTATTACTTAAGTCTCTAATTGCTTTGCATGTAGATCAAAATTAGTTTATTTTATAAAAAAATTCAGTTTTAAAAATATTTTTATTACACATTTATATCATGTTAATATTATTTGGTAATTCTAATTTTATTTAATAAAAACTAAATAATTTTTTATTTAATATTTCAAAATGTTTATTACATGATCTTAATATTATTTACTAAATTATTGAAATATATTTTTCAATATTTTTTTAATATATATATATATATATATATATATAATTAATTTGGTCCATCACACATCTGAAATCTCTTTTCCCTTTCGCGCAAGATCTCTCGCACAACTCAATCTAGGGTTTTCTTTTTCTCTCTACTTTCATATGGATCATCCTCCGCCACCAATCCAAAACCTAGATCCTCAGCCCCCACCTCCTCCTGAAACCCTAATTCCTTCCTATCAATACCCATCTCCACCTTCCCAATCCCTTGATTCCTCCTTTCAAAACCCCTCCAAAACCCTTGCTTCAGATCATCCTGATTCGATTTCTCCAAATTCTGATTCTCAAAACCTCGCTAGTTTTTCCAATAATGGCCAGACCCATTTCGAAGGGCCCAAGTTCGACCTCCAGAAGCCCTTGGTTTCTGAAAATGGCGTCACCAACACCCAGAGCGGCACCGACAAGGACTACTCCGGCGGCGAGGAGGAAACTACCAGTCGTCGGCGCAGGCGGAGCCGCTGGGATCCGCCGTCCGATTCTGGAAACCAAACAGCCGGTGAAGCAGCCGAAGGTACCGGGGCCAGGAAGAGGAAATCGAGGTGGGCGGATGATGAGCCGAAGCCATTGATTCAATTGCCGGATTTCATGAAAGATTTCACCGGAGGTATTGAATTTGACCCTGAAATTCAAGCTTTGAATAGTAGGCTTCTTGAGATTAGTCGCATGTTGCAATCTGGTTTGCCGTTGGATGATCGGCCTGAGGGGGCGAGGTCGCCTTCGCCTGAGCCTATATATGATAATATGGGAATTAGGATCAACACCAGAGAGTATCGGGCTCGCGAGAGATTGAATCGTGAGAGACAGGAAATTATATCACAAATCTTGAAACGAAACCCGGCATTTAAGCCCCCGGCTGATTATAGGCCCCCAAAGCTTCAGAAGAAGCTTTATATACCAATGAAAGAATATCCGGGCTATAACTTTATTGGGCTTATAATTGGACCAAGGGGGAACACACAGAAAAGAATGGAGAGGGAGACGGGGGCAAAAATTGTGATTCGGGGAAAAGGGTCAGTGAAAGAAGGGAGGTTGCAACAGAAGAGGGATTTAAAACCTGATCCTTCTGAGAACGAGGATTTGCATGTATTGGTTGAGGCGGATACACAGGAAGCACTTGATGCAGCTGCCGGGATGGTGGAGAAATTATTGCAGCCAGTTGATGAGGTGTTGAATGAGCATAAGAGGCAACAGCTTAGGGAGTTAGCAGCCCTAAATGGGACAATAAGGGATGAGGAGTACTGTAGATTGTGTGGAGAGCCGGGGCACCGGCAATATGCTTGTCCTTCACGAACTTCGACGTTTAAAAGTGATGTACTATGTAAGATATGCGGTGACGGTGGGCATCCTACCATTGATTGTCCGGTGAAGGGGACAACAGGGAAGAAAATGGATGATGAGTATCAGAACTTTTTGGCTGAGCTGGGAGGGACAGTACCAGATTCTTTGATAAAGCCAAACAATGCATTGCCAATTACAGGTTCAAGTGGTTCTGGTAGCAATCCTCCTTGGTCTAACAATGCTGGTGGTACAGCACAAGCTGGCTTAGGGGCAAATGGAGCCAAACCCATTAAGGAATATGATGATACAAACTTGTACATTGGGTATTTGCCACCTACTCTTGAAGACGATGCTTTGATTAGGTTGTTTTCACCCTTTGGTGATATTGTGATGGCTAAGGTTATTAAGGATAGGGTTACTGGATTGAGCAAAGGGTATGGTTTTGTCAAGTATTCTGATGTTCAACAAGCCAATAGTGCAATTGCCAGTATGAATGGTTATCGTTTAGAGGGAAGAACAATTGCTGTGAGGGTTGCAGGTAAGCCTCCTCAGCCTGCTGTCCCTCCAGGTCCTCCCCCTCCTGCAATGCCTACATATCCAAGTTCAAATCAGGCTGTTGGTGCCTATCCATCCCAGCAATTTACCGCAGGTGGTCCCCTTGGGAATACTCCACCACCGAGCTATGCCCCTGGTGCTCCAGTTCCATGGGGACCGGTTCCTCCTCCTTATGCCCCTTACCCTCCTCCTCCCCCTGGGTCAAGCTTATACACTCCAGTCCCAGGTCAACCTGTGCCTCCTTATGGTGTGCAATATCCTCCTCCTCCTCCTCCTACACAGTCAGTTTCTGCTGGTGCCCCAGCTCAGACTGTGGTGTCTAGTGAAGCACAACAGAATTTCCCTCCAGGAGTGCAGTCTGAAAGTGGTTCTTCTGTTCAATCTGTACCTACCAGTGTTTATGGGAGCTCCTTATCTGCAATACCACCAAATCCTCAACCTGCATATTCAACATCTTCATATGGTTACTCTTATTATGGTGTTGCTCCTCCTCCACCTCTTCCTGTACCTTATCCAATGGCAGATCAATCGCAGAACATGGGAAATGCGCCTTGGAGCTCGGCTCCACCAGTGCCTCCACCTGTTCCACCAGCAGAAAAGAAAACCCATGGTACTGATGCAGAATATGAGAAATTCATGGCGGAGATGAAATGATGTGGCTGTTCCTTAGATGCTGCCTTGAGGTTGACGGTAAGCAGGCACATCTTTTTTCTTTCTTTTATCATCATTTACTGTGCTATTTTGCAGTTAATTCTGAATGTTTTGGTTGATTGAAATGAGAGCAGGTCTATTTATTTGGTCACCTCATGTATACCAGAGACAGTTCAAGTCAATGTCCTGATTTGGTTATTGGTTAAGTGGCTTTCTAGTTGGGTTTTTGGATGACACAAGACTAAATTTTTAGAGAATGCCCAAATTTTTTGAGTTTGGGTGACAATTGGGAATAAATTACATGATAATTCCTCTAATTAAAAAAAACGATAATTCCTCTTTTGATTTTTTGAGGACTAGGATCCTTGGGTGTAGGCCTGTAATAGCAGCTGAACCTAGTTTTTCCACTAGATATCTTGTGAAAGTTGTACTTGGTCTGTATTTCTCCCAAAATTGATCATATTTGGGTGTTTTTATTCAAATTTTCTATTTGTTATTAAAAAATTGGGATCTAACTGTGAGAAATTTCAGGTTTTGGTGCAGTTTGAGATATCTGTAGAAAGAAATACTTTACATAATAACATTTTTAGTCATGTTGTCAATGCGTTAATATTTTGAAAACTAAAAGTGCCTAAAACCTATTGCAGTGTAGTTCTTCATTCATTATGCGCGCGCGCACGCACACACACACATATATATTTTGTGACTGTCAAAACTATTCAGAAGATAGTTCAGCAGACTTTTGTATATACCATAAGTTGAATTACAAGTGTCAGATACTTGCTGCTTAACATGCTCTTCATTTAAGTCCTAAAAATTGTGCAGCTTCTCAGCCTTTGAAATGGTGGAGCTGTCAAGTGTTTAGATGTAAAAACCTCTTATCTTAAATTTTTGCTTTGGTTCCAGGGACTGTTAGGGTGGGGAACTTGTATTTTGCTGATTTTAATTATAGGATGTCAATGACTGGAGGGGTTTCTGTTCGCTCCTTATATATCCCTGTGTTCTATGATTGTGCCTCCTATTAAGGCCTTTTGATTTATTTGCTTCCTAGAAACATTCATCTTAGAAAAATCTGGTTTAAACAAGTTTGCATGCTTAATATCTAGGACACAGAAGTCTATTGTAAACCCTTAATGATGATGAGGGTGGCATGTCCATGAGGCCTAGCTTAGGTTGAAAGAGGGGTTTGGGTTGGAGATTTCATATTTTCACTTGATGCATAGTTTGCTGTTGGCATTATTAGGTCAACAAGTATGACTTATATTTCTTAACTGTTTGTTATCGTAAGTGCATAATAATTGGTTCATCTTTTCAACGATTATGATTTTTTTGACACCATGATCTGTTTCCTTCACAATATTGGCCTCGGCTACCTTCCTCTCTTGAGTCAATTGCAGCAAGTATTCTTTTGGGCATCAAATATAATAGATTTTTCTACTTGACCATGGAAAGGACCCCCCCCTCTCTCGCTTTCTCTCTCTTCCCTTCCCTTCTCTTTCTATCTATCTTCCTTAACTTCAGGGTTGTATTTTGTTATCCTATTATGCTTTTCAGTCATTCATCTTACCATTTTATACCTTAGGAGATATGAAGGCTTAAAGAGAGAGAAAAAAAAGATGGGAGCTTAATTTCATCAGACAAGGAATGCATTTTTTCCCCTCTAAATGCAGCATTAAGTTTAAAGTCTAGCTAAAATGAACCTTATTTGGAATTCGTATGCAATTGTTTGCTTTAGTGTTATGTTCTGCAGTTTCTTATGCTGTTTCTTTCCTTCATTGTAATTGTTATATGAGCCTTATTATGCAGTGATGGGCCTAATGCTAATGCTGCATGGATCTGCACTTCCATAGTAATCATGCTCACTTCTTATTGTTGGAGGAAACTTGTTCCCTACAAAAAGATATGTTAAGTGTCCACATTATTGCTATATGTTTTTTGTTATATTGTTTTAACATACTGATTCCTCTCTTAAAAATTGGTTGTAATAAAAAATATTAAAAGTGTCCACATTATCATCAAATATTTTGTTGTTATATTGTTTTAATATTTCTTAACTACTCTTCTTGTTATTATTGTAAAATTTTTACAGGCATGATGTTTCTTGGAGCTCTTGTGAACCTGATTTCTTACCTCTTGCCATGACTTGTTGGAATTTTGGGACTCACATCTTTAACATTGCTGTACTGTTATGACATTTGCAGAAACTTGGGCTAAAGTTCGGTTCATTCAGTCTCAGTATGGGAGAAGCCATGACAATGCTTCTTAATATCTTGAATTCCCCTGGTCGGACTTTATTTTGTTTCTTATGGATGTTTCTTGCCTCCTATGCCGTGCCTGGTCACTAATGTTTCCTTCTCTTTCTTGGGTTGTTTGAACACTTGAATATTCAGTTGCTGACATTTTGTGGTGTTATATTTCATTTAACATATTGGTATTGTGTTGGTTAACGATTTTGTTGACTGATTGTGCTTGCTTGCTTTTTGATTTTTTGTTGATGATAATACTCATATTCACTGTGGGGATTACAAGTTCTTGTATCCTCATGATGCTGCCTGCTGCGAGCCTCTTTTCATTCTCACAGTTCAGAGGCCCTTCTAATGCGTTTAGGGGTATGTGGAAGTAATTATGCATTTTTACTTATTTTCAATTCCTTGTGTTTCTACTTATCTTAAATGTTACTCTGATACTTGTACTTTCCAGTTTCTTATGTGGCAGGTAAAAAGAGCTCATGTTTGATTTGGTAATGATAGGCTCTTTCCGTTATCAGATTTTAACTTCTTTCTTCATTGATTTTCTAATTACTAATTCTGAGGATATTTTCCTTGGGAACTTTGAGTCTTTGACATAATAACTAATATCAACTTAGTGTATAAGTGTTTGATTTGATTAATTGAAAAGAAAATAATCAATTTAGTAAGGGTGTTATGCTCTATTAGGAGGCAGTAACAGGATAAGGCTAGGATAAAAGGAGCGTGGATCAGGGCTGAGAAAAGACACAAGTACCAATATTTCAATAAGAAGCCTTGGAGTTGAGTGGCAAAGTATGCTTAGTTTATGTGGACTAGGATAGTTCAGATGAGGTTTTCTTTTGTTGATTTGATGTATGATGTTGGTGGACACAGGTACAGAGAGTTGTTACCGTGGCATCCCGAAGAATTAGAGCATATGATAGTTACTGTAGGGTCCACACAACCCAGCTTACCATTTGATTGTGTCATAGTGGCTTATTCCTTATCAGCACATAAGAATGGGCCTAGTGGCTTACCTTCATTGGATTTTCTGTATAAATCCATCCCATAGTGTTGATTACTCTTCATTTATCTCTGTTTTCTTTTCTCAGCTGAGATCTTTAAAGTTGATCAATTGTATACCATTCAATCATTATATTTTGTTAGACTTTGTTTTTCACCATTTTCCCTTTCCCCCCTCCTCTTCTCTTGTCTACCTACATAGATGGCAGTTATTATCGCATATGTTCATGTAGTGTAGGAATTCTTGCAGCATATAGGTGCTTCTTAGGGCACCGCTGAATGTAAATTTGTTTTTTTCTGTATAAAAAAATTATTGACTTACATTGCATGTATAAAATTTAAGTTTACAAAAGATTTAAAGTTTTTTCTTAAGTAGATATGTAATTTTCAGTTGCTAGGAGTGTTTAATCTTAAAAAATGAGCTTTGCTTGTCAAGATGACTCTCTTATGATTTAGTAACTTCCTGAAATTCTAAGATGGGCAATAAAGTTCTCAGATTGCTTGTTGACTTGTTTGTGAGTATTGTCATAATATTGAAAATGATGATTTGTTCTTTATTTTTGACTGGCTTTAAACTAGTTAAACATGAGCCTGGTGTCAAATGGAAAAAAATTTCCATCTTAAAACGTTTCAAAGTTTTAGGATGGGGAATAATTTTCATTGATATTGCCTATTACTTGTTTATTATAAATTGTCCTTTTAAACTAGGTAAAATGGGATCCTGGTGTCGAAGGGAGCATCATAGAAGCATATTTACTTTTGGGCTACCTTGTTTCCATATGGAACCTGGAAATAAAAATGTCTGAATATTTCATGAGATTAGGTTGTGTATCCTTGTGATTGTAGGGAAGTTATATTATTGAAGAATTTCCTTAAAATGAGATGGCTGATAAGTTTCTGGGTTGTGTGGCATCCCAGAAATTGAGGAAGCCACATTCCTCCACTTAAGTGTGGACTTGTTATATTAGTGGCTTTACTTTGAGCACAAGCACAGTCATACACCAAGGATTTCTATTGCTTATTCAAGATATGACTTGCTTATGACTCTAAATGAATTGCAGCCTTTTGTAGTTCCTAAGAAGTAACTTGTTTTCAGGTATAAGTTAATTGTATCTATATGTGCACATCTTCTGTTAGAATTTCATTTATTCATGGATGTGAACAAGATATTACTGAGCAGAGTGATAGGCTTAAGTACTTCTGCTGCAAAGAAAAAAAAATAATGACTTTATTGTAATAATCGTGCAACTAATAGTTACTGTTGATAGAATTGGATTAAGCTCCCTTTCTTGTCCTTAATCTCGAACTGTTTGGTTGGTTAAGAAGAAAACTGGTTCATTTTCTTATTGGTAGCATCCATTGATTAGTGTATTGTTCTAGTCTTTTTGGAATTTTTGTCCTTGCTGTTTCTCTAACTTCTTTTTTTCTTTCTCCAAATTCCGAGTTGCCGAACTTCCTGGCTCGAGGGATAGTGCTTTGAATTTTTGTCTTGCATTTTTTATTATATAAGTTAGGTTTGTTATTGGATTAATTTAATTAACCCTTATATTCTTCTCCCTTGAGCATTTCGTTTACAGAAAACTTATGCAGGGACAGTTCAATGGTGGGTTCCATTCTATCCTATGACGAGGGAAAATACAGAAGTGTGGGTTTATTTTCACCTAAGTTTCCCCAGCAAACAGAGCTTAGATGGCCTGTGATGGAATCTAGGTTTATTTTTGTTTTGAGACCTCCTGCCTCTTGTCCTTTCACTTGCTGACCTTTTATTATGGTTCTTTCTGTTCTAAATCTAGTTTTATTTTTGTTTTGAGGCCTCCTGCCTCTGGTCCTTCCACTTGCTGACCTTTTATTATAGTTCTTTCTTCTGTTTTAATTCTTGATAAATAGGTTTCTGCATTGATCTCACTTCCAGGATTTCTACCTTGTGTGTCTATTCAGCTTCCAGAAGCATCTATGAATCAATAGAATAGAAATCTACATTATTAATGTTCCTTTTTGGAGGACTCCTTTTCTGCATTCTGAATCTTTTAGGATGCTTTGAAGTTTGTGCTGCCTGTTTGTTCAGTTTCAGATTGGAATTGAAAATATAATTTTTCCAGTCCCGGGAAAAGAATGTGTTATTCCTGATTATGGGAGCCATGGCCACACCAAGTGAGCTAATAATTCTTTGCTGCATCTCATAAAGTTGCATGGCTTATACATAATTCCATTTGGCATATGTACTTGTTCACATGAACTTTTGGGTGAGTGGAGAATCATTGCTTTAATTTACATGGAGGAAGTGAGGACTTGACTCTTAAATGATTTCTTTTGTTTACCTATGGAAGAAGAGAAGTCATATAGCACTAATAAGGTTTTAGTAATTTGTTTCTGACCCTGCTAACGTTATTGTGAATAAGTTGGTCAGGCTTTGCATCCTTGAGATGATAAGAAGTTGTGCAAGGTGTTTGTTGCCGTCATGAGCTTCGTGGCCCTTCATCAAAGAAGATTATTAGAGACTTCTGCATATAAGCTAGTGGTCCTTCTGCTTAATTGTTAAGAGAATTTTTGTCTTGCCCTGCCTTCAGATTGTGTTTGGGTTTGTGCATGTGAACGGGGTGTGGGGGTGTCTTGGATTTTACTTAAGCATTGGTCTATAATCTTCGTCTAACCTTATTAGCCAATTTGTTAATTGAACTTGTATACAAGTGTATTCCAATTGGACTGAATTCACTAGTTTCTAACTAAAGAGTTCAAATTTCCTCCTTGTTTACTAAAAAATTATCACTACCCAATTGGTGTTTTTGAGTTGGCTGTTTTTATATCTTGGCAGCCTTTGATTTTCACATTCTGCAGCTTTGTTGAACTGTGTGAATTATATAATCTATGTACTATATTGAGTGTCTCTCAATATGACAACAGTATTCTTGCTTTCTCCTACTACTACGTTGTTGCAGTTAGTTCCCTTCATTCTAATATGTTCTGTTTTTGCTACATATTTTGCATTGCACTAGACTCTGCATCTGGAAAAAGTATTTCTTTTGGGGGTTGGTTCAAATTTGCCTGCTCTGTTTATGGTTTTGTCTGTGTGACTTGCTGAATGTAGGAGCTTTTGATATATTGATACCTTAGTCAGAACAGAGTCAAGTAGTAATGAGGGCAACCATCTTGGATGAGCCCCGAAAACCTATCCACATCTGTGGGCTCTCTCCAATTCTAAATTTTGTCAAACATATTTTTTTCTTTTTTTTTTTCTACCTTGAAGTGTCGTCTATAAACACTGGCAAAGGGGGGTGGGGGAGAGCCTCTTAACAATCTCACTTAGTCCATTAAACCTGATGGTTCCATTGGCTAAAAAAATAACCTTTCACCTCCATGCTATTGAGTAGCTCTTGCTGATTGCCACCTTCAGATTCAGACCACCTTGAATAACTTGTGATATTTTATGAAATCATGGGTATCCAACCAAAAGTACAAATTGCTGCCAACTTGACTAGCAGCTCCATGTGCCCTAGCCTTCTGAGTTTTGGGCTACTACTTTTGTCTATCCTGGCTTTCTCTTCCTTTTCTGATTAAACCACTGTTTGCTTTTCTGGTGGATTACACTCTGGGAGATGATTTAATGGTCTAAGGTTGGAGGGCAGTTGTTGATTGTGATGGATTTGCTTTGGGCTTGACTGTAGTTGGGGGTGGTGTTGTAAACCATGAGTTAATTTCATTTCATTGATCACTTTTGATTTTGAATTGAATACATATGATCATCATTAGTTTAAAATTTAATAATTTTTATTTGTTAATTTCATTCACATTTGTTGCATGAAATTCCTTAATTTTTACAAAAAAATAAAATAAAATAAAATTTGAATCTCAAAAGTTGTATAAATTAGTTCTATAAATCATGAAATTCAAAATTGATCTAATATATATTAAGAAGACATTATCAAAATGTTGTTAGTTTATTATTTTACATATATCTTAACAATTAAAATTTATTTTGAATGACTTAGTTTATTTATTTATTTTATATATAATCATATTTTTACAGAGTAAATACACTTCAAATCAAATGAAAATTAATATGTTGAATTCAATAATAAATTTAGTGTAGAGTGATTTTATTGTTTCTCTTTTATATATAATTATATTTTATAATTTTTTTTATTAAATAAATGGAGTTCAAATCAAATAAGAATTAGATTTATTATTTTGTATTTTAATTTAAAAAAATAATGAAATTACTACTAGAAATTTAATTGGGTCCTTTATTATTTTTTCCTTGTACATGATTATATTTTTATCAATTTTCAAATAGAGATATAAACTTTAAATCAAGTTTATGTGTTGAATTTATTGATAAGTTTAATAATTTTAAAAAATAATTTGGATGTTTAAAATATATCACATAATGAGGCAATTTTTTCTTTAGATGAGATGTGATAAATATTTTAAATTCTTTAATGGTTTCCAAGATATAATTTTTATCAATAATTTGGAACTCAAAAAAAATTCAATTAATCACATATAAAACATTAATATATGTACAATTAAGTATTAAACATGTGCATGTAAAAATTTTAAACTCGATTAGTTTACATAAGTTTATTTTTAAAAAAAAAAAATTAAATAAAATGTTATTAACAATTATTATTTTAAACTATTATTATATATTTTTATGAAAATTTTAATATTCATATTTTTATAACATATATTAAATAATATATTTGTATAAAAAAATATAATTTATGATTTTTTTTACTATTCATATTTTACCAAAATAGGTTTTTAAAAAAATTATTTATTTTTTTCAAAATATTTCCCCCTTTTTTTTTTTTTTTAGAAAATGAATTTTTTACAAAAATATTTCCATGATATCTCTAAAAATATAGAAATATTATTAGGTGGAATGATTTTCTCATGATTTTATTATGTAAAATACCAAAAAAAAAAAATTATATGTTTTAATATTATTTAATCTTTATATAAAAGAATTTTTTTTTTTTTTTCAAATTTTCTTTCCTTTTTGGTTGTAATATTTTAGAAGAGCCCTCAAATAATTCATGTTGGTTTAGATTGACAATTTCCAAATAAAATATCAATAAATTAATATATTTTTTTAATTATTTAGAAACTGTGATATCGATATGAATATAAAAATATTATTTTGATGCTTAAATCATATACTTTATTTGACTGAAACCACATTTTGATCCCAAACCGAACAAACATCATGCTTTGTAATTCAAAGCAATCCAAAAATTTCCCAGGAAAACAAAAAAGATAATTTGAAGTACATTCTGAGCAATTCAAATTTCCTCTTGTACGACCATATTCAAATTAACTTCTACGGTTCTACCCAAATGCTCATACATTCTCACGTTGGTTATCATGGTTCAACCCCAAAACCCTAACCCCAAACTGCAACTCGGCAGCCGCGATCAAGAACTCCACCGCCTGCTGCGGCGTCAACATCTCCGCCACTCTCCAAATCGTCCTCATCCGCAGCTCATCCGCCTTCACCAACACACTCATCAGTCCTCCGATCTTCTCCTCCACATTCCCATCCCCACCTGCCTCCACCAGCTCCACTGCTCCCTCCTGCCACTTGGCCAGCTCCCTCGTGATCTCGTTCTCCTCCCTCACCGTCTCGCACTGCAACTCGCTCACCCGATGGAGCTGAGCGGTGGAGAGGTCGCCCAGGTCGCCGGTGCGTACGCCGTGGAGGATGTCGGCGATGTGGGACTCGAAGCGGGCGCTGGTCTCGGTGTATATGAGGTGAAAAACGATGGTGGGACGCCACCCGGCGACCCAGTGGAGGGAGCGTTCGAGGGAGGAGGACCATGGGGCCGCGAAGAGTGAAACGGCGTCGTTCTGGGCGGCGACGGACTTGGCTCTGTAGTACTGGGAGTAGTGAGAAATGACCTTCTGGACCAGTTGGAGCAGGGCTGGGTTGTCTTGTGGGGTGGTGGGCTTGGGCGCGAGGGTGAGTTGGTGCACCAAGTGGTTCAGGTGGTCGAACCATGAGGCGTAGAATCTGTGGAAAGACATTGTGTACGGTTTTGTGCGAGGCTTGAGAGGAGAGTGAGAGACGAGGGGGTGTACTTATGAGGGAGGTCGAGAAATTAGAAAGTGGCACGTGGTAGCCACGTGTTACAAAATGTGATCTCCAACAATTTCAATTTCAATGTAACCCATTTTAATTCAAGTTATTGAATTTTGAATCTAGTTTTAGAGTGATTTTAGAAAATATTTTTAGTTTTTTTAATATTTAAAAAATAAAATTTTTATAATATTAAAAAAATTAAAAATATTTTTTATAATCATTATCAAATTCACTTTTAATCTATTTAAAATTATTTTAATTATAAATTATTATAACCCTTTCCTCGCTTACTATGCCCTTCCTCGTCTCTAAGTGCCTAGGTATCCACCGTAAGCCTTTCCTCGTTTGAAGCTCGCCCTTAACTTTAATTTAAGGCTATGCCATCCTCTCCTTATGAAACATGCATGCATGGAGACACTTGTTTGGTGTCTGACACAGACGAAGCTCACACAACAAAGTGGCGAGCCATGCTGTTGAAGGGCCGGCGGCTCTTTGACAAACACTTCTATCGAGAAATCTATACATGTACACAGCACACACTCGTACTCGTACGAAAGAAAAGAAGAATTAATATTATTATCATACTTACCAGTTTCTTAATATAATTATCAGATTCAATGCAACGAGGGCATTTGATCAAACACTTGGAGGGCAACACTCCACGTCGAAGCCACCGGCAGTCTGTTGGCTATTTGGCGTGATTTTCGGCTTCTAGGTTCAAATCAAGACATGGACAAAAAGGCAGAAGAGCAGCAGCATACACCAATAACAAGAAACGCGGTCTGCTTAGCCTGCAAATATATATGAGAGTACCGATACAAATCTATAGAAAACCCTTGTATCTATGTAAGCTCTCATATGCCGCCACGTCGATGCCACCAAGCCAAATTTTGATGCTCCGCTAATCCACAAATGGCGCCATGCATGTGATCTACGTGTGCATGGTTTGCAGATTCACAAACGTCCTCTTTGTAACCGTCACAAATAATTTCAAATATAATATTAATCTAATAATCAATTTTAAATTATGAAAAAGAATTTGGGGAAATAACGAAGAGGCGTAAAATAATCTCTTTTATAGCCGGACAAATTAATTTCATAATATTAATTTATTTATTTTTTGTTGGTGTGGCAGATTACCGCCATGAAGATGGTTGAATATTTTTAAAAAGATAAGTTGAGCGTTTGGGCACTTAAAGCGTCTGGATTGCTCGTCCATATGGAGTGCTTAAGGGGACTTATCTAGTGCTCGAGGGTTAATGGCAGCCAAATTTTTCAAAAATTGGACTTGTAAAGTTTGAATATTTTCCATTTTTTACTTTCGGGTATTTTAAGTTGACTATTTTAAGTTATATTATTTTAGAAATTCTTGAGTGAGTCTTAAGTGTTTGGAGTGCTTGTTAATATGGAGTGCTTAATGTGGGAGGCTTCCTTGCTCGCCCAATCCTTTGGCCGATCAGGGTAAACATATAACCCATTTGGGATCACTCCATCTTAACTAAGATAAGTTTCATCTGACATCAGAAATGAGAAGTTTTCCTTATTCCACAATGTCAAACAGAATTGACGGACCAAACCGGCTGGACCTATTAGACCGGCAAATCAATCTAGTCAAATCCTCAAGATTTCTGGTATGCGTGGTCAACCACACCTAATGTTTGAGCGCCAACCTAGGCACTTGATGTCTGCGTGCCGAACTAGACGCTTAACATCTAAGCGATGACCTAAACGTCTGACGTCAGAGTGGCAAACTAGAGGTCATTTACACCCAAAAGTCAATATCAATTAATTGTTATACACAATTCTAGACATTGACAAGCTAAATAGACAATCAACTACACGGTTTGAGATTTTGGCATAACAATCAGCAAATGACACCAGTTAGTAACCCTTACTTGATATGATTACCCAATCTACACAGTAGTGACAACGTTGATAGTCCACACAATCATCATTACAAGAAAAGCTAGAGTGCATAATCAGCGCTATAATGACAGTGTCATCAGCTCTATATAAATCCCTCAAGAAGCACTAACACGGTACATACACTCATTTTCTCCCACAAAAAATAATTAGAGCTATCCTTGTTGTTTTCTGACTTGAGCTTCGGAGGGGTGTGCACGGACCACTTGTTCGGACATCCTTCTGTACAAGGAAGAAATCTGCCTAACTCTAGTGAAGCTGGATGGACCTGACTCTAGTTGGCTCGACACCAACACTTAAGAGCACTTATCGCTTGAGTGTTATGACAATTTTTTTAAAAATGAGACCCTTGATTGAGCACTTAAGTGCGTAGAGTGCTCGTCGATACGAATCGCTTAAGAGCACTTATCTTTCACTTGATTGTGAAAAATCAAGTCAATCTTAATGCGTATATTGGCAAAAATTATTAGCCGTTCTATATCCTAAAACTCTCATAGTTTGTGATTTGCTTATGGGTTTACAAGTGAGATTCTCACCCTCTCAAGGCATTGAGGAGTCCACTAGGGAATATAAGTAATGTTGCATCATAAATGTGGGATTTGATATAAGTTATAGAGTGTTGGGTGTAAATTTTATGGATACTTTCCATCAGAATAAGTAATTTTATGTATTTTTTCTTTGAAATAGTGAATAGTTCTATGGTCTCTTAATCTCATGGTTTTTACATATGCAAAATCTCTAAATTTGTGTGTTGTTCAATTAGGATCTCAATTTATTGCTTAATTTATTAAGAGAATTATAAAAACAAAAATTGATAAAATTTAGACTATAAAGAGAATTACCTATTCATCCCCTATAATAGTTCCAAAATTAAGATCACAAACTTTCAAAATTAATATATATAACAATGAGGATCACGAGGAGCTTGGGATGAGGAATTAGCCTTTATTCCCACTTTTTCCCTTTTTGGTTTTATAAAACATTTTTTGTCCTCAATGTTGATTCTGATTATTACACTCTATTCTTATTTCGTTAAGATAAATGTTTTTAAAAAATTTGATTAGATGAGTTTTTTTTTGTCATCTCTATCTTGCATCTATTAAACGTTAAGGTGACGGTTTTTTTTTTATTATTTATTTTTGTCTAAAATCTAAATAGATCTTGATTTAAATTATCTAAATAATACTTAACAATGTTAAGTATTAATACATTATTTGTTTTTTTTTTCTCTTAACTTTTAAGTCTTGAAGTACAAACATCATCACCTATAACTTTTAATACCCAACCTTTTTCGTGGTCTTAATTTTTCCATCTTTTATAGGAAAGAATAAAATTTTGATTGTGTCACTATAAAATCTATTATTGGCACACTCTCCAAGCCGTAATCTCTTAAAAGTATCTCACTGTAGATATTTTTGGAATAGATAGAGGAAGTATTTAATTTTGCATTGCTTTTGGGTAAAGGTAAGAATTAAGACTTCGATAACTATTTTTAAAAATAATTTTTGAAAATTATTGTATGATATTTTGTAAAATAAATATATGTTTGAGAATATAAAATGTTTTTAATATATTTTTTATATTTTTAAAAATGATTTTTATGTGTAATGTTTTATTTTTAATCAATTTTATATTTGTATAATTATTATTTTTAAGTAATTTTTAAAAAATAAATAAAAATAATTAAAATATGTAATCTGAAAACAATCTATTTTCTATTTTTAAAAACAAAAAACTGTTTTTATTTTTTAGTTATCAAACCTTTTTCTTTTTTTTTTAAATAAAAAGTTATTTTTTAAAATAATTACCAAACAAACTCTAAAATTTTATAAGTTAAAATTTAAAAAATATTAATAAATATTTAGTTTTACTGTTCAACAAATAAAAATATAATTAAATTAGTTAAAAACTTATCTATTTTAAAATTATTTGATCTTTTATATAAAAAATTTAAAATAAATGAAATAGATTTGGTAGCAAAAAATAAATTTTATGTACTTATTTTAATTCTATTTTTTATTTTCATTTTTTTCTCTTCTACTTTTTTTTTTGTCTCTTAAAATTTTCCAAAGCCAAACGTAACCTTAAGAAATACATAAATTCTTGAATAATTTTCATTTCACTTCTTTTTCCTCTCAGCAATTTTTAACATGCAAAAGTAATTAACAAATGTAGTTACTACTTAATTAATTATCAATTAAATCTAATCTCTTGTAAGTTTGTAACAACTATTTATAAAATCATCCATCAATCGACAAAGGGCCTTTCTCTTTCATCTTAGTCATCGGCTTTATGGTTCACAGGGGGCCTTTTGGGATGTACCCATCAAGTAGAAAAGGGTTGACAGCGTTGGACCAACGCAACTACTCCACCACACAAGGGGCCACTGGCCATGCTGCCAACCACTTTCAACTATAGTGCCTTGCATGAAATTTCACGTGCATAGATATCACTCAATTTGGTTACTTTTGATTAAATAAGAAAAAAATAAATAAAGAGACAATAAACTAGAAGAAAAAATTTAAAATTTGTGTAGTGAAACTTGTTACGCATGCAATAGTGATGATCTACGAAAAGAGATTACAAAAAAATTATCTTAAGACGAGTGTGTGAAGTTGAAGATGACTAGATGAGTGCATAAGGTTAAAAATGATTGGACACATATATAAACCATGGATATGTTAGAACTTCGAGATTGGTGTATTGTATGGGATGTGCCAAACCCCAATTTATATATTCGGATCGTTAAATATCACAATGAGTGTGAATGAGTGCGAAATTGAACTACCTAAAGAGGATTAACTTAACATCTCATATGGTTAATTGGTTTTAAAATGTGATAAGTAAGTTTTTTATCGTAACAAACAGTATCAAAGTTAGGTCATAGTTCAAGTCACAAAAGTCCCATGCTAAGGGAGGATGAATTGTTAGATATATAAGTATGTTGTTTCTTGGGAAAAATGACTTTTTAGGTACCTTGGGATGGTTAACCCCATCATCCTAAAGGAAGAAAGCCATGACACATGAAAGCATGCCCAATATTTGCTAATATATCTACATGTTTGATTTCACTAACATAAAATACAAAATATAAATAATTTATTAATTTTTAATATAAATATGAAATTTGGCTATTTTGATGAAAACCTTTAATTTCGAAGTGTCTAATTCCATAATAAATTATTAAAATTCAAAACTTATTTTGCTTGCTCTAATTGTTACCTAGATGCAACCCAAAGGTGCTTTGCTTGAACCACCTAAAGGGGAATATATATAAATCAAATATAAGTTATCCATAGAAATAGTCTTCAATCTAAAGGAAAGAACCATTATTACTATATATGTTTGGTTCTTAAAAAATACTAAGGGAAGGAAAAATTCTTACGAGAAAAATGATTTTCTCACATTTAGTTTTACACTGAAAAAAAAAATTTATTTAATCTTTATTAAATAGAGTTAACAGAAATGAAATGAGTTTGAAATAACATATAAAAATAATTTATTAACTTTATATATATTTTTTCCGACATTTTGGGCTAGATACAACTATTTTATTAAATACCTTTTTTAGTCTTTTTTTATTTATTATTTTTCTTTATTTTTCATTTGATTCAAAATAAAAGAAATATTTGATAAAATTTTAAACTTATGATAACTAGGTATATTTAGTTAAATCTTAGGGAAGGTAGCAAAATTTACTCCTTTCGCTATTTTCTAATTTTTTTTTTCTTTTGTATGTTCTTTCAAAATTGTGGAAAATAAAATATAATGCATGATATTATTGAGATATTCTTTAAAGAATAAGTGGTGTGTAACAAGTTATGCCCCAAAATGAGACTATAAATTAAATACAAGCGACCTCTTTGTTTTTTTTGCCTACTAGACTCTACTTGGTCCCAACTCCAAGATAATGCATACCCTGTTTTCTCTTTAGTGAGACAAACTGTAGAACTCATCAAGGAACTACGTACATCATTGTCCTCTCTGAAGCATTTCCATGAAAGGATTTTTCTTTTACATGAAAATGAACTTGTTATGATGCCAACAATAGTTAAGGGTGTAAGAAATTGAGTCATTTTATGTTTCCAAAAAACTCAATGGATGCTCTCTCAAGGCTCGGGTTTATGAGAATAAAAAAACTTGAGAGCCATTAAAATCACATTGAGTATATTATTTAAAAAAAATTTATATTTATAAAATTATAGATATAATATAGTATGATACAGTATAATACAAGTGAAATGAGGATAATGAATAGGGTCGTCCTTCGTCCCTATTTTGAGATTATGAAATCTTCCTTGTCCTTAATTCTAATCTCAATTATCTCATGAGGAATTGATCTTTGTAAGACTTGATCTATGAGACTTTTGTCATCCTTAGGTCGATCAATTAGCCCAAAGTTGATTAATTGGTCAAACTTAGATAGTTAGCCAAATCTCAAATTTTTGCTAAAAACTCTTGAAAATTTTGAAAAAACAATTTAACTTGAAGGCTTTTATTTTCAAATAAACATTTTAAAATTGAATACATATTAAAAAAATTTATGTAACTCTAATTAGGTGAAAAATACAAATCTTATACTTCCATTGATTACCTTTAGAGAATGTTTAGGCAATTTTGTGCACCTTAAAAAAAAAATGTATTCTTCAAACATTGATACTATAATTTCAACTAATAACACATATGACTTAACTATACTTTAACATAGAATTTAGGATTTTAAAAAGTTTCTTAGATAAAAGGGGTAGTGATTCTAAGAAGTACTTTTAATTTTTATAATACTTGAAAATTTTTATTTTTCAAGTATTAGAAATGGTAGAAACACTTTATAGAATCACTGTTAAATAGGTTTTAAAAATGTATCTGATAATGATTTTAAGAAACGTTTTTAGTCTTTCTAACACTAGAATGGTAAAAATTTTAAAGTGTTAAAAAAATTACTACAAAACTGATTCTAAATCCCTAACAAACCCCAATATAATATGAAATTACTCGATTATTATATAAAATAAGAGATATCGAGATTTGATTTACTAATTATTATAACTTATTTTTTATTGTTCAACATATAAAAAGATTATTACTTATATTAGTTTCATATAACGGATTGTCGTAATCAAATTATATAAAAGAAATCAAATTTTTTACAACTATAACTAATGCATTTTCATGCACGTAGTAGCAAATTGTTATTCTAATCTTCAGTCGCTTAAAATTTTAGTTTTAGAACGACCCACCTAAAACAAATTATGTTAGGATTTAGGAATGAAAAAATTCCAAAAATTAGAAAAAAAAAATTGCAAAAAAAAAAAAAAAAAACAAATATATATATATACTCGCAATAAAAAACTCATGTAATATATAAGCAGCTGCTCTTAGTGAGAGAAAAGTCTGAACCCTCTTTTCTCTCTTTACTTTCTCTCTGCCTTTCGTCCTCTCTTCAATGGCGAACAGCAACCTTCCTCGCCGGATCATCAAGGTAAGCTTCGACTTCTTTTGTTCAGATCCCTCTTATGGGCTATTTGGATGCTGAGAAAAATGGAGAAAGTGATGGAGAATTTTGAATTTTTTAAGAGATGAAGAATTTGTTGAACCTCGAGCCAGTTAGTTGAATTAGGGTGTTTTGAGTGGAGGGTTTTGTTTTCTTGGAATGAAAAGGGTGAAAATGTTTTAAAGCGGCGAGCTTTTTACATTTTCCACATTTTCTCAGCTTCCAAACGGACGAGTTTAGGGTTTCCGTGTTTTGTTTTGTGTTTGTCTTGATTTTGCGTGTCACGATTTGTGATCGCGTTGTTTCGTGATCTAACAGGAAACTCAACGTCTCCTTAGTGAACCAGGTATTGTCTTGATTCAATTTTATAATATGTGTGTATTAATTGCTTTGTTTTTATAGCTCATGGTGATAAACTTTACTTTGATTCGGTTTGCTTTTGTGCAACTCCCATTTTATCGTTCAGAGTTATTTTTATGGGTTTGGAATTCGTTGTCAAAAATGAAAGTAATATTTTTAGATGAAAATTATATTTTTGTTTAATCCCTTTGAGCTGTGGATCCAGCGCCGGGAATCAGTGCTTCGCCATCTGAAGACAATATGAGATATTTTAATGTCATGATCCTTGGTCCAACTCAATCTCCATATGAAGGTAAGAAGCTACAGACCATTTTCGATGACATAAATGTGTATCTATGTTCACTAGTTTGAATCATTTTCTGGGATTCTTCCTATTTTTGATGAGCTGGAAATGAATGATTAATTGTTCTTCATATATTTATTGCAATTTAAGTTTCAATTTCCTAGAAAATTGATGGTAGAGTCAGAGTTAGTTCTTTACATGCCTGCCTTGGTCTGCAACTACGATGCCCCTATGGAAATTAAATCGTATTCTTTTTTTGGGGCGAAATATTGCTAAATTCAATCATGCATTGATCTGAATTGTGGAACCTACCTATTTCCTTGTGTTTAATTCAGTGTTCCATTTACTTCTTCTGGTTTTTGCTTTTTCTTTCCTGTTTGTTTTGTTAGGCAATGTATTAAAAAATGGTTAATTAATACCCACTAGAAAACATTTCTATTTTTTGTGGTCAAAATCATCTCTCTGTGTTGATTATTACAGGCCTCCAATCGATGCTAATATTGCAAATAAATGAGCCTATTATGAACAAGAATTCATAATTGAACTTGTTCCTTGGACTTAAGGTTTCCACGAACTTAGATTTGCCATCATTCCTCTAGTTGGAATAAGGGTCTTACGACTATCATATGGTCTCTAGTTTTACTCAAATTACGTTGTATGTAACTTGTGGTATTTTTTATTTTGTCTGGATGGTGTTGTATGGAACTTGAATAACTAAGTGCTTGTTTGATAACACAATTCAGTGTTAAGGGTGTTCTGTAATGTGTTATGGTAATTGATTAACCTTGAGGGGTAGCTCAGTTGGTCTGGTCTTGGGTTTGCTCTCCAATGATCACCAGTTCGAATCCCCTAAGGGCCACTGGAGGTTTACCCGATCGTTAATTTTAGGGTCCTGTGGGATTAGTCGAGGTGCGCGTAAGTTGGTCCGGACATCCACGGTTATCAAAAATAATAAAAAAAAGCAGGCTAAAAATTCAACTGCAGTTTGCTTGTTTATTACTGAACATTGAATGTATTTCCTATGTGATTCTAAACTGCCAATTTAAAGTCACAAATTTCTGCTAATTTATGAGCTTAACGTGGCATTTATCCTTTCAGAATATTGCAATTTTGCTACATGTTTATCACTAGAGATTTTCAGTACCAAGTACACATATCTTAAATGTAGTTGCATTTGTGGCCATCATGTTCAGAATTTATCATTCATGTGTTCATTCGAACTTTAACCATCTCTTCCCACCTTCCCTTTTTTGCAACAAAAAGATCTCTTCCTAGCTGCCAATCATGATAAATTATTTTACTTAATTAAATTGGCTCTTTTTAGTGGTATTTGTTGGCGGATAGGGCAATCATAAAATAATGAATTGATGAGCGAGTTTGCTTATGATCTTTCTTTTTGTATATAGTGGTTTTCTCCTTTTTCTTTGACCATTCTACTTAAGTCCCTAAAAGATTCTGCCTTTTGTCGTCTAGTCGGGTCAACGTGTTCGGTAAATCTCAAGGTTTTACCTGATGAAACTTTGGTGGTATTGGCCCATTACATGGGTTTGGGTATGGGTGTTAGGTATAGGTTTTGATCCTCACATCTCAAATTTTAGAAAATGGGAACTCAGTTGAAAAATGAACTTGATTGGTATTTGGATATGACATGATAAAGGGGAAAAAACAATGAAAAGTCGATTAGAAGCTAAAAATGAACATTCCTTGAAAAAAAACAAAAATTCTTTCTTTCTCTTTTATTCTTATTTTTAGGAAAAAAAAAATTTCAAAACAAAATAGGAATGTCATGAAAGGATCCCCATGTTCACACCCACACACTTATCACATCTTGTTGACATGGGTAAGTTGAGTGAAGTTGAAGACTCCGGGTGTCACCAATATTCACCTTATTTATTTTGTTGCTTTTAAATAAGGCTTGTGTTGTGTCTTTCATTGTTTGTTTTAATTGTTGCACCATCAACTCTTAATGGCAAATTCTTGCTTTCATCCATCGCTTGGAGTTCTTGCCAATTACAACTGATGGTAAAATGATATACTTTAAAGATTGTGTTTATTGCTGGGATGTAGATATCTAGGGCTGATGGGATAATGTAATGTTGGTAATTAAGTTTTTTCATGATATGTCTTTCTGGTGTTTCTTTTTGCTATGAAAGTCAAGCCTCCTGTTTAGGAAATAATGGTAAGATATATTCTCTTGGCTGTGGATCTGCATGTTTCACATTTTATATCCTAGACCATTCAGGGTCATATCTCTTAGTTACCCTACCTAAGTTTTCAAGCTTATGCCATTTTTAATCTTACATGGGTGTGGTTTACATTTTTTTTTTCCTTTTTCCCCCTAGGACCTTTCTGATCAACAGATGCTAACTGTGTGTGTGTTTTTTTCCTTTTACATGCAACTTGTAAATTACTCATGTTGGATATGGTGTTTTTTTTTTGTTTTTGCATGTCTGTGTGGTGTGTTAAGTTTCTTTTTTTAATACTGTATTATGTATTTCTCATTATATTTCAAAATGGTAGGACTGACGAGATTCAAGGGATAGAACTACATTCTGGCAGTGTCCTTTTTTTCATTTAGTTAGATATTGTTGTGATATGCAGCTATTAGTCTCGACTTGCCTTGTCTTGTTAGAACTCTAGTTAGTAGCCTGTTCACATTTGCATTTTAAATTGTTCCAGTAACTTGGCTCTACATTTATACCCAAGGAGAAAATTCAAAAGGAGTTGATTTTTAATATTTAAAGGGAAAAAAATGGAAAGGATTTGAGTTTGAGATGAAAGGATTGTCCTACTAGAAAGTGAAAGGAAAGATCATAATTTGACATTTTTTTTTTCATGTGATATTTATGAAGTCAGAAGAGTATGATTATTGTTTTCTAATATTGCTATTGTATGATAATTCCTTGATTATTTGCTTTTTAGATTTTAATTTGAGTTTTTTGGAGATGCATGTTTGCTTTCTCTCTCTCTCTCTCTATATATATATGTGTGTGTGTGTGTGTTTTGTTTGTTTTTTGACAATTAATTTAATGATTATTTAGTTATATACATTCTCTTATTTGCAATCCTGTTTAGGTGGGGTTTTCAAGTTGGAGTTGTTTCTGCCTGAAGAATATCCAATGGCAGCTCCCAAGGTACTTTAACTCTCTCTCACTTTTTCTGCAATCTGACTATGCTGCATTTCCTGGATATTGTTTTGCAATGCAGGAAGATTACCTTACAAAGGATATGGCAGAACATACTGTTAAGTTGTTTGGATATATTTCCTGTTTTTAATTTTTAAAAATAGGAAATAATACTAAACCATTATCTTTTAAAGATAGATCTCCAAGAGTTTCTACATTTCAAATAGTACTTACTTCTATTTTTTGTTTTTAAAAAGAGAAAACAAAAAATGTATCCAAACGAGACCTAACTTAGTGATTTGTATGATCTTTATATTAAAGATCAACTTTTTTACATGGTTTCATAGTTTTTAAATGCATGCCATGCATAGTTCATTTTTCTTTATTCATGAGAAACATTATGAGATGGAAGGGGAATCTATTTGTTCGTTTGCTTTACATATGCTTTACTCTGGTGTTTGTGATTTAGATGGTAATTTTCTTTTTAATAGTAATGCGAGGCAATTCTATTTCCAACTTAATATTTTTCCTGTATGCTTACTCTTAACTAGTACGAGTCTACTGAATTTTCTAACCATTTTACGACTTGCTATTTACTGTTCTTTTCTTTTGGTTTAATGGTTCCTTTTCATAGGTGCTGTTAAGTATGGAGAAAGTAAAACACCAAATTCTCCAATCGTTTTATGTTGCATCTAACTTAGATCTTGGATCTAGTTGCCAGACTCTTACCCTACTGCTTTTCATTCAATACACTTTTTACTGCATATCTTTGACTTCTAGGAAGACTTATTTTTTTTTTTTTGATAGGAAACGCCACAAAGATATATTAATATAATAAGAAGTACAAGAAGAAGGATGAGAAATCCTCCCACCAAAGACAACTAAAAAACAAGAAAATACACTTAAGACAAACGACCTCCCACTAAGGACCAATCCCTATGGAGTACACACCGCTTTCCAATCCAGTTGAATCACATTAAGGGGAATCCCCTTAAATGCCTTGGAACAAAAAGCCCAAAGGGAAGCAAGGAAAACAATAGAGTCCCAAAGGAACCCTGAATTCCTTGCTTTATCCTCAAAAATCCTTGCGTTTCTTTCCCACCACACAACCCGAATTAGAGCTATGCTCGCAGCTTGCCACAAAACTATCCCTCTCTTAGAATTACCGAAGCCTTTAAATTTGATGAACATCATGTCATATATGCTCCTTGGGGGAACCCAAACCATCTCAGCTAACTGAAATAACCTGTGCCACAACCCAATCGTCAAGGAGCAATGAAGAAAAAGATGATCTGCTGATTCCCCGTGCTTCATGCATAGGATACAAATATCAGGACTAAGGGCTTTGTAGGGTCTTCTCACTTGTAACATATCATTAGTATTCACCTTCTTGTGTGCCACTAACCAGACAAAGGACTTCACTTTGAAAGGAACTTGAGAATTCCACACGAACTTTGAAGGAAAGTCCTGAGGAGATCCAGAAGGTTGAGATAATGCTAGAAAAAAGGATTTGACTGAGAAGAGCCCTGAAGAGGATAATGGCCATAATCTGGCATCTGGGACCGAAGGAGAGAGATACAAATCATCGGTAGACCGCATGAGGCCTTCTAAGTCCTCAATCTCAGAATCTGACAGGTTACGTCGGAAATTCAAATTCCACAAGAAAGGCCGAGAAGGACCAAGAACTGAAGAAATAGAAATGTCTTTATCCACTACTACTCTAAATAGTCTTGGATATTGGATTCCCAAAGGTTGGTCCCCCCACCACAAATCTTCCCAGAACCGAATTCTTTCCCCGTTTCCTACCACATACCGAGTAATCAAAGAAAACCCCTGAAAGACTTGAGCAATAGCCTTCCAAGGACAGCGATGTGACCATCTTACTAAAGTGTTAGCATCCCAACCATTAGAGTGTGAACCATAAATGCTTAAAATGACCTGATGCCAAAGAGCTGATCCCTCTCTAGGATACCTCCATAACCATTTCCCTAGAAGAGCGAGATTCCTCTAAGAAATATTCCCCAAACCCAAACCCCCTATTGTCTTCGGTTTGCACACAACATCCCACCTCACTAAATGGTCCCTTTTGCCTTCCCCAACCCCTGACCATAAAAAATCCCTTTGCAACCTCTCTATTTTCGCAGCCACTGAAGCGAGAATTTTAAATAAGGATAGGAAGTAACTTGGCAGATGGGTAAGACAAGATTGGATAAGAGTTATCCTCCCCCCGAAGGATAAGTAGGCCTTTTGCCACCCATCTAATCTACTTGAGATTCTCTCAACCACTGGGTCCCAAAATCCACACGCCTTAGGATTCCCGCCCAAAGGGAGACCCAAATAAAGAATAGGCCATCCAGACGCCTTACAATCAAGCATCTCAGCCAATCTTGAAAGAAGAGCCTGATCAAGATTGATGCCATAAATACTACTCTTGTTAAGATTGACCTTGAGCCCAGAAATGTGCCCAAACACTAGCAAAAGACTCTTCAGAGTCTGCAACTCTTCCTCCCTTGAGTTAGAAAAGAATATGGTGTCATCCGCAAATTGCAAATGGGACACCCTAGTTCTATTTCTACCCACCCTGAAACCCTCCATCATATTTCTTTCCTCAGCTCTCATAATCATCCTGCTCAGTACGTCTGCGACTAAAGTAAACAAAAAAGGGG
The DNA here is from genome assembly GCF_030704535.1 of Vitis vinifera. NCBI lineage: Eukaryota > Viridiplantae > Streptophyta > Magnoliopsida > Vitales > Vitaceae > Vitis > Vitis vinifera. Next base: position 1,563,087 of record NC_081823.1, read on the forward strand.
ATAAAGGGTCGCCTTGTCTTAATCCCCTTGATGCCTTAACCCACCCTTTAGCACTACCATTCACCAAGATTGCATAAGATACTGAAGATAAACATCCACTCATCCATTTCCTCCATCTAGGACTGAACCCCTTCATTTCTAACACATGATCCAAAAAATCCCACTTCACGTGATCGTATGCCTTTTCAAAGTCTATTTTGAATACGACGCCTTCCTCCCCTGACCTTCTTCTCTCGTCCACTATCTCATTCGCTATAAGAACCGCATCCAATATTTGTCTCCCTTGAACAAAAGCGCCTTGAGTATAGTGGATAGTCTCATGTAGAACCCCTCTTAGACGCCCAGAGAGCACTTTGGCTATTATCTTGTAGAGACTAGTGATCAAACTAATGGGTCTAAAATCTGATATTCTCTTTGACAAACTCTTTTTGGGTATTAGAACAATGAAAGAGGCATTAGTGCTTTGATTGATAATTCCGCTCCTGTGAAATTCAGCGAACACTCTCACCAAATCCTCCTTAATCACATCCCAACACTCTTGGAATACGGCAATAGTAAAGCCATCTGGCCCCGGAGCCTTGTCCCTATCCAACTGAAAAATGGCCTTAGAAATCTCTTCTTCGGTGAAAGGGGAGTCTAACCTTAACGCACTCTCTTCCGAAATAGGGGACCAATCTAATCCTTCAACACCCCAAGACTCTCCTGTCGGATTTGTGTAAAGCTTCTCAAAGTAATGTAAGATCTCCTCTGTGATACTCTCGGCATTCTTCAGCACTAAGCCCCTCTCATTCTCCAACTCCTTGATATATTTCCTATTTCGCCTGCCATTAGCCACTTTATGATAAAACTTAGAGTTGCAATCCCCTTCCTTGACCCATTTCACTTTGGCTTTTTGTCTCCAATGAATTTCCTCCCTTAATATTAATTCCTCTAGCTCCCCTTTTCTTGAGGCTCTTTGGCTTAACAAATCAGGATTGAGACCCCCTTCCTGCTCAATGGCGTCAAAGTTAGCTAAATCATTGAGAATACTTTTTTTCTTTTCTTTAAGCTCTCCAAAAGAAAACTTGTTCCACTCCTTCAATTTAGCTTTAACATATTGGAGTCTCCTCATAAACTTATGACCTTCCCATCCGTTTCCTTGGAACCCACTCCACCAATCTCTAAAGTTCTCCTTGAATTTAGTGTGATTTAACCACATATTCTCAAACCTAAAAGGTGTTGGCCCCCACATGAACGGATTGGTATCCATAACAATTGGCCAGTGATCCGAAGTCCTTCTGATTAAGGCTTCTTGAAGGCCTTGGGGAAAGAGCAGCCCCCACTCATTTGAGTAGAGAAAACGGTCCAATCTCTTACACACGGGAGACTCTTGCATATTTGACCAAGTGAATGAAGCATTCCGAAGAGGTGGGTCAAGTAATTCACATTCTCTAATAAAACTATCAAAGTCCCTCATGCTTGGAGTTAGGCTAGAACCCCCCATTTTTTCTGAGCTTCTCCTAATGACATTAAAATCACCACCCACACACCATAGCGGATAAGTTAATCCATAAATGTCAAAAAGTTCCACCCAAAAATCCTTCCTAAGTGAGGGACTGTTTGGACCATAAACAGCAGAAATCCAAAGAGGTCCACAACCGTCCAAAGAGAACTTGACTGAGACCGAGAAAGCTCCTATTACCACCTCCTCTCTACGCAGATTTTTTGAATCCCATATGATCAAAATCCCACCTGAAGCCCCAGACGCCGGAAGAGCAACCCAATCCTTATTTCTGGCCGTCCAGACACTACCCACAAACCTTTTATCACAAATCTCCTTTTTTGTTTCTTGAATCATCACAACATCCGGATTCTCTGTCTTAAGAAAATCTTTAACCATCCTACGCTTATTCCTTGAACCCAAACCCCTAACGTTCCAGCTAATAATTTTCATGGGAAAACACACAGACCCTGACCTTCCAAACCAAAACCAACAAGTCTCAATGCCCTGAGGGGCCTCTACTCTTCCTCCTAGAATACACCTTAATGTCAAGAGAGCCTAATACCTCTCGCACTTTGGCCATTTTCCCGGGGGACAAACCATCAATGAGGAAATCACCTGAAACCTCCTTATGCGACCTTACGATGGAATCCTTAGGTGTACAACTCTCTGTCATCTGGTTAGATAGAGCACACTGGTTCTCTTCCTCACCACGGTCAAGAATGTCACCATGATTTAAATAGTCAACACCACCTTTTTCATAAAAAAATTTTGAGATGCCTTGGTCATCCGTAGGAGACTGAGAAAGAGGGACTGAATTGGGAAGAATTGGACCAGAGGGATTCATCAAAGGGGAAACCGGGCTACAGGAAGGAAGAAAAAGAGACTCGGGTGTCTGAGAAGAAGAGGGCTGACATACCTCCAAGATTTTGGCTCCCGGAATTTCGCAAAACCCCTCAAAGATGAGTCCTTTACCTCTGATTATTGGATTAGAAGGTGAACCCATGACTGAATAGCCACGAGGATCCAACCCCGCTCGTCCCGATAGCCCTCCTTTAAGTTCAACGCGGCTCGCCGAGGTGTCCTCCTTCGAAAGAGTATCAGCCAGAAGACATCTGGAGAGAGGATTCACTCTGGTTCCTCGCTTCATCTGAGAGCCCATCCCAGACTCCTCTTCCAAGATGCGGCCTTCACTTGACGACGACGAACCCCGTGTGAAAATAGGCTCACTGCAGCACCGATGTCCCTGTCGTCGATCGGCGCTTGGAGGGAAGAGGGTAGACCACGTCTTCTTTGTAATTGCCGTCTCTTCCTCCTGCGTAGCATCCCTCATGTGAACAGCGGGATCTTTCCCCTTCCTCGCTTCGATTGCTTCTCTTCGCGACCAGACTTCCAAACCAGAGGGCTTCGTTCCTCCTAAGCTTTGGCCCAACCCCGACGGGCCTTTAAACTTACAGCCCATGGTGTTGTCTGACGCTGGCCTAGGGTTGAGTAGGGACTGGGCCTTAATCTCAACGGCCCGACCTTCTTCTCCAAGGAAAACCTCGTCGCCGGCCCTTGCATCTTCTGGACAGAGCTTCACAATCGCCTCTGTAGATGAAGCAACTCGCTGGGGAGAAAGGGACAAAGCCGATGCAGACTGGAGGGCTTGAGGAGCATCTGGGCCATCTTGAAGCCCACGATGCCTCATCCCACTTTGGGCCCTAGCCTTGTGGGCCTTAATAGGGGACTCATGCATAGGCCCAAAAATTGCTTCAGCTTGGCCCGACCTGCTCCATCCCCCTCCTATCTCCCCTTTAACCGCCAAACACGACCTTGATTGCCGATGACGTGCCCGGGGAAGACGCCTCTTTCTGTAGCACTCGATGTCCCTAACGCTACCTCGTAGCCCTTCTGCAGCTTTTGACGACTGAGAGACGCAACCTCCCACTCTCACCCACTCGTTCCTGCTACGGTTTAACTCAGACGTGACAGCGTCGGCACCTTCGTCTTCTCTGGTGACTGAGACTGCTACTGTATAGGACCTTTCCCCATCTTCCACCTCAAGCAACGCCGGTAACACGACGTTTGGAAGCATCTCCACCCATAGCTTCGCCCTCGTCAAGTCCACCAGCTTCAAAGTCTCCTTTGCCACCTTCGTTACCCTCCCCCATTTCTTCAAAATGAAACTCAACTGACCTTCATCCCACAAATGGAAAGGGAGGCCTTTCAATACTAGCCATCCCCTCCTGAACTTTCCTTGAACCACCATATTTTCCTTGGGCGACCATTTCCTTAGCAGAATCGTCCTTCCTTTCACTGAAAGTCTTCCCTGATCATGAACTCCTTCCGCTCTCCTTGTTGAACTCACAAAGAAGCATCCTTTGAAAGCAGAAATGGGATTTATGGACACCATTCCTTTCATCCCCATCATCCTCGCAATGGCTCTTCCTTCATGAGTCCAGTCTTGGACTTTTACTTGGCTTTCACATATTACAGCTCTGGCCCATTTTCCAGCTGAAAACGAACCTCCAGTCCTCAAACCTGCCTCTGCCACCACTTCTGCATATGACCTTCCTCCTCTGAAAGTGTCCCTATTCATCCGGATATCGCCATTCTTCTCCTTCGAATCTCCTCCGTCTCGTTCAGAATTCTCTTGCACTGATAGGATCGCCTTCCTAAGATCTTCCCATCCTTTCCCTTTGACGCCCTCGGGGACGACAAGAAATAAAGGTTTCCTTTTTGTAACAAATTCTGTAATTTTCATGAACCTTCCTCTGTTATTGAAGCATATCTCCATCAAGAGGGTCTTAGTCTTGCCCCTGATCTTTCTTACAAAACCCCTGGAAGCCTCCACCTCCACAGCTTTCTTCAAATGCACCATCAACCAGTCCAGCTCCTCCATATCAAAACCTATTGAAACTACGAAACCTCGGCTCCTCTCTGTTACCGATACCCAAGTTCCACCATTCAAACCTTCAAACTCGACCTGAAAATTCTTTTTCTCCACAAAAATCCTTTCAACTTTGCTCTTCATAATTATCCTTTTCTGCTAATTCTTCATCTAAACTCCCCACTTTGCTTACTAATTCTTTTCATAAAGCCTACTAAGGATTCAAAATGAAAGAAAGTTGCCAGATGTGAAGCAAAATCCTTCCTGACTTCTAGGAAGACTTATAATCTTTCTTCTTTGTCAATCCATTCTAGATTTATTTATGATTAGTACAACCTGTACCAAATTAAAAGGTTTAATGTTATTATCTCTTTATACCTGAAACTATCATCTGCCTAACCAAATTGACAGTGGTGCTGAAGTTTCAAACTGGCATAGTTGAGATACATTCCAAATTAAAGATTCTGTATGTCTTCTGTATGAAATTGGTTTATGTCTTGAACCTTTAGTCCTTTCAAATATTTTCCTGCTGAATGTGGTCTTTGCTTTTGCAACTAATCTCTTTGTTAGGAAGTTGAATTTGTATGGTATTTATTTTTTCTTCTGGTTATGCTTCAATTTTGAGAAAGTATTGGAATTTTACTAATTACGTATAATATGGGGATGCATTGAGTGAGCTTATGATTGCCGTTCATAGATGATGCATTCTGGGATTGCTTCATGGTATTTGAGGTGAACACTAAATTATTAGTGCATTTTTCATTCAGAACCTTTCTCACTTTGAGCCTTGACTATGTTGGCTATAAACTGGTTCCTTCCATCCATAGGGTGGAGGCCTTCTTTCATGGTACTTGAAGGCTACAACCAAGAAAGGAAGTTATAGAATTTGATCTACGATGTGAGTTTCAGTGAACAAATATTCTTTTCTGTAATGTAATTTCATTTGCTTAAAGAATGAAGGACCAAAAATAAAAAGGAAAAAGAGCTGGGAGGACCCCCATGGGCATGTGAGGTATACAACCATATGAAAACCTGCAGCGATACACAAGTTGTCATGGTAGAAAGGAGAAATGACTATATAGATGAGATGTATGAAAACTAAAGGAAACATGTCCTTGTTAAAGCATTAAGACCACCAAGGGTGTTTGGATGGGTAAGTTGATGGCTTCCAAATAATTTTTGGATAACCTAAAGGCTTTGGTACTTTAATCTTAATATCTCCCAAAACTAAACTAAACCCGTAAAGAATTTGGTAGGGTTGGCAGGTTGGGTTGAAAGTTGCGGGCTCTGGAAATCATTCCTAATGATTTAGTAGGGCCATATCAGTTTAAAACCACCATTGGTCGGATTGGGTTCATGTAATGAACCCTGGCAAGTTGGTAGATCTGGGTGGATTTTAAACAGCTTCTGGGTGAACCAAAGGCTCCAGTAGTTTAATGCTTCATGCCGGGCAAAGCCTAATTGGGCAAGGTTGGTGGTTCAGGTTGAAATTTGCTACCTCCTATAGGTTATTCTCTGGTGCCCACTGCCTTATCAGTAATTGGTTCATTCCTTCCACCTCTGTGTACACATCTATACTTTTGCTCAAGTCATTGGCACAGGGTTCATTGGATGGTCAATTTTTGGTTCTCTCCTTCCCCTGGGTTAATAGAATTTTTATTCATTTGTTTACTATGAGGTTCTCCTTGCACTTTCTTTTCCACTTCTGCAGTGAACTTAATACCTTGATTTAATGATCTTCGTTTTAATATATTTTCCTTGTAACAGGTTCGTTTTCTCACCAAAATATATCATCCTAACATCGACAAGGTAGGCTTTGCCTGCTCCTACTCATGTAGCTGTCTGAATTAATACTTCTTGCCTCTTATAGAATTGGTTTTGTTTGTGCAGCTCGGAAGGATATGCCTTGATATCCTGAAAGACAAATGGAGCCCTGCTCTCCAGATTCGAACCGTACTCTTGAGGTAACATGGGATATGGCTACAATAATAAAAACCTAATGCATTAAATATGAAGTCCAACCATCCAAACTCATGAATTGTGAACTATTAAAAAACATGCAGTTGCAATATTTCTTGCTGTGCGGATTTCTTAAGCATCTGGTACTAAGAACGGGCAGGTACTCATGCCTATCAAGCTGGAAGCGATGAATAAGGGGAACAATCTTCCTTAGAAACATCTTCTTTTACTAAGGATCAAATAGAGGTGGAAGTGTGGAAGGATGAAGGAAGGCCTCAGGGGTGGAAGAAGATGGTTTGCTGTGGAGTCCAAATCTTTTGAGCTTTTGATTGACGACGTAGGAGGAAAGTTGAGAGGGTGCATTTGGGAGAGATGCAGAGGACTAACTTCCTGGATCAGATTTGGGGATGCAAGTCTTAGTAGTTTGTTGGCTGGAGTTGAGACTTGTTGTAGAGGGAGTGATCATAGAAGCTGGTCCCTTGTTTGGGAGGAGGGGGGAAGGAAGTATAGGCTGGAGCGTCGTTCCAACGAGGCGGGAAGATTTCTCCTTTGCTCTGTTCGTGATCTAGAGGCAAAACGATTTTCCCTAATTTTTCCAGAAGGGAAGGGGTTGATTGGAGGATGGAATATTTTGGCGGAGAAGTTGAGAGAGATTGGGGTGGTTCCCTCTGGAGGTTTAAAGGATTCTCTATCTATAGAGGTGTTTAGGAAGGAAAAGGAGTTGAAACCAAGGACTTTTACGGATGTTGCAAAATCGAAAATGGGTAGATTAGGAGATAAAGTCTGGTTGGAGTTGGGAAGGAGGGAGATGCATGGAAAACTGGAGCAGTTGGATCACTGTTTAGTGGGTAGGTGGGAAAATGTTTCGACCCCTCTCCCTGAGTTGGATTTTCTGAAGAATTGGGCTTATCACACTTGGCTCCTCAAAGGGAGGTTGAACTTAGTTGTGTTGGGAAGATGTTTCGACCCCTCTCCTTGAGTTGGATTTTTTGAAGAATTGGGCTTATCACACTTGGCTCCTTAGAGGGAGGTTGAACTTAGTTGTGTTGGGAAGAGGACTCATGCTTTTTGAGTTCGAGTTGTTAAGTGAGGCCGAGCGTGTTCTAGCCAAAGGTAGGAGGAGAGTTAAAGACAATGTCTTATTTTTGGAAAAATGGTACCCGAAGGTGGGGTGCTTTTGTAATGGAGCCAACGCTAACAAGGATTGGGTGAGAGTGGTGGGTCTTCCTCTTCACCTTTGGAATTGTGAGGTGTTTAAATTGATAGGTGACGGTTGTGGAGGTTTCTTTGCAGTGGACGAAAATACAAACTCTATGGCAGAGTTGCAATGGGCTAGAAGTTTGGTGAAGTTGGTTGGCAGGGACTTAACCCACCTTTGTTCAGATTGTGGTTGGGTCGGGGAGTTTCTCAATCCATTTGTGGTGGGAAACCCTGCCTTGGTATTCTCAGGTGGTACCAGCAGGAAGACTTCTCGGGGAGGGTGTTTCAATGGATGAAGATGAAGCAGGGGGAAGACCACGTGCCGCGTGTAGTGGAAGCGTGTTGGAAAAGGAGTTTCAGTCCAAGGTGCAGACTGGAGTACAAGATGTGTCGTCCTTTGGAAGTTTTTCAAAAAGTGCTATAGGCTTTTCCTCTGATTCCTCTGCAGGGGGGATTGGCCCTGAGGCGATTGTTGGAGAAGAAAGCCTAGGGAATAGGGGTCAAGGTGTAGGGGGTGTAGTCAGAGTGGGTGCGCAATGTTTTGGGCCTAAAGAGCTTAAAATTGGGCCTATTCTTTGGGAGGCCCATAACAGAAGTGGGCCTGGGGAGGTTAGTCTCAAACCTGTTCTTGCAGAGGCCCAGCTGCAAGGGGTGGAAAGTGAGCCAAGGCCCTTCCTTTTAAAAGGCTGTTTGGTGGGCTGTGAAGAGAGGCCCTTCTTGCTTAAGGGATCATTAGTGGACTGCGAGGAGTCGTTTGGAGTGGGCTTTGGGCCTAGAGTAGTGGGATTAAAGGGAGAGAGGGCTCTTTACCCTTCTGCGTTTGCTGAGACGGAAGCTAGGGCATCAGAGGAGGCTTCGTGAGCTCAAGATAGAGAGGATAAGGGGCTCGTTTGCTTTCTTAGAGGGGCTACGAGGGATTTAGAGTCACTTACCGGTGAATGCCAGAGTGGAGATCACCGATGAAGCGTTGGCAGTCGAGGCATCCAGGTACAATTCCTTTCCCTCTGTCTTTGGGTGGGGGGGAGGGATAGAGATATCTTCTCTTCTACTCCTTCCTCTGGGTATAATCGGGCTTTGGTGATGGGGGAATATTCTGGCTTGGGAAGGGTAGACGCCGTCAAAGGAGTCTGTTTTCAGACTCTGTTGAGTGCTGTTTTGACTGATGGTAGTCCGTGGGTGATGGAGACAGAGGGGGAAAAGTCTTTGGTCGAGATCAGAGTAAGGGGAGAAGTTGATAAGCATGTGTTTGATGAGGCACTATAGGAAAGGGAGGTTCCGAGCAGTAGTTGGTATGATAGTTGTCTGGCAAAGTTCAACAAATCTTTGGGATTTACGATAGAAGGTGTCGAAGGGGAAATCCTAAAATTGCTTCTAAGATTGAAAAACAGAAAAGATCAAGGCAAGAAGAGGGGAATTTTGGGGATGACTAGGTTTGAACGGGAAGTAAAAAAGTTAGAATGTTCGATTAATTATGATGGAGTGAGCAAGAAGAATGGTTCAGACAAAAAAGGAGGGGATAAAGTTCTGTGTTTTAAATGAAGATTAAGATCTTATCTTGGAATGTTCGAGGGATCAATGACAGAAATAAGAGGAAAATAATCAAAGCCTTAATAAGTTCTCAAAAGGTGGATTTGGTCTGTCTGTAGGAGACTAAAATGTCAGACATGTCTCTAGGGGTGGTGCGAAGCCTAGGAGTGGGGAGCTTTGACTAGGGGTGCAGTTGGAGGGGTGGTAGTTTTTTTGGGATAACAGAGTGTTGGAGTTGGTAGGGATGGAGGTGGGTCTTTTCTCCATTTCCTGTAGGTTCAAAAATTGTGAAGATGGTTTCGTCTGGATTTTTTCAAGAGTATATGGTCCTACTATGAAAAGATACAGAGAAATTTTTTGGGAAAAATAAGGGGCCATTCGTGGGCTTTGGAATGATCCGTGGTGCATTGGAGGAGATTTTAATGTGATTAGATTTCCAAATGAGTGTAGAAGAGGAGGGAGGGTGTCTTCTTCAATGAGAAGATTCTCGGAGGTGATCGATGATCTAGATTTGAGGGATCTTCCTCTTTAGGGGGCCCGTTTACCTAGAGTGGTGCGTTGAACAACCAAGCCATGTCAAGATTGGATCGGTTTTTGGTCTCGGGGGACTAGGAGGGCCATTTCAATGAGGTTGTACAGTGTATTCTTCCTAGGCCAATGTCTGATTACTTTCCCATTCTATTGGATGGGGGAAGGGTGAGGAGGGGGCCAACCCCTTTTCGGTTCGAAAACACATGGTTGAAGGAGGAGAGATTTAAGGATCTGTTGAAGGGGTGGTGGCAAGGTTTAAGTTTCAGCGGATCCTTTAGCTTCATCCTTGCAGAGAAATTAAAGGCTTTGAAGGCCATTTTAAAAATCTAGAACAAGGATGTTTTTGGGAAGGTGGGGGTGAATAAGAGATTGGCTTTGGGCAAAGTGGCTTTCTGGGACTCTCAGGAGAAGTTGCGTTCTTTATCGATGGAGGAGCTGGAAGCTAATAAAGCAAAGGGGGATTTTAAGAAATGGGCTCTTATGGAGGAGATTTCTTGGAGACAAAAATCAAGAGAAGTGTGGTTGAGGGAAGCTGACAGAAATACGAGCTTCTTTCATAGGATGGCTAATTTCCATAGAAGGAGAAATTGTTTGTCTAAGATCAAAATAAATGGAATCTGGTTAACAGAATAGCAAGAGATTAAGGGGGGCGTGGTCAGTGCATTCCAGAACCTTATGGTAGATCCTGGTGATTGACACCCATCTTTGAATGGATTGGACTTTGATAGAATTGATGTTGAGGAAGTAGCTAGATTGGAGGAGGTTTTTACAGAGGAAGAGGTTTTTTCTGTTTTCTCAAATTTGAACGGGGATAAGGCTCCTAATCTAGATGGCTTATCTCTAAGTTTCTGGCAATTCTGCTAGGATTTTGTGAAAGATGAGGTTATGGGTTTTTTGAAAGAGTTCTATGAGCAGGGAAGATTTGTAAGGAGTTTGAATTCCACTTTCTTGGTCTTAATTCCAAAAAAAACAGGCGCGGATGACCTTAGAGATTTCAAACTGATTAGTTTGGTGGGAGGCTTGTACAAACTGTTGGCAAAAGTGTTAGCTAATAGACTTAAGAAGGTAGTGGGAAAGGTGGTGTCTTAAGCTCAAAACGCTTTCGTTGAAGGAAGACAAATTCTTGATGCTACCCTAATTGCCAATGAGGCAATAAACCCTTTGCTGAGATGGAATGAGAGTGGGGTGTTGTGCAAGTTAGATATAGAGAAGACATATGATCACTTAAACTGAAATTTATTGTTGTTTGTGATGCAAAGAAAGAGTTTTGGGGAGAAGTGGACTGGTTGGATTTCCTGGTGCATTTCCACTGCAACGTTTTTTGTTTTGATCAATGGCACTCTGGCCGGATTCTTCAATAGTCCAAGGGGGCTGTGTCGGGGGGATTCTCTTATCCCTACTCATTTGTGATCGGGATGGAGGCTCTTAGTAGGCTCATCTTTAGAGCAGTGAAGAGGGGGGGGGGGGGGGGGGGGGGGGGGGTATCTATTAGGCTGCTGTAGGATAAAGGGAAGAAGTGGAGATGGGGTTTCGGTCTCTCATTTGCTATTCGTTGACGATACTCTAGTTTTTTGTGAAGCTTCCCAAGATTAGATGACTTATTTAAGCTGGTTGTTGATGTGGTTTGAAGCCATCTCAGGTTTGAGAATCAATTTGGATAAGAGTGAAATTTTGCCGATAGGGAGAGCAGAGAATTTGGAGGTTTTGCTCTTGAATTTGGTTGTAAAGTGGGAAGGCTTCCAACTTCTTACTTGGGGCTACCTTTGGGTGCGCATCACAAGTCCGTGGCTGTTTGGGATGGGGTGGAAGAGAGATTTCGAAAAAGGCTTGCCATGTGGAAAAGACAATTTATCTCTAAAGGAGGGAAAATCACTCTAATTCGAAGTACTTTGTCAAGTATGCCCAACTATTTGATGTCTTTACTGGGTATTCCAAGAGTGGTTAGTTTAAGATTGGAAAAAATTCAAATGGATTTTTTGTGGGGAGGGGGAGCTTTGGAGAGGAAGCCTCATCTAGTAAAGTGGGATGTTGTATGTTTGGACAAAAGAAAGGGCGGTTTGGGAGTTAGATGTCTTTCTACTCTCAATAGGGCCCTTTTATGTAAGTGGAACTAGCGCTTTGCGAATGAAAGGGAGACTCTTTGGAAGCATGTTATTAGTAGGAAGTTTGGGGAGGAAGAAGGGGATTGGTATACTAGGGAAGTGAGGGAGGGTTTTGGAGTAGGTTTTTGGAAGGAAATAAGGAAGGAAGGGTCTCTTCTGCAAAACAAAGTTGTATTTTCTATGGGGGATGGTAGAAAAGTGAAATTTTGAAAAGATAAATGGTGTGGGAACTTCGCTTTTTGTAATTCTATGCCTTTGCGGCTTTTAAAGAGGCTTGATTAGTGGAGTTGTGGGACTCTTCGGAAGAGGAAGGGGTTTGGAGCCCTAAGTTCTCTAGGCCCTTCAATGACTGGGAGATGGAGGAGGTGGAGAGATTACTTTTGACAATTCAAGGAAGGAGGCTTGATCCTAATTTGGAAGATAGAGTGCTGTGGAAAGAGACTAAGGATGGGATTTTCTCTGTCAAATCTCTTTATAGTGCTCTAGTTTCAAGAAGTGTTGTTCAATTTCCTAATAGCATCATTTAGAGCCCCTGTGTTCCTTCTAAAGTGGGTTTTTTTGCTTGGGAAACCTCTTGGGGTAAGGTGTTAACTTTGGATCAACTTAAATAGAGGGGGTGAACTTTAGCTAATAGATGCTTCCTTTGTTGTGCGAAAGAAGAGTCTATTGATCATATTCTAATTCATTGCACCAAAGCAAGAGTTTTATGGGAGTTATTGTTTGCTCTTTTTGGCGTAATTTGGGTCCTTCCTTATTCGGTTAGAGATACCCTTCTTGGTTGGCGTGGTATTAACATGGGCAAGAAGCGTAGTAAGGTGTGGAAGGCAGTCCCTTTGTGCCTTTTTTGGGCGGTTTGAAAGGAAAGAAATAGGATTGCATTTGAAAATGAGGAGCTTTCAATTCATAGGTTGAAAAATTCTTTTGTTTGTAATATTTGGTTTTGGACCAAGTCGATTGTAGATGAAAGACCTCTTCCTTTAATTAGTTTTTTTTTTATTGGTTGGGTTTCTAGTTAAGGGCTGGTGATTTTTTGTATCCCCTCTTCTTTTTGTTCTTGCTTTTTGACGCCTCTTGTATACCCCCTGTAATGCTTTTGGGTCAGCCTTAAGGTTCTCTTTTTTCTAATATATTTTTTCTCTGTGTTTACTTATAAAAAAAAAAATATGAAGTCCAACCAAATGGTGGCAAAATAAAGTGGATATTGAAAAAAATATCTGTTTTAATAGTATCATGTGAAATGAATAAATAATTGTCTTTTTGATTCCCTTTTGATAGTTTTACTATTCCCATTAAAATTTTTGATGGCTAACTTGAAAAAGTGTTTCCGGAGAAAGGCAGTCTATGCAATCTTCAAATACATTAAATGTGAGCCTATCAGCAGCCAATTTCGCTAGGATGAAACACTGAAGTTATTTAATTGATTGCAGCATTCAAGCACTACTAAGTGCTCCAAACCCGGATGATCCTCTTTCTGAGAACATTGCTAAGCATTGGAAGACAAACGAAGCTGAAGCTGTTGAAACAGGTAATGTTGGTAATTTCTTGTTTGTAAAAATGCTCATTGAAGAAGATATTTTGATGAAACAATTAACATTATTTTTTCCTTAAAGCAACAATTCTTGTATTATATCATTTTTCATGGGTGTTTGTTTTCATTGAATCCTGCAGCGAAGGAATGGACTCGCCTGTATGCAAGTGGCGCATGATGGCGATGACATGGTGAAAATTTGTGCCCTCTTTGAATAACTTCTGTGCTTCTGTATGTTAATGACTGAATTTCAAATGGAACTTGTGTAGGAGTAATGCTTGATCGATCAGAGTTTAATATTTGCAAAGCTTCTCGATAATGCCTATTAATTATTCTCCTTTGGAAGCTTTGTATTTCAACTTGTATGATTAGAATGACATACCAATCTTCTCTATATCTCTCCAATGCAGGATTTTGGATGGGAGATGGGGGAGTAATTGAAATGTGAAAGTTGATTAGGAAAATATTGTGAATAACCTTGGTAAACTCATTAAGGCGGCTCATGTTATGGCTCTTGCATTTTCCTCTCATGTGTATTGTATTTTTGCAAATCGTATTTTTATTAACACAAGACAGCTTTTGAATGAAAACAGAATTTTTGCAAACTGTGTTTTTCTTAACACAGCTTTTGCATGAAATCCATCTATTTAGATGATAAGATATTTTGAGAATGATTTGTTATGTCGGTAATGATTTATTGAATACTAATGAAAAGGAGATGTATAAATTGAGATATTGAAGGTTATTAAAGATAGATGGTGAAGAGAATTGAGAAATTTAAGGCTTGTTTGGTTGTTGTTTTCAAGAATTGTTTTTGGTTTTTGAAAACAATTCTTGAAAATAAAAAACATTGAAAACATGTTTGGGAAAGGGGATGATTTTTACTTTTTGTGTTTTCCGAAAAGCTTTTTTTCAAAGAGAAAAAAAATGCGTTTTGGCTGTTTTTTCCACTATTCAGAAAACAGCTGCTCTTTGTGTTCTCTTCTTTCTATTTTTTGTGTTTTTGAAGATGGAGGTAATCAATGGGAGGTGTTCCGGTAACTGTGGACTGGAATGAATGAGAAAAAGTGGGTTGGAATTGGAATGAAGGGAAAATGTAGAGGAAAGGGGGAAAATGAAGCATTCTATGAAGAAAATAAAAGGAAAATGAAAACTATTGAAGAAAATAAAAGGAAAAAATAAAATAAAATTTCAAATATGTTTTTTGTTTTATTTATTCTATTTTTTTTTATTAACTCAATTAAATAATTTTTTTTTGTGTTCTTGAGAGTAAAAATTGTTTTTTGAAATTCAGTTTCCACTGATGCTTTTCTTCATCACACAATTGCTATTCAAGAAGGATGCAATGGTTCAATTAATTTGAATTTAAATAATTAATGTAATTTTGAAAATCAATTTGAATTTGGATAGTTAATTTTGAAAATTATTGACTTCATAATAATTTAATAATTTTTATAACTTATAATTGATATAATATCCCTTCATATTACATTTCATTGAAAAACTAAAAGGGTGTTTGATAAATCAATTTAATTTAATGACTTCGATGACTTATTTTAAAAAATTAAGTAGATTAAGTGTGTTTGGTAAAATAATTTAATATCATAACTTAAAATAAAAATTAACTTTTAAGTATTAGATCAAAATAATAATTTTTTTTTTAGTCTCAATTTTTTTTCTCATTTGTCTATGTTTAGTGAGGATATATTCTACAAACATGATTTTATATTCGCAACTCAAGTTTTATATTACATATTTTTGTATTTATTTTATTTATCTATAATACTTCAAATTTATCACATAAGATTAGCAAAGGTATAAATATTAATTCACATTAATAAGAATAAATATATTAATTTGATGATGAGAATAAATATTAAGTTAACTTTACTAAACAACCTTAGTACATAACTTAAAAATTAAGTTATAAGTTTTAAGTCGATAACTTAAGAGAGTATTTGATAAATCAATTCAATAACTTAATAAGGCTTAATAATTTACTCTAAATCATTAAGTAGATTAAGTATGTTTAATAAACAATTTAACCTTATAATTTAAAGTTATTTTAAATTTTAAATATAAAGTTAAAATAATTAATTTATTCTTAATTTCAGATCATTTTTACCACGTTTGCTCATACTAATGTGGATATATTTTAAAATTATGATTTTACATCCATAACTCATTTTTTATCGTAAATATTTTATGGTTATCATGTATAATACTTTTTTTTATACAAATATTTGTTATTTAAAATTAATAAAAATAAATATGAGTTAAAATCAATAAGATAAATATAAACAATGAAGGAATGCATTTGCTCGCATGCAAGTGGGGTGTGATGACAATGAGATGGTGAAAATTTGTGGCCTCTTTAAATAACATATATGCTTCTACGATGGTGAATTTCAAATGGAACTTGTGTAGAAGTAATGCTTGATCGATCAAAGTTTAGTATTGGCAAAACGTCCCGATTAATGCCTACTAATTATTTTCCCTTTGGAAATTGAAATGTGAGAGTTAAGGAAAATATTGTGAATGAGCTTGGTAAATTTCCTCTTTAAAAATCCTTGTCATCTTTGTTCTTTGTCCTCTCCCAAACGTGGAATTGGGAACTATTCGGCTTTCTGGATTGATGTTTTTGTCAGTAGAGGAAGCTAGATTCCTGGATGTTTTAGAGGAAAACCATGTCCTGGCCTTGATAAAATTTAGAATTTAGAGTATGGTATGTGTTGGGTTATAGTCAATAGAAGCTAACGTTTGGGGGTGGGTTGAGGGCAGGGCAGGGTTATGCTTAAGGAGAGAGTCGTCACTTTTTGCAATTATGACACAAGCCTTTAGAAGTTGGTATCGTGTATAGGGGCTGTTACAAACTTAAAAGTTGGGTCCGGGGTGTGTTAGTAAAAATGATGAGTCAAGGTTCTTGGTTTTACCATTCCTCAATTTGGTGGGAGGTCAGGCTATAATCAAAGCTAGAGTTAAACTCATTGAGGGTTAGGGTTTGTCTTACTACTCTTTTCTCTTGCACCTAGTCCTTTTATGTTTAAAAACAACTCAGTTTTCTCACACTTCTCACACCAATTCCTTCTCTAGTATATTGTATTTTTTGCAAGTTGTATTTTTTTGGAACACAACTTTTGAATGAGAATCAAATTTTTGTAAGTTGTATTTTCTTTAACATAATTTTTGAATGAGAATTCATCTATTTATATGACAAAATGTCTTATCAAATATGAATGGAAAATGGATGTATAAATTGAGATATTGGAGGTAATTAAAGATAGAGGAAGTTCATGACCCCTTTGAATCACATATGTACCATGTATGATGATAAAACATTTTAATGTTGAACTTTTTTATTTTTCTTCGTATCCTTATTCTTAATGTTCAAGAAGGATGAATTCATTTTCACTTGGATAATTGATTTTGGAAATGAATTTGAATTTGAACAATTAATTTTGAATTGCTATTTTTATAATTCATTTTGAAAATCGATTTGAATTTGGATGGTTAATCTTGCAAATTATTAAAATTTTGAAGAGATTTATGATAATTTAATAATTTGTATAATTTTGCTAATAAGTTATAACTTATGTAATATCTATGCATCCTGCTACTGCCTTGTTATTTGTGAGTATTTTGAGGAAGCTTATCAATATTGTTATTTCACTTTCTCTTCCTCTTCCACACATAGAATTGGGAACTCTTGCTCTCCCAAATATGGAATTAGGAACAGCAAAGACTGTCAGTTTTACTCAAATTTAGAGTGAATTGGGTTTCCCAATGGCTTCACTTCCTCTTTCAATCAACAAATTGGGAAAAGGAAAGACCACCCCGTGTTTGTTGTGTGTTGAATGATGCATAAAAAGCCTTATAAAATAAATATTATTTTAATGAATTATTAATTTATCAATGAACCAAATAATTTATCAATAAATGAATAATTTATTGATAAATGAATGATTTATTAATTTAAAGAATATTATATAAAGAAAAAATGAAAATTGTAAAAAGTAATGTTGTAGAACTTAGATCGATAAAAGTAATGAAAAAGTTCATGATTCATAGTTCAATGACAATAGTTGAATCAATAACATCATACATATATAATTTATATTTTATTAAAGGTAAAAATAATTATAAGAAATTATATATATATATATTATTTTGTTGTTTCAAAATCTACATCATAAGTGAATAGGTAACATAATGGTTACATCGTTCTATTTCAAATCATGTGCTTTAAATGATCCTACATCGAAACTTTATAAAAAGAGGTTTAAAAATTTGATTAACAATGTTAAATGGCCCATGGGTCATTCACCATCACATCGTGGCCCAATGTTAGTCAGACTCTAATAGTCATAATCATATTATAGTTATATATATATATATATATATATTATTTTGTCGTTTCAAAATCTTCATCATAAGTGGAAGGATATCAGTATAGTTACATCGTTTTATTTCATATCATAAGCTTTAAATGATCCTACATTGAAACTTTATAAAAAGGGGTTTCAAAACTTCATTAATAATGTTAAATGGCCCATGGGTCATCTACCATCACATCGTGGCCCAATGTTAGTTGGACTTTAATATTCATAATCATATTATAGTTCACCATTTTTATTCCAATCTTATTATTTATTTTTTTTAAAATATTTTTTCTTTGTTAATACTATTCTTTCACTTTCTCTTCCTCTATGTTCAAATATGGAATTGGCAACGGGAAAGATTTAGATTTTATGAGGCTTGATAAAATTTAATTTGTTATCTTTTACTTTCTCTTTCTCCAAGTTCAATAATGGAATTGATAACGGAATGATTTAGATTTTGTGAGGCTTGATAAAATTTAATTTGTTATTGTTCACTTTCTTTTACCCGTTCAAACATGGAATTGGGAGCATGAAATACTATGTTGAGGAATAATAAAATTTAGGGTGAGTTTGTTATGTGTTGGATTATAGGCAAAACCCTATAAAATAATTATTATTTTAGTAAATTATTGATTTATCAATAAATAAATGATTTATTAATTTAAAGAAAATATTATGTTTTAATATTAATTTTACTCAAAATATTCTAATTTTGCTTAAACAAATAAATAATTAGAATTAATACTGACACACTTTGACCCAACTTCTATAGGCTTGTAATTTTAGATCCTATTATGTTAGTGTAAATCATACTTATAAAAAACATCTAAAAATATGTGTTAAGTGAATGAAAGAAATGATATTTACTTTATTAAACTTCAAACACAATAGAAATAGAGAATCGTAGAGAAAAGGATTTCTATCTGATGATACTTAAATTTCATATTCATGTATAGATTTGTCTATATGCCTTGATTTATTGATACATGAATATGAAGATCCCTTAAAAAAAAGTATGAAGATGTGATGTTCTACACTTTCACATCAAAACAATACTCTACACAAGCTATGAATTGAGTTTTGTGTTATTATTATTTTGGTTAAACCTTTTCTTGCATGATAAGAATTTATATTTCTCATACTATTTACTCTCACTTTTATCACTTTCATGCCAAATGTATTATTCTTACAATAACTTTTGAATGAGAATTCATCTATTTATATGAACAAACATCTTAAGAATTGCTTGTGAGTATATAAATTGTGTTGAAATGGGATATGAATTATGTGATGCATAAAGGAGGTATAAAGTGAGATATTAGAGGTTACTAAAAATAGAAAATGACAAAAGGTGAATTTGCATGAAACTCTTTGTAAAATGAGTGATTCTAGAATTTGAGTTTATTAGTCATACAAGAATTTAACAAAACATTTTGTTTGTTTTCAGGGGTCATTTCTGATGTTGAGGACTTTAGAAATCAATTTAATGATTTTAAAATTGTATTTAATTTTTTTATGATATTCATGAATATGGCTATTGTCGAAGAATTCAAGAATCAATTTGGATTTGTATTAATTTTTTTAAAACATGATAATTATTGAGTTGTACAAATTCTTTTTAAGTTCAACCATAATCCCAAATGAAATCTTCAAGTATTTGAACATCAATGCATTGCATAAATATAAGTTCTTCAAAATCTCGGTAAAAACACATTAATAGGAATAAAACTAAAGTCAACTAAAATAACGTTTTATTAAATCATATCTCAATTTCTCATTCGCTCCCATGTAAGGATGATAAAAGGAGATGATCTTGTCCATATTCACTTCTTCCTAATAGTTAATGTCTCAATTCTTTTTTTGCTCAAGACTCAGATCACCAATAGGTTTCCTACCATCCATTGGCCAAAGTTCATTTACCTTTATAAAAAAGGATGATAGGAAGCTCACAACAAATTATATATATATATAAATATTTGGATTATGTTTCAAATCATTCTTAAAAATAATTTGAGATTATTTATAGGAGCATATCATTTTCTAATTCAAAAAATACATTTAAGAATTTTTTTTAACTAAAAATCATATTTTGGAGAATTAAACTAAGATGTTTTCAAATATTTTTTTTGTGGATTACTTAAAATTTTTGTATTGTATATAAATATATGGTATCTTTGGAGAGGATAAGATGACAAAACAATTTTTTATATTTGAATTTTTAAATAAAATTTTGTGAAATTTGTTCTTAAAAATAACTATTTTTTGAAAGTATTTAATAAGAAAATGTCAAACAATCCTTTGGTCTCTCTTCTCCCAACTCCCAAGTGTGGATTGTTAGGAGCATTTTGCCATTTCAATTTTTTTAAACAAAAATTGAGCTAAAAAAGAGGAAAAAATGAACATGAATTTGGTGTTTTTAAACTTTTAAAAGTGAAATTTATTTTTTGAAATGTTGAAAAAAAAATCACATAAAAAACCATATAGGACCCACATTACACATATGAAAGAAATATTATCTCATATATATTTAAAATAAAATATTATATTAAAAATATGATACAAATATTTTATATGGATTATTATGAGTGAATTTATTTTTCTATTATAATAATTTATTTGAATAATTATAAGTAAATTAAAATGTTTCACTTAAACATTTTAAAATAAAACTATTATAAAAAATGAAAAAGAATAATAAAAAAAAGTCAAATATAATAGCAAGGTCAATTATACTATGAATAAAAAAAATATATACATATGTCCTGCATATATAAAATTTTAATGATTTTTTTTCATCATCTTTACAAATTTAATTTTCCAAAAAATTAAATTTGTGTAAATTTTCCAAAAAATTCACACATAATCGGAAATGAATAAAAAGGAGGATGTAAAAATTAAATATGACATATAATAGAATATGAATGAAAAAAAGAGGTATAAATTGAGATATTGAAGGTTATTAAAGATGGATGGAGAAAAAAATTGGAAACTTTGTGGCTCCCTTTAAATGACATATTAATGATGTATGCTAGTTTTATGGGTTTCTTTTAAAGAATGATGGATTTTGAAATCTATTTATTTTTCTCCGTATCATTGTCGTTACTTAGAGAATTTTGAAATTTATTTCTTTTTCTCCATATCATTGTTGTTGTTGGAGAAGAATGAAATTTGAACTCTATTGCTGTTGCTATTCAAGAAGCTAGCTTGACTTGGATAATTGATTTTAAAAATCAATTTGAATTTGAGTAATTAAATATGAAACTACATAATTAATTTTGAAAATCAATTTGACTCGATTTTGAAAATTATTAAATTTTCTTAAGACATATATAATAATTTAATAATTTTGTGAGTTTTTGTAATTTTTAATTTATATGATATCCATTCATATTGCATTTATTTCTTTTTCATGAATATTGTGAGTAAGTTTGGTAAAGTTTGTCTTTAAAAAACCTTATCAATATTACTTTTTCATTTTCTTTTTTGGATTTGGGAATGGGAAATAGGCTTGATAAAAAGTAGTTTGGTATCTTTTACTTTCTCTTCCTCTCTCATACATGGAAATGGAACCAGAAAGACCACGCGGAGGGCTCATCAAATTTGAAGTGAATTTGTTATGTTTTGAGTGGGATGCTATACAATTGACTAATGATCTTCACATCTAAGAAAATAATATGTGATTCAATCTATCTTTAGTAAAAAGATAGTCTAGACATTTTTGCAAAACCTTTACAAAATAATTGTTTATCTTAGCAAATTATTGATTTATTAATAAATAAATAATTTATTAATTTATCGATAAATAAATATTTATTATGACACATATCGTGACAAGTGAGAATATATATGGATATTGCACTAGTAGTAGCATTACCCTTATTTCAATGCTATGCACCCACTGTGGCTTAATGCCTAGAACCATACTTGTGTTGCAACATTTAAGTCAAAACAATACTCAAGAAACATAATTAAGCTTGATGTATCTTGGATGAGAGGGCTGACTTACTTTGTCATCAAATATATAAGATAGTTTAAAAATCATAATTTGATAAAATTAGAAGCTCATTAAGACAAGAAAGATTGACTCATTTATTAATGAACTTGAATCGAATAGATTGAGTAAAAAGTAAATTACTTGACAAAGTAAATTACTTGACAGAACACATATAGTTGTCAATGTGTGCTTCTATGATATATTAATAAGATTATGAATTATATTTTTATCAATTCATATTTGTATCAAAGAAAAGCTAAAACCCTAGATTTTTGGACTAAAGACCATCTTAAGCCTAAGAAAAATCATTTGATAACTCAATAAAAGCTATGATGACGGTCATTCAATATAGGGTGGTTTTGATGGACTATAAGTTAGCGGTTACAATTACACTTTTGTGTTACTGTAATAGGATTTTATGAGACCAAATAATTATGTATATGTTTTATATTAAA
This sequence comes from Vitis vinifera, assembly GCF_030704535.1. Classification (NCBI taxonomy): domain Eukaryota; kingdom Viridiplantae; phylum Streptophyta; class Magnoliopsida; order Vitales; family Vitaceae; genus Vitis; species Vitis vinifera. The sequence goes on from NC_081823.1 coordinate 1,585,114, forward strand.
TATAGATTACCAAAATTTAGAGGAAAGAGTGTGACTGAACCTCTGAAAATTTTAGAAATAAAGTGAGTTTGATATATATTGGGTTATTATAATGAATGAAAGTTATTATGGTTTTTCATGATAGTGGTTGTGGTTCAAGTGCTTGGCTATTGATAACATGAGGATTTTGTTGTTGATGATTAGATTTGGAATTATGCCACAAGATTTTACCACATAAGATAGGTGGTGTAATCTTCAAGGTTGCTATAATGAAGTTGGGTGGCTTTGCCTTTAAAGGTGGTAAAGTTTAATACGATTTCTCAACATGACTTAAATTCAACATATTCTTTTACGGGTTTGGATAAAGTATAATGATACTTAGGTCAAATCATGTCAATCCACATCATCCTTTCAATAAAAATAATATTTTTAAGTCAATTTGTATAACATGAATTTGATTTAAACTAACCTATTTAATAATTGTATTGATAAACCTAATTATAATTGTAAACTATTTAATCCATATTTCACTTATTTAAAATTTGATTTTGAATATATAGATCAATTGACTTATAAACATATCGAATTGAGAGATTAATCATATTGAGTTATTAAATGAGTTATACAATATATTATCTGTTAATAATATTTGGGTTCGTTCTTTTAAGCTTATTATAATTTATATCATATTACAATTAATTCATTTAAAATAAGTGTCAGAATTTTAACAAGAAACGAACATGATCTATTAACACAAATTGTCGTCCTTATTTTCGCCAATATTAATAGTATGCCAAAAAAGTGATGATGAATGATCCTATTTGTTAGTACCATGGCTCGTTAAATTTATTTTACATCTAAAATTGAGATTTTTAACATGATACCTATTTGCTAGTACCATAGCTCGTTAAATTTATTATCCAATTTTACATCTAAAATTGAGATTTTTAACATGATACCCATTTGTGAACCTATAATTTGAGTTAAAAAATTCTTAGATTCCACCTTCCCCTAGGTTGCATTGCGCCAAAGCTGTAACCAGCTAAAATTCATCTCCTGGAGGCCCAATTTTGCAACAAATCAGCATGAGGTCTCTTCACACAAAAACTTCAGTTTCTTCACGCTATTTGTTCTCATATTGCTTATAGCATACTTGCATTTTATTTTATTTTTCAACCATTTCTTTTGAATGAGAATTCATCATTTATATGACAGATATGATAGGTGAAAAAGTAATAAAAATGGTTTGTTAGAAAGGAATATAATGTGGTGTATTTGAATGGAAAGGAGGATAATCATTGAGATAGTGGAGGTTACTAAACATGAGATGGTGTAGAAGACAAGAGGACTAGAAAAAATGAGAGATAGTCAGCTGGACCGAATGTACAATATTATTCCCCAAATTTTTCCTGCTTTATTACCATCATTTTCAGGCCATATCTTTTGACCAGCATTTCACCAAAGTAAAAGGCCACTTAGTGGATTCACCTAGAATAAATGTTAACATGTAGTATCATTTGTCCGCGTTCATATAAAATGGTTACTTTCCAAATTTAAATTAGTTATATTAAAATTTTTGAGATTGTTTCATCTGTTTTAATAAAATAATTCTAATTTTTCCTTCATTTTTAGATGTAGAATGTGCTAAAATTCAAAACAACTCTTAATACATATTAAAATAAAAAATGAAATTAAAATTTTAATAAAAAGTGGTTAAAAATAAAAGAATAATATAAATTTAATATGGAAGATAAATTAAAAATGAATAATTAAAACAATCGTAAAAATCATAAAAAATATATATATATATATATATATATATATATATATATATATATATATATATATATATATATATATATATATATATATATATATATATATAAAATAAAAACTGGACTTCTTTGAAAAGTCAGCCAAAAAATCGGTGACTTTTAATAAAAAACGCCTATTTTTAGAAATCAGTGATTACTCAGACAATTTTTTAAGGAAAAACCTCCTCCACGTGTGTGCTTCCCACTCTCCGTTTTTTTTTTTTCACGAAATTTTGGTTTTTTATCGAAATTTCAGTGATAATTATTGATATTTCTGATTTTTTGGCGAAAAATCCTTCAATTGATTTACCAATATTTCGACAAAATATCCCGAAATTTCAATCCTTAATTAAGGTTGAATAGCTTTGAATAAGTATTGTTCAAGCGTATTATGTTTGGTTGTCAAGAAATTTAAGGAAAAATATGATTGAAAAAATAAAAATAAAAAGTATAAAGGAAAAGGGATAATAAAAATTAAAATTAAAATCAATAAATTAGTTTTATATATGGTTTCAAATATATTTCATTTATTTTGATTATTCTAATTAAATTAAAATATATAAATTTTTAATTAATTTTAATTATATTTGATTTTTTCTAATTTTTTATAATAAAACCAAAAATTAAAAAATATTATTTTCTTAAACAATTAAGGCAATGTTGTGTTGGTTATGTTTTTAGATTCCAACATGAAAAACAAAAGTTTATCACATCCCATGCTACATAAAAAGGTGGTTCTCAATGAAAAAGCATAATATAATAAAAGTTATTTCATTTATTTGTATTTTTATATTATTTTTTTCCTATTTCAGTATCTTAATGCTTGAAATTTTGCTACACATATTAACAACTTTGATTTGGAATTTGGTTTGGTCCCCATTCAATGTCTTGACCTTTGGTTCAATGAATTTAACACAAAGCCTAACATTTTCGAAAAGTTTTAAGTAGCAAGCCCAAGTTATGTTTAGGATAAGTATTGTAAAAAAGAAAACAACACACTCAATTTGCTAGCTCTTCATCACATATCTTACATTTTTTTTTATCTCATCATTTTCATGAGAATTTTGGTTTTATATAGGATAAGTATCTATGAAATGGATTGAAATAATGAATGAGTATTTCTAAAATGGAGTAATGAGATATTGGAGGGTATTAAACATAAGATATTTATGGAGATTATAAACAAAATTCATGAAAACGAGTTAGGAAAATAATTCCCAATTCCTTGTGAATTACAAAATAACATGTGTTATTTGTACTTTCTCATTCTTTGCTTTTGATGTCTTCATTAATCTTTCTAAGAATTGAGAATTATTCAATTTAATGTTAAAATTTGTTTCATAAGATTCGGGAGAAGAGATAAATCATGCCTCCATAGCAACAAGAGTTAAGGAGTAGAAATCTTAGCATAAAGTTTTCAGTTCTTGTTTATCATTTTTTTAATAAATGGGTTTTGGGTTTTGGGTATTGGTTTTGATATTTGGCAAATGATAATGGAATACTTATTCGTTGGGAATTTACTAATGATTCAATCGGAAGGATGAAATTAAACTCAACTTAAAGAATATATATATAGGGTATAAGTTGATTTATCGAATATTGCAATTAAATTAGTAATAAAAATGTTCGAGCACTTAGCTTTAATTCAGTCATACCAAACCATCCCTAGCTACATAATCATCAAAATAAAGTCAAAAGTGAAATACAAAGCACATTTTTTGTTTTTTACTATGAATCCTGCCCCATTTTCTACTCATTACCGGACTAAAGACTCAAATATATGAAGTCCTATCATCACAAGCAAGCTTACGATTGGAAATGGGTTTGGGTGTCTAAATGGACTGATCCGACCCAACCCAAAATTCTAGTAATTGTCCAAAAAAAAAATAAAAGAACAATTTTTTTTTTTCCTTTTTAGAAAAGAAGTCTTCTTTTGAAATTCTAGTTTTCTGGTGAAAACAAGGCTAACATTTTTGTACTGTGAAAAAAATGTCAAGAAATTCTCACAAAAATTGTTTTTTTTTTTTTTTTTTTTGATAACAAGTTCAAGGTTTTTATACTGTGAAAACAAGGTCAAGAAACTCTCATTACGACTTTGGATAAACAAAATTTTAATGAGACAATCAAATTGGGTTTCGTGGGCATCTTAGAAGTTAACTCACTCTGTCAGTCAACCAAAAACATCTTAAGATATTTGTCATCCCTACAACGAAAGGGGGAGTTGTGAAGAAGGGCCATGAAGAAGGCTTAGAGAACAGCCATCTCACTGCTCCAAGAATTCAAAATCCCCTCCAGTCTTCTCCCTTTTGCCAATGTGATCGAAATAGGGTTTGTTAACAATACCGGGTAACAAGAAGATCAGCAAACTTGTTAGCTATAATATTGAGATTCATGGCTACATTGAGAAGGATGAAGAACCTCAAAGGAGTTAAGGCCAAAGGAGCTCATGTTGTGGCCTCTGGTTATTGAGTTCACCATGGATGATGAGGCTACTGAAAAAATTCACTTCAAGAGCCTTGCTAATAGCCTCTTATGCATGGTTGAGGCATTTGCAGCCGGCTAATAATGGCCTTTCCTATTACCCTCTTATGCATGGACAGTATTCTGTTTCAGTACACATCAAACATCGGAACGAATTAGATAGTGTCAAGTGTATACCTTAGTCCATTACTATATTCCTAAGTTTGTTTATAATTATTTTTGGTACTTTAATCCAATTATTTTGTATTTGACCCATTTGTTGGTATCTTGATCACATATTATATTCTTATTCATCGGCTTAAATTTATTATACACTTTCAACAACATAGATCGGATATTTAATACGAACCAATTTGATACCATAAGCTTTTTTACCAAAATATTTGTTTTATGCTATTTCAAATGTTATAATTATAAATTGGTATGTCGTCTTCTTGAAACGGTAGCTTAAAAGCTAAACCTAGGTTTGAAGGATAAAATATAATTTTCAAAATGTTTGAAAAGAACTTTAAAAAATAGATTTCACATTTTATGATATGATTCATCTGGGTTTTGAAAAAATGAAATGACTCACTTTATTTGAAAAGTAAAATTTTAATAAAAGTTTACATCATAAAAAGCAATTATAAAAATTGGTATCCCAATGTCATATAAAAGTTACAATACTAAATTTAAAGTATTATGAGGGATAATTTCTTTTCTTTTTTTCAATTAAAATTTTAAATTCAATAAGAAATAATAAAAATAAAAATAATTTCCAGAAAAAAATACTAATTTTTTTCTTTTTAAAAAAAATAAAATTAGGTACATTACTATTTTTTTTAAAACTAGATGAAAGAAAATGATTTTCTCATGTTTAATTGTCCTATGAAAATATCAAATATAATTAAAACTAATTAAAAACTTATATATTTTAAAATTATTTAATCTTTATATCAATAAGTTAAAATAAGTTAAATGAATTTGAAATAGCAAATAAAAATAATTTATCGATTTTTAATCTATTTTTTATTTTCCTTCACTTTTTCTTTTATTTTGTATTTACTTTTTTTGCATTTTCCTTCAAATTTTTCGAAAACGAAACATAGCCTAAAAGAATTTATTATTTTACAATTTTTATTTTAATATTAAAGAAAATATAAATAACTAACATGTTTCATTTTGAACAACTTCAACTTTTGGTTTGGAGGTTGGTTTGGCACCCATTCAATGTCTTAGCCTTCGTTTCATTTCAATAAGGTTAATATAAATCATAATGTGTAAAGAAAAAAAAGAAAAGGTCTTTTAAGTAGCAAGCCCAACTAATATTCAGACACCCATTATAAAATTTAAAACCATGTGAAAAAAATGATTTCACCTGAAAAACAACTCACCCTCTTCATCACATCTCTTACATTCCATCACATATCTTACATTTTTTTTTATATTATTATCTCATCACTTTCATTAGAATTTTAGTTTTATACAGGATCAATATTTTTGAAATGGATTGAAATAACGAATGAATGTTTCTAAGATGGATTAGTGAGGTATTGGAGGATATTAAACATAACATATTGATAGATATGGATTTTCAACTCACCCTCTTCATCACATATCTTACATTCCATCACATATCTTACATTTTTTTTTTATTATTATCTCATCACTTTCATGAGAATTTTACTTTTATATAGGATTAGTATGTGTGAAATGGATTGAAATAACGAATGAGTGTTTCTAAGATGGATTAGTGAGGTATTGGAGGATATTAATCGTAAGATATTGATAGATATGGATAGGAGTTATAATCAAAATTCATGAAATTACGTAGAAAATTTGTTCTTATAACATATATTATTTGTAATTTGTCACTCTTTATCTTCTTTCAAAGCTATTTTATGCTAAAAATTGTTCCATTTTTTTACTTGGACTTAAAAGTCACATCTAAATATATCATGGTATATAAATCATCTCTAATAAGTTCATAGTTGATAATGGGTTTGGATGTCGAAGTAGGTTTGATATGATACAATCTAATAAATATTAAAATAAAGAAACACTTTCTCATAGGTTTATAACTATCCTAAAACTAACACTATAAATATTGTAATAATAATGACAACAATAAAATAAATTTATTATATCATGCTCATTCACACCTTAATTATACATCCACTAAATCAAATTTTGATACCATATTAAACTATTAATTTCCCTAAAAGTTTACATTTTATTTATATTCCATATACATATCATACTCTTTTAAATATATTTCACCATTAAATTTGGTCTTATTTATTTATACTTTAATTTTAGTCTTTTATATTTTGGTTTCATTTGTTTTCATCTTACTCGTTTGTTTATACCTTCATGTCATATATTCTAATTCTCATTTAAAGATTTAAATTTCATCATACACTTTCAACAATATAAATTTTATTTTCGATAAGTACTAATTTGATACCCTAATATTTTTCATTAAAATACATGTTTTATACTCTTTCAAATGCTATAATTATATATTGATAAGTCACCTTCAAGTCGTGGCTTAAAAGGTAAACCTACTACTTGAAGGTTAGATACAACTTTTAAAGTGTTTGAATAGAACTTTAAAACATAAATGTCAAATTTTACAAAATGCCCATGCATGTTATGAAAATTTAATAAAAAAAAATAAAAACCTAACATTTTTTAGGATTTTAGGTACATTACTATTTTTTTCAAACCAAATGAAAATAATGATTTGGAAATGGTTTTCTAAAATTAACACTTAAAAGATGATTAATCACCAAGTACCAAGTATAATAATACCGTTTATTTTTTTTATTTTTTTATGGGATCTTATGCTTAATTTAAAGGGATAATATTTAAAAATATTATCAGACATTATCTTGATTGTCATTCATACGTTTGCATGGTACAGGCATGCGCAAGCAGCAATAATAGAACCCTATCGTTGAGGTCTGAACCCAACGGCTATATTTCCTGGCAGTCTGAAATGTACCACCAGCAAAAGGCCAAAAGTTACCGTACAACGTGCGTACGTACTTAATCATCTAGTACATATGTACGAATTGTATTGCCTCCCATCTTTATTAAAATTATAAAATATGAATGGAAAATGTTGAGAAAATAAAAATCAATATCATTCGCCCACAGTAAAGTCATAATTTTCATACACATTAATATTCTAAAATTTTAATTAAAATACAATAATTTATTTCCGAGATAAGAATACTACAATCAATTTTTACTCAACACCGCTGTCATATATATATATATATATATATATATATTAAATTATTTAATATAAAAATTAGATTAAAATGCAACAATTTAATTCATGTATAAGATTTTAATTTGAAAAAATAAATCATTTGTCTTACTTTCATGTTGGTTTTTTTAATTATAAGTTTTCTTAATAAAATTATCTTAAATACAAAAAATTTTAAGCACATATTTTAGAGTAATTATAAAATAATAAGGATAAATTATAGAAAAATCACTTTATATATATATTGATAGGAAACGACAAATGAATATATTGATAAAGATGATGTACAAGAGAAAGATGAAGAATCCTCCCATCAAAGAAAAACAAAATTATAAGGAATCAAATACAAGAAAATACTAAGTAAAAACAAGCAAACTCTTTAGGTTAGACTAACCCATTGAGATTACACACCGCTAACCAATCAAGTTGTAACACGTTAAGGGGAATCCCCTTAAAAACCTTAGAACAAAAAGTCCAAAGAGAAGCAAAGAAATGAATAAAATCTCAAAGGTTCTTTGAATTCCTTACTTTATCCTCAAAAATCCTTGCATTTCTTTCCCGCCACACCACCCAAATTAAAGCGATGCATGTAGCTTGCTGTAAAACAATCCATCTCTTAGAAGATCCAAAACTGTTAAAATTGGTAGATAGCATGTCAAAGATGCTCCTTGGGAGAACTCAATCCGTCTTTGCTAACTGAAATAATCTGTGTCACAACCCCGTCGTCAAAGAGTAATGGAGAAAAAGATGATCTATTGTTTCTCCATACTTCATGCACAACTTACAAATGTCGGGACTAAGTGCTTTGTAGGGTCTTCTCAACTATAGTAAGTCATTGGTATTTACCTTCTTGTGTACCACTAACCAGACAAAAGACTTGACTTTAAAAGGGACTTGAGAATTCAAGACGAACTTAGTAGGAAAAACTTGAGGCAAACCAGAAAATTGGGATAAGATAAGAAAGAAAGATTTGACTATAAAAAGTCCTGAAAGAGATAAAGATCAGGATCTCATATCTGGAATCGAATGTGATAAATGTAGATAATCAAGAGACTGCATGAGGCCTTCTAAATATTCTATCTTAGAATCGGAAAGGTTACGACGAAAGTTAAAGTTCCAAGAGAAAGGGTGAGTAGAGCCGAGAATTGAAGAAATAAAAGAGTATTTTTATCCGTGACTACTCTAAGTAGTCTTGGATATTGGACCCCCAAAGGTTGGTCCCCCCACCACAAGTCTTCCCAAAACCAAATTCTTTCCCTATCTCCTACCACAAACAGAGTAAATTTGGACAACTCTTGGGAGACTTGTGCAATAGCCTTCCAAGGACAACGATGTGACCATCTGACTATAGTGTTGGCATTCCAACCATTAGAGTGTGATCCATAAATGCTTAAAATAACCTGATGCCACAGAGCTGAACCCTCCCTAGGATATCTCCACAACCATTTCCCTAAGAGATCGAAATTCCTGACAAAATTACTTCAAAACTATATCAAATCTCTAACCTTCGTGTTTTCTCTCCTGACAAAATTTCAAGATTTTTTTTTTTTTTTTTTGTCAAAACCTTGATTTTTAAAATTTGGGATCAATGATAAAGTAATGACAAAATAAATTATCAATATTAGATCATGAGAGTGGAAATGTAATGTAATAATAGGCCATGGACCAAACAAATAAACCAATTGCTTCAAATAATTTATATAAAATGTTAAAATGCAAATAATATGTTTACAATGAAGTGAAGATTAATTATGGAATTATGTTTCATTAATTCTACTCAAGACAATCATTTTACGGGATCTTAGTGGTCTTTACTCAAACGCCTAGTGATACGTTCATGTCGGATTAATTCAGCATTAGAAGACCGACACATATCAAGTGGTTTAATTACACCATAAGGGCCATTACAAACCAAAGGCATTTTTTACTTGAATTACTTTCGAATGATCTTATTAACACGTTGTTTTCTGATATAACACGAAGTTGAAGTTAAAATCAAAATTATAATTTTTAATGGATAATATTGGTATTATAAAAATTTTGTGGGGAAAAAGAATTTAAGGCTTTTATTATTATTATTATTATTATTATAGAAGTTTCATTTTAATCACAATTGATGAACCAAGCATTAATAGCATATTCTCATATTAGGTTACTTGAAAGGGGAAAGTGTGGCACTAGTCAATAATAAATGTCACAATTAATTAATCGTCACGATGCCAAATGAGTCAACATCCCATTAAATATTATCAACCCAACTCAACCCACTGGATCCTTTTATTCAATATCATTTTCAAAGCATTGATTAAATTTCAACAATAAATGCTGTGGTCAACCCACCACCTATTTGTCTGCTAATCAATAATGCTCCATCCACTAATCCAGGCACCCAATCTCAATCTCAAATTTTAAATATTTAGGGTTTTATTTTACTAGAAATTAAATAAAATTGGAAAATAATAACAATTCGCTTCTTTCAAATAAAAAAAACAAAAATAATAGCTTTTAGTGATTAAGAAGCCCATCATAATGTGAACAAAATGTAATCACAATTGAGTTGAAGGTGCCATTTGGTCAATTCCAACGGCCACTTCGGTCAAACGGTGGGATCATAACCGTTAACTTCAAATAGGGCCCCACTCAATCACTTTAAAATTACCGTTACTCTTTTTTTTTATTAAATTTTATATTGCGATAACAGGATTGGCCGTATTTCCAATACTACCCCTGGACGTTGGGTGAAAATACGAGAAGAGGATTACTACGTTGGGGGGGTTTAATTGCAACGCGGCGCATGTTAGAGCCTACCAGTGTGGGCACTTTCTGGGCGTTTGTGGTTAGGAGTTAGGGACTGTTTGCAAGTTAGCAACTTAAATGCCTCACATGTGAATACAAACTAACTTTTTCTCACTCCCTCACACCCACCACCAAACACCAGATTTGAAGTACAATTAAATTTAAATTAAAATTAAAAGAAAAACCTAAGTGGGCCCTGCAGGCCCATCTCTCTCGAACCCTTTATGGCATCAACCACCCATTAATTAAAGAGACCAAACTTGTATTAAAGACACATTGTACTCTTACCAACAACAAACAACAGTGAGATTGATGGATTGAAAGATAGAAAGAACAGAGAAAAAAAATGAGAGCTTTTATTGATGAAATGGTTGAGATAAAAGAAACAACAATATCAATAACATCATCATCGTCATATTCATCCTTTTCTTTCCCTAACCCAACAATTTTCTAGGTACCCAAACAGACAGACAACCTCCAATCTCCCTGTCATGCCTTCCCCAATGGTTTTTTTTTTTTTTTCCTCTTTTGTATATATCATCACATATATACATGGTAACATACCCTCTTCTACAAGACAGCCACCAGCCAAAGCCTCTCTCTCTGTCTATCCTTCAACTTTTCTTCAGCTAATGAGCAAATGTAGCAAATGTAGTGAATTGTACAAGGTTCTTGGATACTATTGACGTTTGAATGGAAGATGGGGATACAAGAACTGGGCTGCTGGCCTACCCGAAACCGGAAAATAGAAAAAAGGGATGAGAGGAAAGAAGATGGAAACCAGAGAGCAATGGGGGAATGAATGAATGAAATGGAAACTGCAAAAGGGAACTCTAAAGCTATCTCTCTTCTCTGGGTTCCGATGGAACTGGGTCCAAATGGGGGATTATTATGTAATGTAGAGCTGCTCTGATTATGTCACAGATAACTGATAGTCCTTGTATAGCAGGAGGAGAGCTGGGGTGAGGAAGGGGGCGGGGGCAGCTGTGGGAGGTGTGTCTCTCCCCCATGGAGGTGAAGAGCAGGAGGAAAAAGCATAATCCGGGTGACAAACAGTGGTACTACAGTAAAGTCTTGTGTTCTAAAAACCGTAATGTCTCACCGAGGATTCCAACACTTCGCGAGTAGGGCAGATGATTTCCTTCACTCGGCTACCATTTTTATAGATCTTGAATGTTGGCAGTATCCTGACATTCTCTACACTTGCTATTGCTGGGCTCTGTTCCACATCAACCTTTGGACAAATCACAAGTAGCAGATGCATGTGAGGAATTTGGATAAGTGGAATAAAAAGAGTCTGACACAAAACACAAAAAAAAATGTGGATGTTTACCTTGAGAAAACTTAATGATGGGTATCGACCACAAAGGGTGTCTACAAACGGAGATATCTGCTCGCTTTGCGGATTGGTGGCTGCTTTGAAAAGGACAATGGACACACCTGCAATTTAGGGTTTATCCTTGAGAACGTTGTTGACATGATAATAACTTAAAGAATTGTGGAAAGAGAAATGAAGATGGGGAAGGCTAACCAGGTGAAGATATTGCAGACTTGAACTGCTCAAGACTTGATACGTCCTCCACTTCGCCACCAAACTTCATATTATAGACTTCTTCCCCACGCGATTTCTTCAATGCAACTTGGGCATGGAATAGAGACTCAGCTACATCATTGTCATTTGGGAGTTCCCTCCTCAAAAGCTCATAATCTCTGACAGCATCAACCCACCTTTCTAGCTGTAATCCCAACAATTGAACAATCATATAAACCATACAAAACCCTAAAGGAAATATTATACAAGGAATGCCTGACTTTAGGAGCGGACACTTTACCTTGCTGTATGAGGCAGCCCTTCGGAGAAGAGCTTTCATGTAATTGGGTTGGATGTAGAGGGCCTGATTGCAGTCATCAACAGATCGTTCCCACATTCCAAGCTTATAATAGCAAGCTGCTCTGTTGCAATAAAGAACAGAGTTGGAAGGATCCAGCCTGAGGCCTTCACCATATGCTGCGCAAGCTTCAGTGAACCTTTCAGATTTGAAGAGATCATTGCCACGGGCACGAGCTCTTGCAACCATCCTCACATTGTTGAGAAGCACAGCAACTTCAACATTGCGGGGATCAATCTGCCCAGCTTTCTCCACAGCTGTAACTGCATTCTCAAACCTGCAAGACATCCATCATCCATTCTCACTCTCTCCTAAACCCTTGGCTTCTTTTTCTTTTTCTGATGAAGCTTAGAGTTGCTAAACTCACCTTCCTAATGCCATCTCAATCTGGGCCTGAACAAAATGTAGGTAAGCTTCAGAAAGCATCCCAAAAAACTTAGCCTGTGAGGATGACTGTCCTGATGGTTCAGATTTGGGAATGTATGATAAGTTTGATTCTGCATCGTCAAGTTGATGGAGCTTTAAATGGGCTTCTACTCTACACGTAAAGATCTGTAAATTCAATCTGAACTAGTTCAGAAAAAGGCCGTTTTCTATTGACATCGACTTTGCCAACTAAAATAAAGGAAAATCTCAGACATTGTGATCCTACCTGGGGAGAAGAGTCAGCTCCAGCAGCAATGGCAGCATCACCTTCCCTCAATGCACTCCTCCAATCACCGATCCTCCGGGCATCAGAGCATTTACTAAGATGCTTCTCTACTTCTAGTAACTTCTGTAACTCTGCTGGATCAGGTTGCTGCCCAGGAACAAAAAGGTGCCTCCTCGCATTTTCTACTTGCCCTAACCTGCAACCCTTACAGGAATTATATCCCTTAATTGCACATAAGGAGAAAGAGAGAAAACAGAAACCCGAGTAACATTGCAATTATCTTATCGAGAAATGTAGGAAAATCCAACAAACTAAAGCATGGAGTATCAAGTTTTTTCTTACTTTTGAGAGCCAAGAAACAAAAAACCTCTCGAAACCATGCTTAATTCAGGTGATCTGCATATTTTCTTGGAACCCATACAACAAAAAATAAAAGAGATCAAAATTCATTTTCTTTAAAATTCAATTTTTCTCAGCGGCCAAATGGAAGGAACACTTAAAACCAACCTAGCAAAAGACTGAAACCAATCCCAGAACTGAAAATACCCATCAAACTAGACCCCTTCAGAACCTAATAAGAACACGGTAATCCCCATTAATCTTCTACTGCTACAATCAAAACCAGGAGGGAAAAGAAGGGAAATGAACAGTTCCAGAAGTAGAAAAAAATAAAAAATAAAAGAAAGAAAAGCAGTACAGAGAAAGAATATAGAACAGTGAGCAAAGCCAAACAAACACCAAATGTACAAATCACAATACATGAACTGGATCTGACAGGCTCACCAATGTAGAACAAAACTCACAATAATCCACCAAAAATCAGAAATTCAAATCCAAGAATTTGATAGAACACTTGAAATTATCATAAAAAGAAGCAGGAAAAAAAAGGGAATTCTTGTGTAACTCACCTACGGTAAAGTGATGCTAAACGCATAGAACACTTGAAATTATCATAAAAAGAAGCAGGAAAAAAAAGGGAATTCTTGTGTAACTCACCTACGGTAAAGTGATGCTAAACGCTGATGAGCTCTCCAATACCCTGGATCCAACCTCACGGCCTCCTCACATTCCCTCACCGCCTCCGGCAACCGGTGTAGACCCGTCAATGCCGCCGCCCGGTTGCTGTGGTAAGCGGCATTTCCCGGAGACAATGCAATTGCTCGATCGTAAAAGCTCAATGCCTCTCGAAAATGGCCCCTTTTGTATTGATCATTCCCGGCCTGTTTCACCTCTTCTGGATCCAAACTCGACATTGCCCTCTTCGCAGATTCGCAACCGGCATTGCCCTTTGAATATGTGACGCCAGGATCGCCGGATTTTGGGGCGGCGCCGCCCCGCATTATGCTGCCGTGGCCATAATTGCCCATTCCGGACCCCAAAACGTCGCTTCTCGAGCTCCGATTGGCCATGCCAGTTTTCAAAATCTTCCCAGATGGACAAATGTTGCCCGTCGGGAAAACGTTGACGGACGGAGAATTCACGGAGCCACCGCCGGAATAGATTAACGGGTGGGCGCCACCGGAATCGGACCTCCCGTGGCCGGGCTTAAAATTCCTAGAAGCCCCGCCAGATCGAACGCTCTCGGCGGCCGTCGGGCTACTCTCGCTCGACCCTGAAAGCTCGCCGGAGTGGTTGTTCCCGGCGCCATCCGCTCGTTTCGCAAGCTGGTTGTTCGCATTCCGGCATGACACCGATCCGGACGAACTGGAGCTACTGCTGGTAGTGGTGACTCCACTCCCCGCCGGGCCACTCCGTCGAGTCCGCAGCGGCGATACCGGCGAGCCCAGATCGAGTTCCTTAAAATCAGGCTTGTTGTTGTCGCAGTTTAACGTCTCCCGAAACCGATCCGCCACTGCACCCAACCCTACCTCCGACATGGGTTTCCCGGAATGCGACATTTTCCCACCGACACACCAAAAGGGGTCCCCCGGTTTTCTCTCCCAAAATCAAAACTAACTCGCGTTATCCCTCACTCCCCACCTCACCAATGCCTAGCAGCAAAACCACCAACACACCTCCACCACCAACCCAACCCAGAACAAAACCCCCAACACTCTGAACAAGACATCTACAAAAAAAAAAAAAAAAAGGGAAAAAAAGAAAGAAAGAAAGAAAGAAAGAGATAGGGATCTCGTGATATAAAAGGAGGAAGCAAAGAATGAATGTGAAGTGTGTAGCAAAACTTTAGAGAGAGAAAGGCATTGATGGTTTTTTTTTTTCTTTTTCTTTTTCTTCCTCAGTTTTTTTCCAGAGAGAGAAGAAGAGAGAAGGAAGAAAGAAAGAAAGAAAGAAAGGAAAGATTGAGCTTTTATTTATTTTTCCTCCTCTTTTCTTCTCTCTCCCCCTTCACCTGCTGTTTCACGAGACAGGCTTTGTTTCCGCTTCTCCCTCTATTTTCTATGTCTTTCTCTCAGACTTTCTCACTCTTTCTTTCTTATTATTTTTCTTCTCAACTCTCCTTAGTTTTCAATTTTCATTCACCCCTCTATAATTCGTATTTGTTGTTTTTTTCTTAGACTCCTCCCTTACTCTCACCCCACGGCGAGTGACATCACTTTCCCAGAGATAAGATTATTCCACTTTTGTTGTCAAATTCCAAGGCTTTCATTTTGGTCTATTCTCTATTGCCTTAAATATTTTCTTCTAATCCAAGGCTTTCATTTTTATGAAATTATATATTTTTAAAAAATTTTGTGTAATAAAGTAATCTTTTTTAATATTTTTTCCTTTTTTAAAAAAATATTTAAAATAAAAATGGAAGATGAGGATAAAAGGTATCAAATTATTAATAAATTGATAAAAATAATGTGAAAAAAATATTTAAAATGAAAATGGAAGATGAATAAAGGGTATCAAATTATTAATAAATTGATAAAAATAATGTGAAAAAAATATTTAAAATAAAAATGGAAGATGAGGATAAAAGGTATCAAATTATTAATAAATTGATAAAAATAATGTGAAAAAAATATTTAAAATAAAAATGGAAGATGAATAAAGGGTATCAAATTATTAATAAATTGATAAAAATAATGTGAAAAAAGATATTTAAAATAAAAATGGAAGATGAGGATAAAAGGGTATCAAATTATTAATAAATTGATAAAAATAATGTGAATGGAGTGGGAGAAAGTCATTAATTCTATTTTATTTTAATTACTTCAAATTTTACAATCAAAAAATCAATTTAGGGAAAGGATTGAAACGGTTTTTTTCCTCCTTCACAATTTTGGGAGCGCGTGTTCCAAACGCTCCAGAAACGGAGGGTAAGGTCCAGAGGAATGCTTTTAATTTCAGTGAGGGATTATTATTTAAGGTGGGTTGGTGTGCGCAGGTTAAGCCTCTTCTCCCCCAGCGTTGACGTTAGACTGAACTCCCATTATGGCTCGTTTTTACTATCTCTCCTTCATCTCTTCCACGTGGCATCAACACTGCCCTCCAGGGTCCCAGTCCAGTAGCCCCACATCCACACTAACAGACACTCCATTAATCAACAAAAAAACTGCCTACCCGCCGTCCGATCTGTCACTTTCATCATGATTAAGCTATTTTAATCAACCATACTCTCAATGAAACGAATTCCCCGACGTTGATCTCTCCAAGTGGGCCCCATATATAATAAACGGGTATAAAGTCTTTGAGATCCGGTATGAGCGAACACATCCTAGATTTCCCATATTTATTCACCTAGATGCCTGTACTATCAAGATTTTTTTACTTTCTTACGCAAACCAGAAGCTAACGCAAGATTTGAAGAGCCTCCATGAATTTACTGAACTACCCTCCACGGGGCTGTTTGGAACTTTGGATGAGTTAGTCTTGTAGAAAGCAGTACGAAAAATGGGAAAAATAGCAATGGTGGGGCGGTAAATAGAGTGGAAGGTAGGGGTGTTTTGGTAAAATGGAATGGGATTGGCGACAGAAGCAGCTGTCCATGTGCAGAGAGTTGGGGTGCCAGCTGGCCCATTCAGAAGGCAGTGGCGTCCAGCTAAGCAGATAACGGACAAGGCGACGGGGTTAGGAGGATTGTTGGGATTTGGAGGGCGAGTGTAGACGGCGTTAAGACGGTGGAGAGTGGAGAGGATGGTGACAGTAGAGGAGGAGGCGTCCAGGGGCTGCAGGAGAGAGGAATGATGACAAGGCCTTTCAATTTTTGATGCCATGTAGACACTACGGATATCTAATCTAGAGTTTTCTTTGACACGTCGGATTGTAAATGTGACGTGGGCTGCTTGCTTCAACCATAGTAATCCACTTTGGTTAAAGTTTAGGTTTAGCCTACGTATCCAATATCCTTGTCACCATACTACTTTCCAACGATATAATCATAAAAAAGAAATACACAAAAAATATCATTTCATGTCCCGAATGTTATTAAGATATAAAGAGGTACGAAGAAGACGATCAATCATATAATCAATATGATTAAAATATGAAGAATATGATCGAGATACAACATATAACGAATATATTCAAGATATAAAAAATATAACAAAAAATCGTATAATACATAACGAATATATTCAATATAAAAAGAATATAACCAAACATAAATACTATGACCAACCAAACTCACATCATATATATTTTTTTTTTGCTATTATATTCAAATAATATATCAAAATCTACAAATCATATTAAAACTTTTTGATATATTACCTATTCAATATTATAGATTTTTTTTTGTAAATTTAATAATTTATATTGATTTTCAATTTTTTTTTATTACTTGTGTTTTTTTATTGTCGATGTTTCTATTTTTTTTTTTTTACCTTCAATTTTCATCTACCATCAAATGAGATGCCATTGGCATTTTTTATTTTTTTTTGGCCTTTTTTGTAAAATTATTTTATGGTATGAAATGAGATAGATGAGATTAAGAAATAAAAGACATAATTATTAATTTAATCCTAATAATTCGAATTAATGTAATCTAATTTAACCCCAAATTATAAAAATTTTCCCATTAAAAAAAAGTTAATTGAATTGGACTTTTGACTTTAAAGTAAATTCATTCAATCACAGATTGCTACTATAATTAGAACTAATTTTACATTAATCACTCCAAATAAAAAAAGGAAGAGTTTTCCTAAATGTCAATAAAGAAAACTTTTTAGTTTGTAGTTTGTGGCAATTTTAAAAAAATTTACTTAAATTGCAGCATATAATGATTTCAAATTCCATCTAATTTTGGTGTGAATTATTCAATATTAATTCTATCTCCCAATATAAAGTGAAAGAAAAAAAATTAAACTCCCATATTTTTTAAAAATACACAAATTTATTTATAAAAAATAATTAATTGGTTAAAATGGATGAAATAATCCTTACATTTATGAATTTATATATTCTCATATTTTTTTTAAAGTAACCAATTTTTGACATAAATATTCTTAACTATTTTAAATATTTTTCATAGTAGAATAATAAGGGTATTTTTTTCAAAATGAGGACCAAAAAGATGAAGGTTTAAATTTTTAAAATTGGGGTTTTAATGGCCTTTTTAATCAAATAACCCATTATTAGAATTAATTTATTAAAAGGGATGAAATAACCCCTATATTTGTTAATTTAACCTCTTCCATATTTTTGTTTGAAAAGTAATCCATTTTTAACATTAACACCTTTAATTATTTCAAATATTTACAATATGTTTTAAAGAAAGAGTTATTTTTTCGGGAAAATGATGAGGGTATTTTTATCAAAATGAGGTCAAAGAAGGATGAAGGGTTAGATTTCAAAATTTGGGTTTTTAATGACCCTTTTAATCAAATAACACTATAAAAAACAAAATAATTAGTAGTTTAATAAATTTAATAATAACTATTCTTATAGTTTGTTTGGACCAAAATTGATTCTTTGGAAATAAAAGAGGGCTAAATATATACATAAAATATGTATCAAGGAGACTAAAGAAAAAATAAATAATAACTTGACCTTCACCTAATTATTAGAATTCATTTATTAAAAGGGATAAAATAATTCTTATACTTGTGAATTTAACATTTTCCATGTTTTTCCTTTAAAAGTAACTCATTTTTTTATATAAATGTCTTTGACCATTTCAAGTATTTATAACATATTTTAAAAACATATATTTTCACAAGAAAATAATGAGGATATTTTTGTCAAATGAGGTCAAAAAAGGATGAAATATTAGATTTTCAAAATTTAGTTTTCAATGACCTTTTCAATTAAATAACTCTAACTATTATAATAATCTATTCACAAAATATTATAACCATGGATTAGGTTGAGATTAATTCACATTAATTTAAGAATTATTTTATATCACTTCGTTGATATTTATGATTTATATTTTAAAATTCTCAAAATATTAGTTTTTCTAGGAGTAATATTATATACCCATTATTGCCTTGATTAATTGCTTATAGTTTACATTTGGCATCATTTTGACTTTAATCTTTGAATAAGGTCATGAACCTCATGATTCATTTTTGACCCTTAAGACTTGTATTAAACTCAATTTAACAATTATTTTATGTTAATTTCAATAAAAAAATTTGCAAATATTATGAATAATCACTACTAATAATTGAAGGTGGGTTTTTCTCCTAGGATTCTTAAGCCAATCATCTAAGATTGTTTAATCACTTGATTGGAATATACTTTGGAATATAATGTGAAAAGTAAATTAATATATGGTAATGGAAGAGGTCGTTGGGGGTGATTTTTCATGTCCTTGTCATGGTACGTTTAGGGTTTGATCTTTAATGCATTAATAACTAAAAAAGGATTGAAGCATATTATTATATGTCGAAAGGGTTTTAGAATGTATTAAATTTCGAACTTAATAACTTAATTACCTAATGTTGTTTTTATTTGTCGTCAAATCAAATAATTTTATGTTGATGACATTTTTATTAGTTAAATATCAATTATCAGTTGATCATACCATTATTTTTTGCAGCGTGTGGACATCAATCATAAATTAAATGGTATTTTTTTTAAAAAAAAATTAAATAAATAAAATAAAATTTTAATGCTAATAAAGTCAAATCGAGTGAGATGAAAAATATCATCCACCTAAACATATGTTTTGTTTTAAGAAATATATCTCTATCGATATCCATAGACCATGTTGATTATTCTCTTTTAAAATATGATCACCCATATAAATTATACTAAAACTTAGCTCTCACATCGATGCATAATCGTGTGCTTACATAATGTGCTTATAGTCTAATAATTTAAAAATGATATTTATCAAAGTTCAAGGACTAGATTAAAACAAAAAAACACTTTCTTTTTGTAAGCACAACATGTTTTCTAAAAACATTTTATTAATTATAATTATTTCATTTCGAGGCAATGGAGAGTTTTTCCATGAAGTGCAGAATCATATTTTCTTAAGCATTACATCTTCTTGGGAAGGTTCATTGTACTAAGCCCAAAGCTTTCATCCCAATTGGGCATTGTATTAATTTATATGAGCATATGATAATTTTTTTATTCTTGTTGTTTTTCATAAACTATATAGTATTACCTACTTGCTAATAAATTAAAGTTGGAAGGTAAGGCATCTCATATTTAATATAAAGTTATTTTATACCATAATCTAAGGTAATATGGAAATAATTAAATGTCTAAGTATGGTTAATATCGACATTTTTGTGCAAATTCTATTATTTTTTGGGCATTTTTTGTCATTTTTATAACCAAAAAAAAATTAATATTAAGGAATTTGGCTCCATTCACATCAAATTTCGAGGCTTTTTGAAAATTTTAGTGTACAAAATTGGATTTAGAAAAATATGAACAAAAAGAAAATAATAAGAAGAAATATTAATTTCCCTTGTCTAGTATTAGTAGAACTAGTAACATGAAATTTAAAAGAAAAGGATTTTTTATAACATGACATTTTTTTATAATTTTTGAAATCTCGATGAATTAAAAAATGTGATGAAAAAACTTTTATTTCACATTGTTTTTGAAATATGATTTCTTTTTGAAATTGAACTCTTCATCTCTAAAAAAATTCAATATCAATCATTGAACTTTGTGTTCATGAAAAGTTTATTTTTTAGGCCTCTTATTCACATTCACTAAATTCAACCTTTGACAGTGATCGTTACCATTATTTTTTCATCCACGATGTCTTCTTTAATATTTATCAAATGAATATTTTAATAATATTAGAAAGAGCGAATAATCTTATAGTTACATCACTTTCATACTATGCAAGATCAAGACCCAAGTTCCAACTCATTCTTAATTCACATAATAGAACATTATTTCAGTCTGATTAATTAATATATTATTTTTTTCGACTCAAAATATAACGGTCCCATCTTAAAATAAAAAGTCTAAAAATAAATGTAAATCAAAATATGCAACTCTAATTCAAAATTTTCATAAGAAAAAAAAAAGATTTGTTTTTCATAGAAATGAGATTATTTTTAGAGGAATGTTGGCAAAAATATGAAAATTAGGGAAAGGAACAAAGGTATCAAAAGGAAAGACAAATTCTATGTTGAGAAATACAGCTGTGGAAGTGAGGAAGATGTCAAAACAAGGGTCTCATGAACATGTCAATCCATATCAATCTCTATCCCAAAAGCTTGTGATCCTAAAATGGACTTTGGGAATTTCTCTCACACAAATACTTGGACTGAATCAGCCGGCCATGGTGGCTCCACAGTGGAGGTCCCCCTCCAATCGCATCATTTGTGTGGAGGCTATGTGTTTGATTTGCTGGCAAACAAGACCAATCTTTTAATTTCTTTTCTTTTTTTTCAAAATTTTTCTTATATTTTTTGTTTTTGTTCAGACCATGATAGTAGAAAGATATTTATAGAAAGAATTCAATATGATTAAATTTGCTTTTAATATAATGATGACAAATAATATGATAATGACTTAACTTTTATTTAATTCATTGTTTGATAAAAAATGAATACATTGTATCTTTGTTACAAGGTTATTCAAAAAGTCTAATCAATAAATGTGTGCTCAATAAGGAATCATAATCGTGTTTGATTTATCGACAAATAATCAAATTATCAATAAGTCATTGTTGTTTTATTTTGATTCCTTTAAAAGTGCTTTTTTTTTTCTCTTTTTGTTAGGATTGATAATAGAGATTTTTCTATGAATACATCGGAAAATAGTAATATTTTTAGATTGATTATTTTTTAAAATATAATAATAAAAGTATTTCCATAAATGAGTATAACTTTAATAATTATAAATTAAGTTTATTCGATCCAGACACATAATACCCTACTATAATACAATACATAGGACCATTATTTTCAAAGATTCTTATGGTGTTTTGACAAGTCGAGAAAAATGTACCTCTTAAAAATAAAAGGGTTATTTTCCAAAAAATAAATAAATAAAAATTGATGATTGATTTTTGTTTTTCTAACAAAAGCTTGTTTCAAAAGTCACCTAGGAAGAATTCATTATGTACATTGATTTGGGTCTATTGTATTAAGAGCCCATAATGGGGTTTCCATTGATTTTTATGCTTGCTTCTTAAGCTAAATGTAGTTTCTTATGCCCTTACATAATTTGCATATCATTTCATAATTGTGCAAAAATCCATACAAATAAGAAATGAAATAATGAAATAAAAATATTTTATATTAACAAAAAGAGAGAGGAGGAGATCTATTTTCATATGTCCTTTTTATTTTCATACTCTTGACCTTTTTTTTAAAAAAAAAACAAATTCTAGATTAACTCAATATTTTTTCACTCTCTTATAATTTTGAAATATTTTTCAACAAAATATTTTATTAAATCTCTTCACAATATTAAAATATTCAAGTTAGAGCAATTCAAGCCCACAATTTCATAAAAGACTTCACAACATAACCTATAATAATTTATATAAAATAAAATAAATACAATATATTTTATACAATTAAGTGAGAGAAAGAGATACTTGAAGATTGATATTATATTGCCAATTTCTCCAAATAAATTTATAGCATACTTGTTAGGAATTTTATAAAACTAGAAAAGTCAAAGACTTAACCCTCATGAATCATTTTCTATAATTTAAATATATGATAAAGCAAGTTAAGTAAACATAACTGTCATAATATAATAAAATAAAAATCATTTTAAGTTTAATAAAGATATTATAGATATTAATAAAGTGGATTCATGATTGATCACTCAAATCCCGACTTTACCTTAAATTTGAAGTAGGTTAACTCGGGGTAAGGTAAAATGAAAAACAAAACAAATCAAATCAAAGTGAAACCTAAAATAAGATAAGAATAATATCGGACATGAATCTGGCCTACCTTATTATATTCTTAAAAAGTATTGTTTGGTGTAATTTATTTTATTTTTTAAGGAAGTAGAAGGTTAATTTATTTTTTTACACATCCACAAACCCTAGCCATAGGGCATACCAAGCATGTTCCCTCCCTTTACACCACTATTCCAAGTGAAATGATATGCCCTAAAAAAAAATCATTCATCAACTTTTATAAATACCCATATAATATCAATGACTTTAATCTGATAAAACATTATATTAAATCAAATTAAGAAAAAAGGTTGAAAAAAAAAAACTTATGATTAGACCCATTTGGAATCTGCCCTAAACACAAACTTTTGTTGCTTTTCCTCCCAAAACCCGCTTAAAATCAAAGCTTAAAACCCTCTATTCTTAGATGGGCACAAGCCCACAGGTTAAAAACCACTAAATCCAAGGTGGAACCATAATATTATTTTATTATTTATAATATATATGAAAAGGGCATTGAAATTTCCAAGAGGCTGACCTGCCATGTGAGAGACATGAGGAAAGCTTAGAATGTCTTGGAGTTTGAAAACCACAGTGTAAGAGTACGGATTCATGAAATTTTAAGGATTACACTGCAGTGTTGCAGACCCAATAATCATGGGGTCAGACCCACCATGCTCATCACATGATATAGAGAAAAAAGAAGGCATATTGGGGTCTGAAATATGGAAAGGGTGATGATGTATTTGCATTGTATTCTTTGTTGTTATTTTGTCTTCATGAGAGGAGAGTGTGATGTCTTCACACATGGTTTCTCAATTCCATTTCCTTATGCCTCATTTTGTTGACATCTTTTGTTTTTCGTCTTTTATTTTTCTCTATATTGGTCATTTTCATTCCTTTAGTAGACTAATCTTAGCATTAGTTGATATAACTCTAAGCCCAACTATCATTCCATGAATAATGTTAGAAAAAAGTATTTTGACCTACCCATTCGCTAAATAGTGGGTACAGATTAGAAAAGAGGGTCTTTTTTTTTTTTTTCAAAAAAAAAGAAAAAAAAAACAAAAGAAGAAAAAAAAATCTCATGATGGGAGCTGCAAGAGCATGTGAAGACCACATGGCAATGGAAGAGATGTTGAAAACAAAGAGATTGTTCTTGTTTTTGGTTTTGGTTTTTGGAGAGGACTTTGCAGAAGTGTGGAATCATTTTGTAGAACTTTTGTATCTGTCTAAGAGTCATTTCCTTTTCTCCTTCTTCCATCCTTATCTCCCCTTTATGTGAACACATGCCACCCCTCTCTCTTGCCCATCTTTTTCCAACCTGTATATGGGAGGATTGGTTTGTGGCTTAAACCCTAAACCCTAAGCCCACCCCCACACCATTTGTTGTGATCTTCTTTATTTATTTATTTATTTTCTCTATGTATATATTGAAACTAGGCTTGGACTTTGCTCACATGGCTGCATTCAGTGCTGCAACTTGCAAGCCTTTCTACTCATTTAAAATCTTCAACTGCCTTCCTCATTAATTCTCTGCATTTTTCTCAATTATTATACAAATAGTGGTCTTTGCCCTTGTAAACTTTCATTGAACCAAAGTTGTTACTACAACTATTTCCTAGTTGAAGTCTTTATCCACTTTTCGGTATAATGTGTACTTTCTAGTCTCATTTGGATACATATAAAAATAAAAATGAGATCAAGTATGAAAAATATGATTAAGAAATAAAATTACGATTAAATCATAACAATCATATAATAAAGATACAAGCGGTATGGTCAGTCTCTTTATTAATATAAAAATTTTCTTATCAAATATTATAAAATATATACAAATGATTGATTTAACGAGTAAAGATTTATGGGATCAATTGTCTAAGAAAATTGATTTTGAAAATGGTAAAAAAAAAAATCAAATTTTGGTCACTTACCCTCCATATGATTGGAATATGGTAAGATTTGACCCTTTCCTAATGAGTTGGTGAAGAATCTCAAGCCATAAGAGAGTACGGATAGGGCTCAAATTTGTACCAAATTGAGACACAATAATAATGGATGTCACAACCCCATTTGAAGGATCAACTTGAGAGGTTGAAACTTTGCATTACTTTACAAACAAAGTGAGACATACCCTTTAATTTGTTAGGGTTTCATGTCTCTCTACATGTGTAACAAATGCAACGATCTTCATAGTGGGTCCCATCTCAACTAGGCCCTACCAAAACCTAATCAAATTGGATTAAGTCGAGGACTTGTTCAACACGTAAAATGTATATACATATATAAACATGTGAACTCTCAAAACTTTCAATTTAAAAACTAAGGGGTTTTTTTGTTGTGAATACTTTGTTTTTTAAATATTTTTTTAAAAAAAATATTTTGTTTGAATATAAAAAATAAAAGAAATTCAACTTTTATATAAAAAAAAGTAAAAGGAATGATATTTTTTTCTATAGGTTTTATTTTGATTTCAAACAAATTCAAGTAAAGACAAATGCCAGAACCTTAGGGGTTATTTTAATACACTTTTTATTTCTTATTTTAAAAATAAAAATCAATAGTAATTTTTATATAAAATATAAGAATTCTTTCAAATTTACCAAAAGATAATGAATTTTAACAATTAATATATTAAAAAAATTGATGATCTTAAATTTTGAAAGTAACTTTTAAGAATATAAGATGAATATAGAGAAATTACTTTTATTTTAATTTTTTTAAAAATAAGTACTTAGATTATTAATATCTACTTTTTTAAAATTTTAGAGTCATGGGGGCCTTGGGTAGTTGGACCCTATCTATAATATTCTTAATTTTATAAAATAAAAACAAAAATAAAAATCAAATCAAGTATAAGTTTAAAAAAAATCATCTTTTTACAGAATCATTTTTATGATCTAATCCTCAAATAAATAAATAAATTAAAAAAAAAAAAAAAGGAGCTAGTGATGGATGATGTCCCCTTGGTGGGTCCATAAAATGGTATCAGCAGAAACCAGAAGCATATGAACACATGCAGGGTGGTGGACAATCTCCATTGTCTGCTCTTAGGGGCACCTTGGATTCCTCCTAGAAAGAGAGAGAAAATGGTGAGAGAAAGAGTGTTCCTTCATGGGTGGGCTGTAAAACTTTGTCCTCAATCAATTTTTGTACAGACTTTTTCTTATTTATAATTGGGGTTTCTCTTGTTATCTTCTTTGGAAGTTTGTTTCTTTTGTTTTTATTGACTATGTGGGGGGAGGTTAGATGATAGATCCCCTTGAAAACCCAGAAAAGGTTCAGTGAAAATTGAGTTGATAACTTGATCATCAGTCAAAAAAGCAAAACAATCTATGGATTTGTGTGTATAGGAGAAAGTGGCTGATCATGATCAGGCTTGGCAGTAAAACAAGTCAGACCAGAGCCATCATTGAAGCTGTAACTTAGAATTATCAACAGATGTTTGAATCTCTCTCCCTTCCCTCCCCCTCTCTCTCCATCTCTCTCTCTCTCTCTCTCTCTCTCTCTCTCTCATGTATTATGATATATGGATAAAAGGGCTTTTGTTGAGGGACTGCAAGGACACGTGATGCCCATTTGGTGAGGTAGAGCAACCATCATGTTGGGAGACCTTTGTACTTCACTTTTGTATCCTCTTCCCTGGTAATTTAATTTAATTTGTAATAATTTCTTTCAATAACATTTGATATAATGTGTGATGTGGTACTCAAGCTGAAGAAGGGAAGTTCTTAGATACCTATGAACTACCTCATCTGATTTATACGGATGTATTTTAAAGCTTTTGTACAAGTACATCAAAAGCAAATCTTATCCATATGGTCATATGATAAATGGTACCAAAATTAATTTTCATTTAAAAAATATATGGAATTTGGTCATTTATGAGTCTTTGGGTCACAAGCTAAAAATGTGTTGAGTTTTTTTGGTTGGGTGTTCAAGTGTAAATTGTACTAAATCTTGTCACTTATATACTTAGAATTAGTAATTAAAAATTAAAAATTTTACCATAAAAATGGAGAATGGTTTTTTATTTTTTTTTATTTTACGAAATAGAATTTCTTTTATTAATCTCCTTTAAGATTTTGACTAAATACATTTAGTTTCCATTGATCGTAAATTTCATCAAATATCTCTCTTACCCTTTTCAGTTATTATTTTTATTTACTTTCATTTTAATTCAAAATAAGAGAGGCATTTAATAAATTTTCAAACCAATAAAAACTAACTGTATTTAGCTAAAACCTCGAAAAAGATAAATGATATTAACCATTTTTTTTCCCTTTCAATTATAGTACCAAAAGCTTTTGAGGGTAGATTCAACTTGATAATATATCCTTATAGAAAAATAGTAATGAACAATAAAATAAAATCTAATGGAAAATAAAATATTGGTATTGTTTCAAATCTTTGTTTTGACTCATATGAGATATGATTATGCTTTAGTGACAACTAATACGAGGGAATTACTATTTTTACCTCTTTTCTATATTGGTCCTCCCTCTCCTTAAGATTATTTAATATGTCTCCATACCCAAAAAAAAAAAGAAAAAAGTCCTAAATTATGTAAAAAAAAACTAAAAATATAAAATCCATGCCAATATGAAAGCCTAAAAGTCGATCAAAACAAGATTTTAGTTTCATGAAGTAAAAAGGGAAAATTCATTACACGATAAGATAAAAAATAAGAATGATCGAGGAATCAAATGATATTATTCTCCTTTTTTTTTTGAGATTTGAAATATTAGAAGCATGATTATTGCTTTCTTACGGTGTCATCCTCATCCGATGATCATAATTACAAACATGGTAATCAACCTTATTTATAAATATAACAAAAAAATCTTTAAAAATTTTCTCTTCTTTTTTTTTTTTTTGATCCTTTGGAATTTAAGTGAAAATATGAAATTTTAAGACTTTAAAATAATCATGAATGTGTGACCACGTTTTAAATCGCTTTGCAAGTGTGCATGGGGTATAGTCAAGCAATAATGGATTACAAGATGGGCCCAATCTTTTGGTTTCTTAGCCCAATGAAAAGGCCTATCTTTTTGGAGACCCACCAACATATGATTCATTATCAAGTTTCCCTTGATTACTACTCCTTAGTCCACCATCATTTGAATGATTTCCAAATCAATTAAGAAATAATTGAAAGTCAAAAACTTCACTTAGACTTCACCCATTTCCCTTTTAATCAATGTCTCTCAAACCTAACCCTTTTGGTAGGTGGTTCTAAGTCATCCCTCCTAATTGTTTTCTTCTAATTTTATTTTATTTTTTTCCTTTTTTGAAGAGGAAAATGTATATGTCATGTTGAAATTTTCTAAGATATTTCTCGACATTTCTAGGGTTTTAACATCGAGTCATAATGGAATTGAAGACTTTTGGGTAGACACTTTTAGGGTTTTAATACTCAGTCATAAATGGAAAGGGTAGCCTCGAGAGTCAAACTAAGAGAAAAGTAATAGTCATGCTAAATGACAAATAATTCAATAGCGTTCACTTTATAAATTTAGAAATTTCTTCACAAACAAAAAGTTTTAAAAATCATCAAGTCTTGGGTGGATACCAGCCAGCACAGCAGTATAACTCCAAGCATGGCTTCCACATGCATCCGGGCCACAAGAAAAGACCCACCAACATGGGCAACCATTGCAACTATTCAGACATGTGAAACTGGGTGTTGTCACATGGGATTTAATGATGGGGTGAGGAGACCATTTCCCCTTGTGATAGCATTTTGGGTGTTTGAAACTTTGTCCTGATCACAGTTCACAAGTCTTTTCTATGACTT
Organism: Vitis vinifera; assembly: GCF_030704535.1. Lineage (NCBI taxonomy): Eukaryota > Viridiplantae > Streptophyta > Magnoliopsida > Vitales > Vitaceae > Vitis > Vitis vinifera. Next base: position 1,614,006 of record NC_081823.1, read on the forward strand.
TGGTGTCTCTGCTCTTACTCGTAATAGTAGCTTAGGGAGGTGTTTGATACCAGAAACTAAGCTGAGGATTCTGTTATGAAGAAATGTGCATAGGAAAAAGAAGACAGTTAGGTATCATAAGGAATGGTGATTCAGTGAAGCTTCCTAGAATCCTTTCTCAAGATGCAGGGAGGCAGGATTTCACAAGCTTCTTCTATTCTACTGGGCCTCTCTGAAACCATGCCTATATTGTTATGCCTTTCCTTCAGGCGGAACTTAGCAATGGAGGATTATCTAACCGAGCTCAGTTCTCTTGTCATCAGTTCATCAGCTTTCTAGACCTGCCCCATAAATGGTCCCTGGAGAGCCATGTTTCAGTCAGTGGGACTTGCTCTATAAGAATGTATCCTTGCTTCTAAGGAGGCCATTTTGCTGAGTTCCCCTGAGAGTCGTTCCTAGCTATTCTTTAACTACCCACTTGTCTGGATTTTCAGTAGAGGCCCTTGTTTTGAAGGTCACTTTATATCACCTAGTATCCTTCTTTACCTGAAAGAAAAGGGTCACCTTGTGCCCTTGGACTGATAACCTTATCAGCATATATCTGCTAACCTAGCCTCCTCCATCACTCAGACCAACAAGGGGTGGCTGAGTTTAGTATGGTGATCACCCTCCACATCTAGATAGAATAGGTTAAAGACACCCAACCAAACCCACATTATGAAATTTGGGTCTGAGTCCTAAGATCCAAATTCAACTCCACTGCTGAAACCTAACCAAGCCTATCCAAAACTCAACACAAATGCTAGAACCTAAAAATGATTGGGTTCATTAGCTAGGCTGGAGCCAACCAGCTATTATGGGCACTTCGGTTTTCTGATAAATATGAGAACTACAGTTAGACCATGCATCTCTCCAAACACATAAATGTACTATGCTTCCTTGATTACATTGCCTGGATTAGCCTAAATGATTCTCAGAATTACACCAAGGATGCGAAGCATATGTTACTAACAGTCCTGAATATATATGCTGCATGCATGCATATGTTGCTCAAAGACAAACCTAGATCATTGTAAGTTAACTCAGCCCAAGCATGGATAGTTGAGCTGTGCATGAATTTGGGCTCCAAACGGTTAACCTCTTGGAAATCAAAGCCCACATAAACTCTATAACGACAATATCAGTCTTGATACCACATGAGAATTTGTGAAAGTTTAATGGTAGTTGTTTGAACTCTGAAACCCAGCAAGTAACTTCAAGTCAGTGTACGGATAGGAATAGTGACCAGCAAGGGGTTGAGCACCCAACATTCAATGGTCCTTGCCTGACTTTAATTCACAGGCAGGAGGCTTTAATTCCAAGAAGAACGACTCAACTTATCAGCCTGACTTGACCAATTAATTTTAGCTATTCCACTCATATAATCGTCATATACCTTGCCAAAGAACACTTCATGCATGTTTTTCATAGATGAACCAAACTTAAGATGGTAAAAAACATATGTACTAGCAACACATAGCCATGTACCCATGTTCCATCATTATCGATTTATTTATTTATTGAGATCAAGCAGCTAAAAACCTCTTTAACATAATTATGTAGCTCGTAGATACATACAAGATGCTGTTTGTTGAAAGAAATGTGAGTTAGCATGGGCAACATAATAACTACCCATTTTCCTAGATTTTTTCACTCTTGACATAAAAGGAAAATTGTGATGCTGTGACAAAATTGTATTTGAATTTATATCATTGTAAAAAGGGACAAAATTACACAGAAAACGGAAAGAAGGATGGTTAGAATCAGACATAATTGATAGCAGGAAGAATGCTAATCATCAGATACCAAAGTTGGGGTGTTTGAGCAGATCTCTTTTTGATGGAGTTCCAATAGCCTCTTCTCTGGATTACAAAGACCTGCATCATAAGATTAGTGTTATTATAATACTATGAATAACTTGCCTGTGAGGATTTATAACTAAAGTACATCTTTTCCTGAGCAGAACTAACACTCTAATAGCTTTATTATTTGTTCACTAAGAAAGTATTAGGAAGCCTAAGAACGTAAATTTTATGAGTCTTAACAACATTTGAAACAAAAACGAATCCCACTGTTGCATATTCCTAATATATTTAGGATATTAAAGGCAGGCACCAGTTAAATTTTATGACTAGTTTCTACGGTGACTCTAATTTTTTGCAATGGTTCACTTCTGTTGGAATATGAATTTCATTTGAAGGATAAATATGTACCTGAAAAGGGTATGGCAAAGACTTGAAACAGTACATCACCCATGTGATGTGCAAGAGTTCTTCAACTTTGAGGGCATATGGAGTAATAAACTTGAGCATCAGGTCTCTAGCGTAAAGGGATGTTGATAAAACAAAAAATTAAGTGCTTAAATTTTTAGTGTTTGAATTACAAATGTCAAAATCCTAAATGCCAAATTAAGTGCTCATCATATGAAATTTGAGTGATGAATGTAATTGAACTGTTTGGCCTTTGGCATCATACAGAATCTGAGTGCTGGATTTAACAAAAATGTTTGATAAGTAAATAATAACAATAATAATCAAATCCTAAAACCAATCTATTTTACAAATTTAATCAAGTAGAATTTAATTTTTACTGCATTATCAAACATAATAAATGAGGGAGACCACCTTTTTTCAAATTAGCTTTAAGTATAATCGATCGATAGAAGTAATTTTTGTTATGGGTAAAAAAATTTCTTTGGTTTGTCCTCCCTAATACTTGAACTTGGAACCTCCCACATCCCCACTATAATCCTTTCACTTGAGTCAGGCCTTAAGGGGTGATTTGAAATTACTAAATGGAATTATTCTCTCCACCAATTCATGTCTGTTGTTTATTAAGGCTTGAAGAGATACCAACCTGAACATTTGGGAATATCCCACACAGCAATTGATGATGATGTACACTCTGGTGAACACAGTGCTCGATTATCTTCGTGGTTGACATTCATCGCCAGCATCCATGCCCCAATTGTAACATCCTCATTGCTGAACATCCGGAAACTGAAATATCAAACAAATGGAACATATTATATGCATGTTAAGAGAAAGATTCAAAAAAGGGCACTGTGCGACTATGAGAAGTTTTAATAATTAATCTGTGAAAGCCAAATAAGTGCCCACCGAATTTCTCACAGCATATAGAAGACATTTTCATTGCATAAAAAAAAATGGCAAAGGCATCTTTTCAATATGATAAAATTGTATTGAAATTTGGGGGTTGGGGAGGAGGGGAGTGTGATGTTTAACAGCTCTTCAAAATTAAAACATTAAAGAGCTTAGCAGTCATTTTTCTTTTTCCTTTTGGAATACATCACCTACTTTTGTCCCCATTGGGAATCATACTTCAGACCTCCTACATCCCAACCCAGCCCCTTGCCACTTGAACCAGGCCTCAAGGGTAAGTCAACTTTATTTTCTACCTTGTAATATACCTGAGACCGAGAGGAACTCGTCGCAACTGGGTCAAGGTGACATGGGCATGGGAGAGACAAGAAGTGCTCACTTCTGGTTTGAGAAAAAAGGAAAGAGACTAGAGATTTTTTTTTTGGAGGAATTCCTCTCTCTAATGAGAACACCCTTTATCAGTGAAAATGCAGCATAGTGGTGCAACTCAGCAAGGATCACATAGCTTAGAATGCATTCTCGTCTTATTGTAGTTTCAACAATCTTAAAACACCAGATTACCCTATGAGTGCACATTTTATATGTCCTATGTACTTGGTGCACCGTTTCTTTGGCTCTTGTTTATAAAATCTTATTATTTTTCAATCAAAAATCAGTCCCCATCTTTACAAGACAACCTTTGTATATGGCAGATTTTAATCTTTTTTCAATGTGACCTCCAAAACGACCTGCAGATGATCAGTAACCTTTACATCATAGTAGGTATCAAGGTGCCAACAATTATAAAATTCCATTAAGTTTTTTCAAAGTCAACTAAACAGCAAAATACCAGTAAATCCCAAATTAAATGATGTTACTTCATTGGAGTTAAGCTATGAGAATATAATTTGATAATGGATGTAATAGGAAGTTAAATCAGAAAAACACTTTAAGCTATAATTAATAGATTGAGTTCTCCACTAATTTAAGTCATTGAAAGGATGAACTTGCCTGTTGTTTCTAAGAGCAACCAAGCTTGCAACAACATCAGCAGAAAGAGCATATATTGGACCATAAGCATGGAGAAAATACTCATTCCCAAGCATGTAGGAGAGTGGCTCATACCTGCATCAATTTCATTGACCCGGTTACATCATAAATACATAATTGGCCCTAATTTCCTGCAATCATTAAACATTACATGGTAATAATATATTGCCACTATGGATGGCCTCATTCCTCTAAACAGAAGAAAAACAATGCATATAAACCCCTATGGCTAAATTTGATTGACAATTCCCTATATTTTCACAGTTTCCAACATGATTACAACAGATTAAAACTTTCCTGAGTTGCATACCTATTTTTTCTGTTTTGGTCCTTCAGAGTCTTCAAGTTAGATAAAAAATTTAGTTTAAAAAAAAACTAATTAAAAGTGTACCCTCTCCAATATCTTCTACAGTGTCAAATGACAAAAAAGGAAAAAGAAAACTTTCAAACCTTCTACTAGAAGTATGATTACTTAACTACTTCAGAGCAGAAGTTCTGGATTTGGATCTCATTTTGCTATGGTGTTTCTTTTCAACCATGAGACTGATCATCAGATCATATTTCTGCAGATAAGTCTAGATAGTTACAGTAGATTCTGATTCTTCAAAAGTTTCGGACTTTATAAAGGTTTGCTAGTACTTTATCAACAAATCTGAATGCACAAAATACCATGGATATATACCAATGAAAACATATAGGAAAAGCAGTTTATAATTAGCTCTTCAAGAGGTGAATTACCTACGTATCTGCATGACTGTATCATTCTATAAATGTACCATTAATTTCATATACTCATATATTTGCTTAGATTCTTCAATTTCATGTGTACAATATCTATCAGTAGTTAGTTTCAAACAAGAACATTCACATTTTTCATCCATCCAGAAGTAATTCCATGATTCACTCTTCCTTTTTATTCCTTTCTTTCTTAATAAATTAACATCATCAAGCTAACAAGGCATGTTAATCCAGTCTTTCATCCTTTGTCCAATAGCAGAGATTCATTGGCGTCAAGCAAAGAGAGAACAGTCATAAGCTGAAGCAAGACGTAAAGTCATCACATGAAAATCACAGAAACAAAACACTAAAAAAAAACATCCCAGAACTAACCATTTCAGCTTTGGGTCAGTGAAAACCGGACCCTTCTTCATGCATCCAAGGTAAGTTTGAGAGTGTGAACGCTCTTTTGCCAAGAGCAGTGACAGGCGATCTACAACCAATACAGCAAAACAGGCAAATAATTGCATGAAAATGCAAAAGCAAAGGAAATCCTTAGCACTCGGCATAAGAGCATGGAAAAACTTTGTGATTCTAGTCACCTGGCCTCAAGTATATGTCATCATCAGCTTTAACATAGAACTCAGAGTCAAAAAGTGCATAGGCAGCTTTGAAGAAAGCTAGCCTGCAATAGAGACACCGATCAGTGCACATCTACAAGAACATTGGACACAGAAGACAACTATTTGACAATCACCAGAACTAACGTTTTGTATGGGAGCTTACTGTACTCCTCCTCAATATCTAATAACATGAAATCATCATATTGTGCAACCTCCTTTCTGAGTTCTGCCATCTTTGCTCTATCGTTGGTTCTACCAATAACAAACCTGAATGCCAAACCAGTAGCGTCTTCCAGGCTGCAAGCCATTGTTCCAATTCAAAAGTGACTCAAGAAACAGGAATAGCAAAACAGCACAAACTAGGGGAAGGAATTTTATGTAACAGCAGTCTTTTCAATGTGTATATATGTGCACATGCACAAGTGTACAATGTACTCACAGTTGTAGATCATAAAAACAATGCAATCATAATGAACCATATCCAAACCATTTTTTCCTGCATACAGCAAGTCCAGACCGAAAAATAGCAATGCTAACAGATCCTCCCAATAAACTATGACTAACATATGCCTGTTTGAAATCATTGCCTAAATTTATTCCTCTATATATATAATTCTTGAACATCTAATGGAAATCATTCATCAAAACAGTTAATAACTTCTTCCTGCTATCCCTTTTGAAGTAGGACCTTCCTAACCACCTTGTTTTAGGGTCATCTATTGGAGCATATAGCCCCATACTACTTGACAGCAGAAGATAACTCTTTCCATGAGAGAATTTTCTCCTTTTCTTTTCCCATGATCACCAGTGTTTTTTTTTTTTTTGATAGGTAACCATGATCACCAGTGTTCTGTCACATGTTCCTTGTATCTTTTATAGCATCTTATCCAATGCTAACCTTTTAGTGACAATTTGCTTTGTGAAAATCTTTTATTCACACAACTGCAGCTTCTCAAGCTTCTGGTACTCATGTTACCAGCAATTTCAGATGTCTTCGCCTCATTATTGGACCCTTGCCAGCATTTGTAGCCTCATGTTTGTCCTATAGATCGTTTCTTGGGCATGTCTCAAACAGAGTTTGCCCATTCCCTCATCCTCCTATGCAGCCAAAAACTCACCTTCCCATAACCTTCCTCCCATATTTTGCTGCAAGCTGACCACCCATACCTTTTTTCCTTTCCTGCTACAGCCAGCACATCCCACTTCTTTATCTCCCAGACAAATGCCACCTTTTTCTTCAAGGAATTCCTATCCAGACCTTATCTTTTCCCCATGCACATTGCCCATCTTCTGAATTGGTTCATTTTTCTCTACCCTTTTTACCACATACTTCCTCTCTTATTTTTTCACTCGTCTCTCCATCATATTCAATAAATCTCAGCAATTACACCCTAAACAAAAATTCTCCAACATTAAAAAAGAAAAGGCTGGAAATCTATAAAAGGTATCAACAAAATTAAATATGTATTAGATTATTAAGGAATAATATTTCTAATATCTCAATATACAAACTTATGAAATGTATCTACACAGGCACATGCATCTACATCAGCATTTATATCTAGTGACCAAAATATCAGGACAATATTCACCACATGCTACCAAATACCAATAGGTCCAATGCATTGATAAAATGATCAACATGCTTATTGATATCTTCAAACATTTATCAATATTATGAACGAATTGTTTCTGAGGTAAATCCTTAAAAACCAAAATATATACTAGTGCCTTTGTCCTCCCTTGACACTATAAAGAGTGGACAGCCCATGTATAGTATATATGCCATGCATTCTGCATGAAAACTCTCAGTAACACTACATCTCTTCAAGATTCTCAATATCTCCAGGCCATCGATTCTCAAGGAGTATCAATAATGACAAAAACTAGGGTTTCATTTGGACTAAATACAGACAGAAATCTCAACATTTTGAAAACATTAAATTGAGCGCAAATGCAAATTATCCCAAACAGGTAATCTCAATAACCAACATACGAAATTCGAAATCCAAAAAATAAAAATAAAAAAGACCAGAGAAGAACCAATACCGCTGCAGCCCTTGCCGATCCGCGGGCATCCACGACTTCCTCAGCGACCGCCGCCGCCCGACAGACCCGAACCCAGTCTGAATCCCCACAAACCCCATCACCTTATACCTCTTCCCGCCCCCATCCCCACCACCACCATCACCGGAACCCCCGCCCCCTCCACCGCCACTTTTATCCCAAACCACAGACACCGATCTGACCGGGCCGCCGCCGCCAATGCAACTGTACCCTGAACCTGGACGGAGGAAGGCAAGGATCCCAAAAAGGAACCCGCCGAAGCCGGTGACGAGGCAGAGGAGGATGAAGAACGTGAATTTACTGCGCGAGGGAGGTTGACGGGCATGGAAGAATTTGGGAAAGGAAGGCATGGCTCAAAACCCTAGCAATCTTAGGGTTTCGAGTTGAGAATCTGAGAGATGATGATGGTTCATACTATTTATAATCGAAAGAGAGAGAAAGAGATGAGAGAACAGAAACTGAAACTATGGCTTCTCTCAGAGATCAGAGAGAGGGACAGCTAACCTCCATTGAGTCTCAGCTAAGTTACCGTTTATGTTCGTTATTGTTTTTCTTTTTCTTTTTCTTTTTTTCTCCTTTTATTTCCTATTTTAATATTATAAATTAAATTTTAATACAACTCCATTTGAAAAAACTATTTGTATTATTTCATATATATATATTATATAATAAATAAAATAATATTCAAAATTATTTGTAAATTTTAAATATTTTAATCATAAATATTATTAAACAAATTTCATTTTTTTAATAATAAATACTAAAGTGCAATATAATTTTTATTTTAAACTTAGTTAAAATCATTTTATTTTTATTCAATTTACAAATTAAATATAAGTATAACATAACATATTCAATTTTATATATTATCTTGAGATTTCATATTTATTGGATATAATATTCAAAAATATCCTTAAATACGAATTTATTATCTAATGGAACATGATATTCCCCAGTTTACATATTAAAAGTTTTTTAAAAAAATAACATTATTTTAATTTCCTTATTTGCTTATAAGTAAAAAATTCTTCAAATATGAATAAAATAATTATTATTAAACTTTAAAAATTGAATATATATATATATATAGATAAACATATGGTCCCCTCTCTCTGACACATCACAAATCTTAATACCACTGAGAAGAAAATATAAGTTAATTGACTACACCTAAATTCATAATTTATTTGAAAATGTTGAAATCTTTTTTCTCCTACTTCTCTCTGCACACCATAATATCAACATTCATTGTTCTTATCACATTATTACTTCTCTGCATTTCTTATCTTTTTTTCACTGTTAGTTTCCTTTTCCACTGTTGTTTTCCCCAGCTCCTCATAGCTTTCTTAAATTCTTAGAAATCTAAGGAGATATAGAAGTTTTAATATTACCATCAAATTTTAGCATATGGTTTATGTTATTAGGGTTTCATTCCTATCATTTTATTCTTACCCTTATCACATTTTTCGTATCTTAGTCATATTTTTACTCCAAATGTGGCCAATCGCATGTTTTTTTTTATCTTAATCACATTCTTTCATCTCATTCTCAGCTCTTAACCATATTTTTTGTACCTTAATCACATTCTTTGCATCAAAGTCACAATCCAAGAACTTAATACAATACCACCATAAAAATGAAGTAATCAAAGAAACAAATGGCAGAGATCAACCTCTGATCATCATCTTTCTGTGCTAAAATCTCAGGGACCAATCTCATTTACACTACTTTTCTCAACATTAGAGATCATATATGAGGGTCTTTTCATGAAGAATCTACCAGCATCAAAAGCCTAATCTCCTCCATCCAACAAAGTCCTAAGCAGAAAGAAAACCTAAAATAATCATAGATTTGATCTGCTTTTATTATGCAGCTTCTTCAACCTGCTTCAGATCATAATCATAAACTGTATGCATTAAAATTCTGATTCAGACTATAGTACACAGCATGCAATAAAACCCAAGGTAAAGGATTTCCCTGGTGGTGGTCTGACTGACTGCTTTTGGCCATGGCATCCATTAAAGCCTCTGCTTCAGAGTTCAGACCATAGTAGACCACATGCATTACTACTCAGTTGATATTCCGCCGGAAGAACATTCACACATCATCACATCACCCAGAAAAACAATAACAAAGTTTTATTGAGGGTTTTGTCTTGATCCACTCCCTCATCATCTGTATCCCAAGATGGAAGGAATCATCAAGAAAAAAAAGGCAACATTAGGGTTATAACCCATTCTATGTTTCTGATTTGCCTACTCCCCCCTGTCCAAGGTCAATTCCCTTTAAAATGTTTCTGGGGAAAACCTATTGTTCTTGATTGGCTTTATTCTTTATTGCTTTGGCTCTTTCTGTCTTTGTTTCCTTGTCCAAAATATCAACTCCTTATTTTTGGTTCATAAGGGGGAAAAATGAAAAGAAAATTTAAGGAAAAAAACGGCCCGTTTACCGGGATGCAAAATCCAAGAAGTCAAGCTTTTCTAACATCTATGATTTTATTACTGCTGCTCATCCAACATATCGGCTTTCTGCGACTGTTCCATCGGAGAAAGTTGTCTCACATCATACACACTTTCAGATTCAACATTGGGAGCCAGTTCAAGTTGGCTGTCCACTATTGTTGAAGCCAGTTCTTCATAAGACTCACCTACTTGCAGATTCTGGGAGTCGGGGCATCCAATCTCCATTTCAGCACCTCCTTCAACACAACAGTTCGCATTAGATAGTTGTGCAGACTCGATGACTAACTCTTCTTTGATACTAGCATCCAACTTAGTCAGTTTTGCCGCTTCTAAGGGTAACGCACAATCTGTTCCTGCAATGCCAAAGAAATTCTGTTAATTTCTTAGAAAATTGAAGAACAAAAAACAGGAAAACAGGTTCATTCATTAGGAGAGTCAGAGAGGATTCACCTGCTTGTTTATCTGTTTCTTGGTTCTCATACAAAGACTTTTTCAGCAGTATTGTTCCAGGAAACACCATCAAGTTGATTTTCTTCAGACTTGCTTTTTCATCATCCTCCACGGGTTTGAAGCCAAAACCCAGAGTCCACGTCTCCACCAAACTTGGAATAGCAGCAACCACAATCTTTTCGACCTTGACAGATTTTAGCATCTAGAGGCACGAATAAAAATATATAAAAGGTAATGTCAGAGATGGATCTCTTAGAAGATAAACAAGTGAGGAACTCAAACTGTGTAACTTTCAATCACATGTCTTCCATGTGCGAGTTGTTTAGGGGGAACAAATTTGATCTAGCATGCGCTTTGTTCTCTCTTCCGTAAGAGAAAATGTCCATAAAAAATTACAGCAGAAATGAACATGTCAAGATGGATGAGTGGCAAGAGAAAAATACTTAAAAGAGAATGAAAATTATAAATGATATGCAGTCATGAAAAACTAGATGGAACACCTAGACACAGGTCCATGCAGTGAGAAAAGACATGATTGACATATGATTTAAAAGAGAATATGGGCTAGGTAAAGGTGCATAGAAGATACAACACAATATAACCTCAGAGAATTCGGACATAAAGCTTGTAGAGAGAAGTTGAAAAGGAAACAAGAAAAGTACCAGAAATGAGGTCTTATAATGGAAATAAAGACGAGTGTATATATATAAGTGAAAGCCATTCCGACTAAACCTGTAAAGTCCAAGAAAATACCAGAAGCATTTCTGATCAAAATAAGATGAGCAAGCCTCGTGCAAACTAGAGAATGTGGAACAAACTTTCCAAACCATGGAATCATGTTCTTCTCATTACACTAACTTACGGTTCATTCTGATTCAAGCTTCAACACCTCCCACAAACATAGTATTCTAATGTGATTCACATAGCATTTGGAATAGTTATTTACATCAGCACAATACTGGATCAGTCGCTCGTATGTCCTCAACATGTAATATTTTGAAGTCACCATTGAACAAGATACAGATATCAACACAACCACAGTATTCCAATAAAAATAGAACATTTGAATGTTATTTTACTAATAATAAACCTTTTCAATGGCATTCATAAGTAGTCGACACATCCCCTTGCTACGAAATTTTTCGTAAGTTGCAATCAGGGGCATCTCTGCAACTGTCACTCCATGTACCCTGCAAGAAAATCAAGGTTTATTTATACCCATTAACATTAAGCATATTTCATCAACAGTGTTCAAGTATACAATATCCAGCACCATGTTCTTATAAATACGTTCCACAGTTAGTGAAAGAATCTTTGACAAATAAGAAGGCTTCACCTAGGCCCAACTAGGTCCTTGCTCCAAAATAACCATGTTTGAGCATTTGATCAAACTCATTTTAACAATGCTCCCACCACCAGTAAGTTCTAGGAGGCCCAAAGATCATGGTTGTCGAATCAGGGTCTCTGTAAGTGTTTTCTATATTTTTCATATCCTGTTTCATAAATTTTTAACAAATTCTAAAAAGAACTACACACACACATGTTTATATGCAAAAGAGTATATAATCAAGTGGAAGAGGAGATATAAACAAGCAATGTTCATTCCCACCCTTCTTGATGTTACGTGTGTATGGGTGTATGTACATAAAGATGCATCATGCATATGTAGAAGTATGTATGTATTAAGAACATGCAAGTATGGAATGCTTGCATGTAGGAACACATGCATGATTAGATTTCTCAGGGTTTCTCAAGAGTTGGTAAATTCTCTTTTAGGTCTCTGACATGTTGTGTTTGGATCTACGTCAAAATTGGATATTCCATTACATAGGTCCATTAAAATACTCTTATAATTTAGATATTTTCACCATTTCAATTAAAAAACACATTTCCACAAATCCAACTACAGTTGATGTGAGGCACATTAGCTAAGTAGTTATATCACAAAACAATAACACAACAAAGAAAACCATGGATGTATTAAACCAAAAGCAAGTCATGTGCTGCACTGGGCAATTGTCAACTGTATAAACATAAAATTGCTAGAAATATGTCAGCTAAACATATCTGTTGCATGAGATTAAAATTGTTTTGTGCCTTAAATGTATCTCCAAACGTAGTATCAAACAAATAATCATGGTTACTTATTTTTTATTTTGAGAAGTGTAAGGCATAACTTCACTTGCGATCATATTGAAATTTTTAGCAGAGAATCTATAATATTAACCTTGGCAGCTGTTTACAAACAGAACTTATCAATGCAAACTCCAAGCATGGAAGAAGCAACATCAAAAGGCATATTAATGAGAACATAACCTGGAGATCAAAATCTTAACATATTTTTTATAAAACTAAACTTAAGATTATAAAAATATCACAAAACAACACTGAAACTGCAAAAAGTTCTTAGAGAAGATTCAGGAAACTCCAGTACCAGCAGGCAATTAAATATCCAAAACTACCTGATAGATGCTACAGATACCAGCGCATCATCTTTCTCCAAAACCACTGTGTAAAACCCATTAAAGTTCAGACGTGCAAAATCTGACCTGAGGATCAAGTAGAAACCAAAGAAAACAAATAAAGCGATTCAACTGAAAAGCATTTTCATTACTCATAACAGATTAATGTAATATATTTTGTACAGCAAGAGGCAATAATAATAACTTCAAATCCTAACCCAATGCCACTCCACTCAAATTCTTGGAGGTTGCTGTGTCAATGACACCTTATATCCATGTTGACCAATAAACATATGAGCCTGTAAAAGTGTATAATGCCTTCTCCTAATAACTTAAGATTTGGTACACACTATAATAGAATGGTACCACAGATTACTAACAAGCCAATTGCATTACTAGGTTTCCAACATTTAAAAGTTCCATTTTGTATGAAGAGTGAGAGATCATCAATTGCACTAACACTCGTTTTTTTGTTTTTTTGTTTTTTTTTTTTTTTTTTTTTTTGTGGTTAGCAAAAAAGGTACATTTAATATAATAACAGAAAAAGTTTCTGCAAGCGCTTTTAATATATTCTCCTTATTTACATACAAAAATATATATATAATAACAGAAAAAACACACAGAAGTACACAGGACATATACATGAGGCACCTAAAAGAAAGACCTCAAGAGAGTAGATACAAAAAAGCACCCTCACTCTAAAGAAGACCCCAGCCAATCAACAAAATCAATCAAAAGTTCAAACCAATCCTCTTGGCACATACACAAGGAAATTCCAGTTAACCTTTATCATCAAAATTCCATTTCATATTACTATATGCTTTTTCCATATCTACTCTGCATGTGATATCTGAATTCTACTGCAGACCAAACATTGATGTGCAAACTGCAGTATAATGTTTGCTCATCAAGAGGGAAAGCAATCTACCAAGAAGAAACAAAAAGAATGTATCTATGTTATCTGATTTGATGAAGAAATCCCTTCATGACAGTCCAAAACACCTCTCATATCTCATTTTATCTATCACAAATAAATAATACGTCCATATGGCTTTATCTCCCTAAACCAAAATATATCTCCTAAAACCTCTTATTGGAAAAATGGTGTGGCTTCCAATTAACTTCTCTCTAGGATAATAAATACTTATCTAAACATGATTGAAAAAGCACCTCCACAGCTCCTTCCTCGGATGGGCTTAGAAAGGAATCCTTTCACAGAACAACCAGTTCAAAGTTACCAAGCCTCCACTGTTTAACATGGCTCTCATTGTATAAATGAGTAAATAAACAACCCACAAATGTTATGCCAAAAGTCTAGAACAGACATGAAAAATTCTATGAATTCAAAATTGGAAAATTTATATTATGTAAGCAGGACTTAAACAGATTGAAATCAGGGGCATGCCTCACCTCCATTAAGGCAAATATTAAGGAACATTCTAGTAAGGGGGCAGATCAAACATCAACCAGTTGTATTAAAAATAAAATAAGATTAAACCGAAGTAACCTGCATGAATCCAAAATGAAACATTCACAACAACTGAAACATAACAGCAATAGAAATTTTAGCAGAGAATATCAAAACAACAAAATAAAGTTGTGCAAAATCAAAACAATAGAGATATCCAAAAGAGTAAACAAGACAAGGATGAGAAATCCTTCCCTGATTATACAACCTAATCAAAACAAAGGAAAAAAGAAAAGCAATCCAAAAGGCATCAAATCAAAGTACTTAACCCAAATTGGTTATATTTTATAATATGAAAGAAGAAAAAATAACATGCTCTATGTTCATTCCCCTCCTTATTTGCCTTATCTAACTCTAAAGAGGCTTGGGTGGCGGACTTGTGGATGCACTCTAATGAAGGGGGCACTTGGTTTCCAATTTTCTCCAGATCCCTCAATGGCTGGGAGGTTGAGACTGTGGAGTGTTTTTTGTCAAGGCTTCAAGATAAGGCAGTGGTTGTGGAAGAGGAGGACAAGTTGTTGTGGGCAGCAACAAAGAGTGGATCCTTCTCTATTAAGTCCCTCTATTCTATTCTTGAGGTGGGAAAGGTAGAGCCTTTCCCTTCTAATGGAGTGTGGAATGCGTGGGTTCCTCCTAAGTTAAGCTTCTTTGCTTGGGAGGCATCATGGGGGAAAGTTTTGACTTTAGACCAACTACAAAGGAGGGGATGGGTTTTAGCCAATAGATGCTCCCTTTGTTATGCACATGAGGAGTCGATTGATCATATCCTCTTGCATTGCGAGAAGGCAAGGGTGTTGTAGGAGATGTTGTTCTCTCTATTACGGTTGCATTGGGTGATCCACACTACAATTAGAGAGACCCTTTTAGGGTGGCATGGCTCCTTTGTTGGTAGAAAGCGGAAAAAAGTTTGGAAAGTAGCACCTTTATGCCTTTTCTAGACATTATGGAAAGAGAGAAATAGAAAATATTTCGAAAATGTGGAGCTCTCTGTTCAAAGGCTAACATTCTTGTTTTTGTGCAGCTTATTATCTTGGTCTAATTTATTTATAGAAAATTCAACTATATCTTTACTCAATTCTATTGCTTGGTTAAGGTTAGATTGAGGGAGAGAGTATTTTTGTTTTCCCTATACCTTTTGGCACTCTTTGGCAGTCAATGTATACACCGTGTGTACCATGGTGCCCCCCTTTTGGCGCTTTTTATTAATACTAGAACCATTTACCTATCAAAAAAATAAAGAAGAACAAAATGGGAAAAATTTTCCAAGAGAAAAGTACTTACCCCCGGTTGTATAACACATGGGGTATCATGTCTATCCCTGTTCGTGGATCCACCATGGACAAAAAGCACTCCTCCATTATAGTCAGAGCAACAGCTAATTTTGAGTTACATTCGGCCTTCAGAGCAAGCTTTTGGGAAGAATGAACCTTCTGGTCATCATGGATGCATCTCAAGAGTGTCCAAGTGAAGCCATCAGCAATATGGTTGACAAACCCAAGGAGACCCTGAAGACCTGAGTAGATCTGCATACATCAGTGAATCAAAATCTGTTAAAAATAGCAGAGGCAAGAGACCAATAGTACGACAGAGTTCAAACCATAACACTTTGGATCACCTAGAAACATCCAAATTAGAAGATACAATGCAATATACTAACTAAAAAAAGACAACTATTAGGAGCCCTAACAGTGGGGCTGTAGCAGGTAACTCAGCAAACACCATTTTCCCACAGGCAGAATGCAAGACTTCGTTGACCACCATTCCTCAGGGACAGGGTAGGAAGTAGACTTTTAGAACTGATTTCTAATATAGACATATTATAAATGAGACATCCTAGTGCTTTTGTGTATCTGTTCTTTGAACTCATACTAATAAATTCACCTTATTTTAAATAATTAAAAAAAGGAACACGTCATATTTCTTTTATTGCCCTGCAGTTCTAATTTAAGGGTTTCATGCGTGTGTGCGCGCACATTATTATAAACCAGAAGTATTGTATTAAAGAATTAAAGAACTGCAAAGACGAGGAAGGATGAAGAATACTTCCCCACAGGGAACAAGGAAAAGAACACTGAAACTCTACCCAGGAAGCCAAGCCACAATAAACCTCACAAACACGGGTCACAAAGCACAGCAACTACACTAGGAAGAAGGCAAACTTTAACAAGATGCATGGCTTCTCTTTTCACCAATTGCCAACTTTCTCCCCCCCACAAACAAAACCAAAAAAGAAAACTTCACTCTTTTTCTTTTGATAGGACAAGAAGGCTCAAACTTCAATATCTCACAGATCTCTCTCTAACAAACCATAGCTTTACCAGCACAAAACCCCCTCCATCAACCAAGCAATGACAAGACAACAGTAGAGTCCCATCTTCCAGCCAACAGCTGAGCCCTCTCCCAGTGGCTTTTAATGGGTTCTACAAAGCCCCGGAATCTTAGCCTCAAAAACAAAAAGGTTATCATCACTATTTGATTTTAATATGAAGGGTAATAATATATCAGAGAAGATCATGAAAGACTATTAAACACTCCCATTGCATCTAACTGGAATGCATAAAAGAGGGAGAACCAGTTTTGGAAGGTTCAATTAATTAATACCATTCTAAGCAACAAGAATGTGTATACTATGTCATTAATTGTTTCAAAATTCCTACCAAAAGGGTGGGTCATTTACTCTTTTACTCTTTTATTGGATCATGGAAAAGATAAAGATACACTGTTGTGCAGCAGGGAAAATGACCACACAGTTTTTTGGGTTGAAAATAAAACAACCAAACATATCTCAAGTTGTATGTCATCTTCAAAACTAGCATGCAAGAATGAAATAATAAATATCTCCTCATTCAAAATCTAACAGATCCTTCTACCAAAACTGGCCAATTAGAAAGAAGTTATTGGAAACAAAAGTCAAATATTAGCGTACCTCTTGGCAATTCTCACCACAAAACCGAGCATCACCACCCACTTCTTTTACACACTTTTCTTTCAAGCATGGCATATGATCTATTTACAAACATGACAAATATCAGGCAAATTAAGCATCCAAATTGCTAAAGTAATAAGCATGAACAATAATTTTTAAGAAAAATAAAATATATGTCCAATGTTTACTTATACCCTATTAATTCAGGAATAATTGTAGTTTCAAGTTAGGGAACAAAAGTTCCTAGTGACATCAGAAAAAGAAACCAAACCAACATCCTCACCCCGTCTCCAAAGCCACTAACCCCCACCGAAAAAAAAAGAGGGTCTACTTTTTTAGATTCCTAAATCTATGGAAGAAGCAGTTAAGGGGTGGTTTTGTCACACATGGGACATCAAGGGACGTATGGTATAGAAAATATCTCTTTTGCACCTGATGGACAATATGGATGGAAAGGAATGATAATGAAGAACATTTCAAGGTAAAAAAGGCAGATCAGGTTGTATCAGAGCTCAAATTCTCAACTTGCCCTTTTTTATGGTGCTCCTACAGTTCTGAGTTAGAGAAAGTTTTTTATTACCAATTCTACCAACAGTGTTTTATATACTAACTTTCTAGAATCTAGCTAGATAATCTTCTGTGATATGATTGGTATGCATTTCGGGTTTAGAAAGTTCTTCCTGGATAAAACTCTACTATTGCATAGCAAATACAAAGATAACCTAGGTTTTTCCTCTTCAAAAAGTTGAAAGAAATGATAATGTATGATGTGGCATGCAAAAAATAAGATAAAGGGGTGTGATGAAATATAATTCTTCACATGATACATCAGCTTCTAGTTTCTAATACCAATAAACAATAGGCTGAATTCTCATTTTTTTTCTAAAAAAAAAAAAAAGAAAAGAAAAGATTTCAGTTCAAATTCCATTATGTCATGTTTATTTTCATGCTATCCACAAACAACCAACATGTATAAGGTTTAACAAAAACTATCCAGCTAAAGTTAAAAGAGGGCAGTTTACATTTGTGCTCGCACTGGGAACATTTTAATGCAAGAAAAGAACTTGATGCCTCTCTGTCCTTGACCAAATCTCCACAAATCCGGCAAGTGCAGTTTGGGCAATACCAATTGCCTTCAGGGAGCTCCTAAATTCAATAAACAAGATCAGGTCAGTACAGGTAGATAATTAGTTCTTTTAATTTTTTTAAATAAAAAACACTACTAAGAAAAACATGAAGAAATCAACTTTCCCAATAACCTGGGAGAATAATTCATCATTAGTCAAGCATGGGAATGTAAGAATACTAATATTCTGAAGCAGAAAGAATATACAATATTGATACACAAGCCAATCAACAAGAAATTAGAGCCCCAAGACCCACATGTAAATGAATAATAGCACCACATGGTCAAATCAATCTTAAAATGGAGTAAGAATTCATAACTACATCACTAACACATAAACTTGAAATACCACATGGATCACTATTCCAATGAACGTTAAAATCTTTGTAGTACTCAATCTAGATTAGCATAGAGATCAAGGGAGATAAACAAAGTTGTAGGAAGATGTTGGCCTAACCCCAAAATAAGATAATGTTTTTCATGCTTGACACAAAAAAACAAAACCATAAATGATAATAATAAGGAAATATTGAACACTTTTTACTGTTTTATGAATTCCCTCAATAACCTTGCAAGAAGGCCATCAGTAGAAAGATCGAAAAGAAGAGTCCAAAAAAGGCAGTACGTACAAGGAAATAATGCCTCTGGTAAAAATAAAATTGTGTTTTTAAAAATTAAGATTTAATCATTTTCATAATGAGAAATATATCAATGTTAAGAGAAAACATATCTTGCTACACCAATTTGACTTTCAAATATGAATAAATGGTGCAGAGTATTCAGACCGCTGGCCATGACTAGCATTTGGCATAAGAGATGCACAGTGCCAACTTAAATGGACCTACATCAAGAACATAGTTGCATACCATCAATATGAACAAATAATTCACAGCGGATCTTCCATGAGGGAATTCAATTTTTGCCACCAATTCACCATGGTTTTTTAAAGCTAAGGGATTTCAAACCACAGTCAGAATACACAGATCCATCATCCACTTCAACAATGAATTATAGAAAGGAAATTGAGAACCTAATTGATCCAATTACAACCAAACTGAACTCATAAAAAGATTTACCATCTTATCAAACTCAAACAAATCCAAATTCAGTATAAATATAATCCATGTATCTTCATTGTAGAAGATTCAGTTGGACATTGTCCAACCCAAATTAAATGCATCTGCAATATTTTTCCTTGATTGCATCACAAAATTTCCATGCAATTAATGACTAACATGTCTAACACGTTAACCCTCTGGCACACTCCAGACTCTGCTAGGCACCTGAGGTACACCTAGTTTCCTTCTAGTTTATTTGGAAATTGCTAACTAACATCTATAACAGTGCAGAGAGTCAGAGACTCTTTTATCTTATATATAGCTCCTAAGCTAATGACTTCTACGCTCAATAGGGTTCTTGTAATCCATGAATGACACAATTCATAAGACTGATTAATTCCAGATTCAAAATATAGATACAGTATCACTTTGTCCTGAAAAAGTAGACCAAAATTATTTCCTATAGAAGTGTTCATATTTACAAGATCAAGAAGGTAGTTAATCATGCAACCATCCATGATAATGTAGTACATCACACCCAATCAGATGGAGTTAAAGGTGTCCCTGATGAAATGTTAAAAAATGTAAAGAGCAGTTGCAAAGAAACATACAACCAACACAGGAAGTATTTGTTTTCTTTTTCTTTTTAAGAAACATAGACAACATATTGAAGACATCTAGAAATATGAAAAAGCAAATTAAAGATCACACTAAATTATAAAAGCCTAGTGGAAGGAACATAAATAAAGAAAGAGCTAAAGAAAGCAAAATATCATTAAATCTTTAAAACTAGGGGGAAAAAGACAAACCTTTGCAGACAAGCAAGCCTGATGAAAAGTAGATGGGCAGTTATCACAGCATATCAATTCACCCCCATCCCCGCATAATCCACACGAATCGTCATTTTGGTCAATTTCATCAATTTGTACATTTTTTATGCCACCTTTCCTAACTTTATATTCAGTAGACCAGGCCTGAAGCTGGCACAAAGTGAATGACTTGCCAGACTCCATGAATAGGTTGCGACAGGGCCGATTCAACTTGAAACCAGCATGAATTTTGAAGTTACAAACTGAAAACAGCTCTGTGCAACATTTGCAAACAATCCCGTCACGGGTTACATAACCATCCTTCACCACAGCATTATCCTTGAGATTACGGTACTGGATAACATCATTGGAAGATATAACACCAGCATCTATTAACCAGGACAACACCGTTCTTACTCCTGAGGATGTCCACTTTCCATCTGTGGCCTGCCTTCCACCCTTGCCCACGCTTCTTGGCAGCAACTTGCAATTCCCCTTTCTTTTCTTGAGCTTATTCGGCGCTTTTGATTTTTTTACCTTCATTTTTGAGCTTGGACGCTTTGTGCTGGAGCTGGCATTTCTGTTTTGTATAATAGCTGCAATCAAAAGATCATCATCTTCAATCTGGCAACTGCTTGAATTCCTTTGTCCATTTCCATATTTGGTTTCAGGCTTAGAACCAATATTTACATGCAGAGATTCATTATTAGTATTATTCTCAATGTTGAACTCCTCTGAAAAATCACCATCATGAACCACTTGAACCAATCCTCCCGAACTATCAACACTGTGGTGGAACTTTTTGAACTTAGACCGTTTTCTTTCACTTTGACACTGGGAAGAGCTGAGAGATGAGGACCTTTTGCAACCACCATTGTTTCTGGCAATGGCCATCAAGGACTCCTCCATTTCTTCTGACTCTAACTCGGGGTCATGTTCGTGGATATTCTGCAGTTCAGCTCTACTAGGCAAGGGCAGACCTAAAATTTCATTTCTGTATAATGTGCTCAGTTTGATTTCGGATATCTTTTTAGACTTCCTGCGCATCTTTTTTTTCAAGATCGCATCTGCTGACAGATAAGTACCATCCGTCTTCAATTCTGAAGCTTGAACAGCTCGTCCACCCTCATTCCTTATATGTCCAGAAGGATGTAAAACCCCTGGAATTACAATTTTATGTGAAATTGGCGCATCACCACAGAGTGAGAAATCCAACTGAGCATAAGTTTTATCTGGGTCATCACCTTGAGCCAGACCATTCTTTATGGTGCAGTTTGGAACGTCCTCCAGTGACTGCAGCAGATGGCTCCCCACCTTATCAGTGACTAGGCCTTCCAGCCATTCATCTTTTTCGTCCCACATATCATTTGATGCAGCTTTAACAATGTCCACAGACAATTCCATATTATGATCTAAAATCTGTTTATCACAGCTTGGAGAATTCATGTTACTATCTTGATGAGGGGAGACAGTTTCAGACCGCATAACATCAACATTTTCAGAAGTAATGGGAACATCATAAAGGCCCTTACCAGACTGGATACACATGCCATCTGACACACAAGCTTGCAAAGAACTCGGATCCAAACTGCTTCTTTTTTTCTCTAGCATTCCCCCACCCTGATTTGCCATTGCATCCACAGTATCTATTGAACACGTACCCTTTTCATCAGCCATATATATTGAAACCCCCTTCAGAGTCCTCACTGCCCCCTTCTGTGCATGTTGACCAAATTTCAAGGGCCTTCCATCACCAAATTGCTCACCTTTTTCATCAGCCATATGATAAGTCCCTTCAAAAACAGTCAATGCACTTCCACTGGCCAAAGAAGAATCAGAAATCGCAGCTGGAAGATCTCTCCGTGCAAACTGATTTTTTATGCAACCCACATCTTTCATGACCAAAACAGCATTATTTTTCTGTTTCTTTTCAACCACTATACTTCTTTTCGCTGTAACTGCGTTTCCCTTTCTCAGTGCACCAATCTTCTTGTCAATAAACACAACAGTTATGAAGGGATCTAACAAACTCCATCGATGAGCCAATGTAATAGCAGTTTCTGCTTCATTAATCTTTTTATCTATATATGTCAATACGTTAGATAGATTAGACCAGAATTGACTGATATCAGTCCATTCCTTAGCATCATTTTCCTGTACCAAACTGTATCTATCAGCAAATAAATTCTCACCACATAATCTCCAAGCCTTAGGAAATTCACGAATCGGCCTCCCCTCTGGCGATCTATAAACTGACTCTTCATGAGGCCTACTGTTCCTTTTACGCTTCTCAATAGACCAACCCGCTGCAATAAGCACATGATTGATATGATCATGAAGAAGAGGACGAGGATCCTTCAGAGATTCTACACTTGGAGATGCATAAAGCGCATCCAATTCTAGAAAGACGGATTTCTTTGGTCTGTCCTCGGAAAAGAGTGGAGGCCCAGACTTATCAGCAACAGCGACGGGTGGACTTGCAACCAAAAGCTTGGTTGCAAAGCTCTCCTGAGAAACAGGAGAAGCAATAGCTTTACTTACAACAACTTCCTTCCGATCACTTCCATCTAAGCTGGATAATCTACACTTCATAGCATCCCGGTCACTGAAACTACATGCTCTCTCCATTTGCAGATGACGCTTAAGCAGATAGCAACGGTATTTAACACCCTGATCCGAAGATTCAACTAAATGGCATCTTACCTTTTTATAAACAGATTCAGAAGCAGGAGGGGACATACCAGAAACAATTTCTTTCAAGGGTGCTGATGAATCAAAAAACTTCTCAAAATCAGGTTTCAAGTTACAAAGTTCATCATCTGACAACTTCATTCGCTTAACATTTACATCATGGTCATTCCCTTCCACCAAAGTAAATCTCTCAGAAAAAGACACCGGACCAGAAGTTCCTCTAGAATCTTCAGGTACATTACAAGAATCGCCCATGTACAAATCTTTAGATGACTGACTTGTTACTGCTGAGTTTTCGCTATTTGAACAGAGCGATGTATCTGTCTGCTTATTATCCTCACATTCAAAGTTAATAAATCCAGTGACGAGAAACCTCTTACTTGCACTATCGGTGTTATTTCTAAAGAAAACCTCTCTAAAAATACGGCACTCATCATTTGACCCTTCAAAATCATCATCATGCAAATCCTCAATTTCTTTGCTCAATAACATCTTTACCTACTGATCACAGTCAAACTTAATCTGCACTAACTTCAATCCTTTGTCTCATATGTAACCACCATCATTTTCATGGAAAAGAAAATATTAAACTCAATACCAGCAGAACTTCAAGCTGACATAATTTAATACTGCTACAAGTCTGCAAGACAAAAACTAATAAGCTACAAAAAAAAATGTAGAAAAGATTGAAAAAATACTAAGCCATTTCCAGTATCTTTGCAGTGCATACGAGAGAGAGAGAGAGAGAGAGTGGTGATTCCTGACAACAATCAATTCTATAAGTACATTAAATAATTCCACAAAGAGAAAATACTCAACTTACTGAAGCAATACAATTTTAAATTGTCAAATGAAGAAATAAGCACTTATAATAATTATAAAAAAAAAAGGAGGATTTTTTTTCCAATGCTTCAGGCGGTTGCGTTTCTTTCATTTCATCAGCTATGAAGAAAAAAACAAATCTCAAAAAGCAAGAAGGACCACTCCTACAGCTTCATCCCTGCCCTAATATATCCAACTAATAAATCCAATTAAGAAACACGATACAAAAGTTCAGCACTGTGAATTCAAATAATGCTCCTAAGCTCACCAAATGGGAGATACTACACTTCTTTCTTACTCTGCCATTTAGAATGTGCATTAATATCTGATCAAAAAAAAAAATGTGCATTAATAAGGTCATGTGTGCTCCACATACCTTAACTTTTGATGCATGCATAAGGGTGAATATCATAGCTTTCTTTTATTCGTTCACTTTCTAAAAAATATACAATCTTATATTTTTTTTCCTTTTCCTAAAAGATACATATATAAGCTCATACCAGCGCATAGAGAATATAAACATGTCTTGTCCTGAATAAGAAAGGAATTGAAGATTCTTAAATAAACAACCCACCCCCACGCCAAAAACAGAAAAAAGAACATCAATTAATTAACAAGAATTATAATCATTGTAACATAATAATAATATTTTTCTCTGGTAAATGGCAATAATGCACTAAGTGAGAACAGTATATCTTAAAGAGTTTAAATGAAAATGCATCATGTGATTCTTGCTTCTACCTAAGATTGTCACCTTGTATGCCACAGAAAACCAACTCCATACAAACATTATAATTGGACTGGTTTGCGAAGCCAAATCAATAGATAAAAACATATATGCTCATCAAGACAAAAAGAACTTCGAGTTCATCCAATCTGAAAATTATTATTCAGGGGAAACAATTCTAGAAAGGTTCATAATTGAACCGCTATAATTTTACTCAAGCTTCCCATTATGCATCATAGACATGCTTGTTTCCAAACTGATACAAATTGTTAGAAGTTAGAGCACAACAAGAAAAGGAAATTTTATGGAATAATGATGTTCACTTTTAGTCAACCAGATTTAAAGGCCGCCAAGAAACAAAGAAGTAATATATTTATATCTACATTCCTTCAATTTAGAAAAACTATAATGAACAAAAAATAAAATATAATAATTTGATAAAACCAAGTTACCATTAGGGAACTTGTTTATATTTATAAGAATATACAGTAATTAGTTTGACCACAAAATTTAGATGAAAAAAAAAGGTAGCAACTTGCAACAACATTTTAAAGCTACTCCATTTGCCATTCACGATGTGTGTATTGCATGTATTCCATCTATGACCCACCATATCTCTTTGCACCTTACCATGCAAAAACACCAGATAAGATTTGGATGAAATTGAATATTTTAATTGGCAAGATATTCCTACAAGTTTTTTACAGGAGACCAACTATCACTAGATGGAGTGTATTCCATATACAGGCATTGTATACCAAGTAAACACCAAACTTCCAGGGCCCCCACCCCACAAAAAAAAAAAAAAGGGGAGTGGCACATAAGGTGATACCACTTTTCAGGACTACAAGAAAAGTCAAAATCATACTCTAAACCATCTGCTTTTAACTTTAGGAAAACAAGTTCTCACTTCCAAAATATCTCTAATACCAACTAGAAAGACCTCCCAATTATCAATTTGCTAAGTGGTTTCTGAAGTATATATCTCACTACTTTTTGTCTTTTCATGGGCGAGAAGAGAAGGATTTTGATGAATGTCAATTACCACACTAAATCAAGTCCATCGTGTGTTAAAATGAACCAAAACCAGCCAATATTAAATGCATGAGAATTTTGCTTTCAATAGAGATTTCTTCCAAATTTTAAGATAGTCAAGAATATTTACAAGGACTCGATCTCTAATTGCACACTCTTCCATGAATATGTGTTCCCACATCCCTTAACTGCAACAGAACAAGCAAGTTCTTTTGGAAAGCATATGAAAACACTGGATAGATTTAAACCATATCATAAAAAGTCTACAACAAAACTACCTCTTGATACCTAGCATAACCAACACAAACAATGTCTTTAAATAGAAACAGTTTTTCAGAATCACGTGGTACAGGAAGAAGCAGGGCAGAAGAGAGAGAGAGCGAGTGGGAGTGAGAAAGAGAGAGAGAGAAAAAGATTTTACAAGGAGAGCTCATCAGATTGACTTGCCTCCATCATTTGTTGTATGTAGCAAAACCAACCAAAATGAGATATGCCTAGAGAAACCTATCAAAATGATATATGCCTAGAGAAACCTGCTTTCAATTAATACAGAAGCAAACAGAAGACAAGAAAATTCTAGCTAGCAAATTCCATTTTTCAACTGACATCACTTAGACAGAATAAATGATAATTTTCACCGCATTATTATCACATCCATGTCTACTGGCACATCTTAACGCTATTGAGTAAGACTATGGTACAACCATACAAAGCCTAATGAATAATATCAAATGTGGTTCAAACCAATACCGTTAGCTTAAGAAGGGCAGGTAAACAATTTAACCTAATAATTAGCCTTCAAATAACTTGTATGGTAAGATCATTACATTAAAACAGATTATATACTTTTGACATAGATTTGCAGGTTTTATGTTCATCCCATGGGAGAAAATAAATTATAACATGCAATGCTTCAAACCACCTTTTGCCATGCTTCAATGTTACAAATTTCTTACAATGACAGAAATTTAAGGGAGCGACAGCATGATAGAAATAGAGTTCACGAATATCTTGCATTGAACTCCTTTTATTTTCTAATGGAAATAGTGATATAAAACCACTTGACTCCTGACTTGAAGATGGATCAATTAAATAAAAATAGTTGATATAATAGATTGAATAAATCACTAAAAATCAAACAACAATATAATTCTTTAAGTAAAGCATCTAGTTTAATCAGGAAAAAAAATATTAAACAGAACAAACAACAACAACTTTTTTTAAAATTTTCCATCAATACCCATTTAGTAAACCTAGCAAGAAAAAGGGGAAAGAGAAGGAGGGGTTGGAGGAGTTCCCATGCAAATGGCTCAACCTATTTGTTTGGAAATCAATTTTGTCTATGAGTACATGTTTTAGTCAGATTCAACGTTCATTTGCTTTGCACAACTTAGAACTGACAAAGTATGTCAAGCGAAACTGAGAATCAGAGATCTCATTCAAATATCATGAAGCAAGGCAAACAACAAACCTCAAAACAAGATATGAGTCAGACATCGTCCTACAATTGTTAGAAAAAAAAGCTGCAGTATAGGAGACACGCGTAGGAGAAAATGATGCATTGGCTAATAATTAGAAAAGTAAGAACCTTCTAGACATGCATCATCAACTTTAACTCTAGAATTCCTAGTTCCCTGTAAACAAGCCAAATATTTCTATGCAAACCAGAAGATAAGTTTTAAAATGAGGCTCCAATTGTTTCAGCCTGAACTTTTCCAACAAAAGGTTGATGAGTTTCTCCACAGAATTAGAAGGAGAGAGAGAGAGAGAGAGAGAGAATTTAATTAGACACATCCGAGAAACAAATTCCCTCCAACTACAAGGAAAGAGGAATTCCATGTGAATTTCCAAACCCGATAACTCAACCACAACAAGGGATTATATATATATAAGAGGGAGAGAGATTAAAAACCAAACGATTATCAACTAAAATCGTTGAAATTCTGATATCCAAAGCTCCCAAATATGGATAGAGACAGAGAGATAAAAAATCATGAATTCTCATAGAATAAACTGCATGCAATCGAAGATGATGAAACCACAAAAACTCATTAAGAAAACAAACCCAAAGAAACCCATAAAGATAAAACAAAAATTAATCAAACTCATCTCAGTCTCGGAAATGTACAAGAAATGAAAGAAAAACACACACACACACACAAGAACAAAAAATCAAACCCATAACAACTCAAAAATCCAACATTTCAGAGATCAAAACCGGCAAATCAAACAAAAAAAAAACCCAACCGAAAACCTCACCTCCACAGTGCATTTTGGGATCAACCAGCACACAAAATTAGGGCTAGAATCCCGAATTAGGGTTTCAACATTGACGAAGCTCGTGGGTCTGCCTCAGAAGCGAGAGAGAGAACCCACAGAGAGCACGAAAGGTACCTCCTTTGGCTGCCTCACCATCACTATATAGGCGAAGGGAAAGGCTTCGGAAATACCGAAGAGCTCTCAAAGTACAACAGATGGCAAGTACTTCAATCCCCCATCTCTATTCTTCTCTCTCTATATCTCCAGCCCGCGCCCCCTCTCCCCCTCTCTCTCTACATCTCCCTCTTTACACCCCTGACTCTCTCCCTATACACCTGTAAATGTTAATTTCATTCCATATGTTACTCTCTCTCCATCTCTGCGTTTGTACAGGTCATTGGTGAGTGTACACACTCTCTCTCTTACACACACTCTCTTTCTCTCTCCACTTTGCCTTGTCTCTTTGTGTGCTTGTAATTATCCTTTCTAAAACCCTTAAAATAGGGTTTATAATCTCTACTCATATTTTGGTTTTTTACCTTTCCTCACCCGCTCAAATTTTCCTTCTTTTGTTTTTCTTTCTGTGTATGGCTCTGCATTTTAATTAAAAATAATAATTCCCTTCAAACTTTCCCACTTTTTCTTTCTTTTTTTTTCTTTTTTTTTTTTTTAGGGTTTTAGGTGGATATACATTGTGGGGATTTTTCCAAGGTGGTGGATTTTGTTAGTTGGAAATGGAGTTGTGTGAAGGAAACTCTTAGGACATGGCTCCTTTTTCCCTGTTAGGGGTCCCATGGAAGGGGAGGGAGGGGAGGATTAACTAATCACTGGAAGGCTTGGATTAGTTTTTTCGATTTGCGTTAATAAGTAGTGATAACAACTAAACTAAAAAATATATATGATTTTTCGCTTTAACGATAATGGTATTACCAGTTTAATAGCTTAATTTCGGTAGCTAACATGTAATGTGAATAATGATAAGTAAAAAGGTTTACACCCTACTCTTGTTTTATTGTTGTTGTATCAAAAAGACAAGGGAGGGAGCAGATCATATGTACTATATTCAATGATGAATTACTCAACAAAGGATTGCTCCATATATGGGACAAATGCAAGTTATTTTTAGTTCATAATGCATTTCTAGATTTGCAACATGTAATGTAATCACGTAATGGATTAATTATTACTATTAGAATATAGTTACGTTCATAAACTATCTCATTTACCTAATTAAAAAGTAATTGATGTCTTTTGAGATATGATTGTCGTCGTTAGATCCATGACGCATAACATAATTACTTAATGATTAATTGTCTTTATTTTGTTATAGTTGCTATTTATACATTATCGGTTTTACCTAATAAAAAAGTGATCAATGTCTCTTATGCTGAAATTTCATATGCGGCGACCATACATATAATAGGAGGAAAAACAGGCTTTGTGACTTTTTTCAAGCAAGAGTTCACACTTGATGGGGCCTAGCAACAAGGCTATTTAATTTGCCAAGCACCATTGTCATTGTCATTTCTAGGGAGGGGTTTGCCCTACGTGGGCATTTGCATGAAATTTAAGCGAAGTGTTGCATGAGAGAATGCAAGTTGAGTAGCGAACAAAGATGTAATTTTTATATGCCATTTTGTTTTACATGAATAATTGAATTATGAATTTACTTAATCATAAGACAAATATAGGGTTTTGATGTTTGAAACCTATTGAAATGAGCATTATACTTGATGATTGATTGCATGCTAAGAATGAAATGTCCAATCATATGTCAAGGATAATCAGTTATGAAGAATCAACCGTTTCTTTGTTCTAAACCGTTACATTGATATGTGAATTTTTCTATATCAACTTATGGATCAATATAATTTTTCACTTTTTAAAACCTACAAGAAGAAATCATTCATGATATCTAATTGTATATGATCGGCTATGAAAATGGTGTTTTGATTTTATAATTAGATTGAATATTCTATGACTATTCTTATGCCTATTTTGCTCTAAAAAATTGATTGTGATAACTTTTTCTTACATATGAAAGACCCCTAGAAATTGTGGTTTTTTATTAAACTACGGAGATGCATGTTCTACAATCAGCTTTATCTTTAAAAGGCATTTTGATGTATAAATAGTTATTCAATACTTGCATTTTTTTTGTGTCGACTTCTCGTTGAATATAACACATGCAAGTTCGATATTTTAAAATAAAAAAATATAGTTGTGTGATATTAATGCTCGATTTTGTAGTAGAATTTATAGTATAAAGCCAGTTTAGCCTTCCCCTTTATGAATTTATTGTGTTTTAGACGAAGAGATAAAAAATAATAATTGAATTGATTTTTTTTTTAATAAGTGAATTGAATCGAAATCTTAAATAATTACCATTAAAGCCAAAGCAATTTATGAAGAGTTGAGGTTGAATATAATTTTACAATAGATTTTAAACCTTTAATTTTTTTTACCAAAATGTTAGAATTTGGTAGGATTTGAATTTTATTGAAATAGAAAGTGATCATAGTGTTTTTCTTTTCTTTTTTTTTTCAAATTTAATTGGTTTCCCTCCCATATCATCTTTGGCATCGTCATTAATGCCCCGTTTCTTATACTTTATTTGAATTAACATTTTTATATATATTTTTACCCATTTAAAATCTACCTGAAATGTCTAAAACAATTTTGTTGAATAAATTTTTCATTTTTAGTAAATTTATATTTGGTAAGCTTTTTTTTAAGCTTATTTGGATATGAAAAATTACTATGTCCTTTTTTTGTTTAATATACTTTTATTTGCAAGGAAGGAAATGAAAAAGTTGTTATATATATATATATATATATATATATATATATATATATATATATATATATATATATATATATATATTTTTTTTTATTAGCCTAATTCCTATATTTTTTATTTTTTATTTTTTTATAAATAGACATAGTGATGTTGTATTTGTAAATTCTTAAAAAGAGAAAATGTACGTCTATTACTTGAAAACCTTTATTGTATTTTCCATTTTAGTAATTGAGTATAAATAAATTAACATTAAATTTAAGTATGATATTTTTCCTTGTAATTTGAAAAAAATCATAAAACTAAAACTCCGATTTCTTTTGTTTCAATTGGTAATTTGTGATTAGTAAGAATGATCCATGGTTTATAAGACAACTGATCGATTCACACGTCATACTTTTTTTTATAATATTTAAGTAAAAATCGACTTTAATTTATCTCTTTACAAATTTTCAAATAAAAATATAACAAATTGTCTCCACCTCAAAACTAAGGATGACAATGAAACAAATTTTTTTTTATATTCGTTTACACCTAACGAAACAAGTTTGAAATTTAAATGAGTTTTGAATGGATTTGAAAATTTTTTAAACACCCAAATTTCATATGGATTGAGGTATTGTTTTGTCTCACCCTGCCGTAATTATATATAAATTTTAATTTTAAAAATTAAATTAAATTATTACTTTTCTATTTTTAATATAGATATATATACAATAATAAGATACTTTTTTTTTAAAATAAGTTATTATAATATTTTAATCATTTATAAAATATATTTATTTGAATGTAATTAAAATAATTTAAAACATATTAAAAATAATTTCAAAAAAAAGTTAAACGGGTTTGGGTAGGGTGGGTATGGATGAGGTGACCCGCCCTGAACTTGTTCCCTTGTTATCCATCATTTAATCCCAAATTTATTTATGATAACTTAAATCAATAACTTTTAAGTTTGGAAAATGTTTTTCTATTTTTATTTTTTGAAATCAAATTTGGGTTTTTCTATTGGCAATATTTATACCATCATACCTTGATAGATTTCAAATCCTACAAATCTAATCCTAGTTTGGAATAGTTTGATTTTAGGGACCGACACAACAAAATCATTTTCCTTAACAATTTTTTGAAAAATGTTTAAGTGTTTGAAGTGATGTTCAATAAAATTTGAAAATATAAGAACATCATCAATCTATATTAAAGAGAAGTTAGTATATGAATTGAAAATGATATTCATTATATTTTGAAATTTTGAATAAACATTCTTCAAACCAAAAGACATCACATTCATTTATAATGCTCCAATGAAAAGTGAATACAATTTTGTACTTATCATTTTCATGAAATTGAATTTGCCAAAATCCAGACTTCATATCAAATTTTGAGAAAATTGAAACATTATGAAGACCTCCAATAAGATCTCTCTTGTTAGGTAATGAATATCTTATCCATTTAAAAACAAAAATGTTTTCTCAAATTTTTAACTCAAAGTCATATGATTAACACTTTGTACTATATCTTTTTTCTTTTGCCCTTTTGATCATTCTTGGTTTTTTTATTGGGGTGATGAAATCAAAGATTCGAATTTATCTCATTCGACTACTTAGCAAATTTCTTATATCCGTTAGTGGATATCTTAAAAAAAAAATTTCCTTCAAAACCAAGTCCTTGTTCTTATTCCAATTCCTCCTTATGTCATCTTGTTATCAAGAACTTCTTTTCCTTCGGACAAAGAATTCAAACGACATCTCAAATTGCTTAAAAAAAAAACTTTAGAAATTTCGTCATAAAAATAAATTATTTTTTAAGAATAAAATTGAGGTGTTTTATTTTTTATTTTTTATAGCATTTGGAGTAATAATTTGAAAAAATATGAAAACAATTTAAAAAATTTTGCATTTTATTTTTATGAAAATATGTTAGAAAAAAATGTTTTTTATTATGAGTTTCCAAATTAATATATATTGAAATAATTAAGAAATATTTTGATTTTTTTTTTGAGAATTATTTTAAATTTATTTATTTTTGAGAGACCATTTCCATTTTCAAGCATATCCACAAGCAAGCTGCCACTGTAATGCTTCCAGCAGCACGCGCGCTATAAAATGGCTTTACGCCACCTCACTCCACTGAGTCCACTCTCTCCCTTCACACGCATACCTCCACGACGTTGTTTCACTCAGAAGCCCTTCTCCCTCTCCGTCTCGGCATCCATGGGTTCTTCTTCTCGTAAGGTACTGATTTCTTCTTTGGAGAAGAAGCGCTTCTGCCCGTCAGATTCGTAATTTGGATAAATTTTTTTTGGCTTTTTTTTTTCTTTTTCTGGTTTCCTTATTATAGGTTTTGGTTCCGATCGCCCACGGCTCGGAGCCGATGGAGGCGGTGATCATCATCGATGTGCTCCGGCGAGCTGGCGCCGATGTGACCGTCGCTTCTGTGGAGAAGCGGCTTCAAGTTGATGCGTGCCATGGCGTGAAGATTGTTGCGGATGCCCTAATTTCTGACTGCGCTGATACTGGTTTCGATCTCATTTCGCTGCCGGTATTATCTCTATGTCTATCTCCCGCATTTTGTTCGGTTGGTGGGAAAAAGGAATTGGGATTTTGAAAGTCGAGTATTGAGTTTGTGGATATTTGGGATCCGAGAAGATATGATATTTCTACTGGATTGGGTCTGTTATAAAGTAGCCGAATCGGTAAAAACTAAAAAGTCGTGGTTTTGAATTTTCATTTCCAGAAAGGGAGAGTTTTAGTTAATACATACATTTTCATATTATTATTATTGTTGAAAACAGAAAAAATTGTTAACTACGCAGAAGATCAGTTGGTAGGATGTTTTGGCCTGAAATGCGGTGTTATTGGAAATGTTAGGTCTTTATTTGTTTTTCTTCTACCTTTTTATTTATTTATTTATTTTTGGTGTTCTGAAAGGGCAGACAATTTTAAGAAAAGAAAATGATGAGTTTCTGGGACGTTACTTTTTTCCAAATTTGGAAAATGGGATGAGATTGATTTTGTTATTGAGTTTGGTGGAGCGAAACTCTTTCCCTTTCATCAATGCTTATTCTTGTTGTTGATAACTTGAGTTTACCTCTCAATTGAAAGTTTTGGTATTTTTTGGTGTGTTTGGATGGTACTTTTATAGAAGAGCTTCTGGAGGCAACTTTATAGTAGAATTTCTAGTTAAATTTTTATGATAACTATTTGTGTCAACCATTCTGCAAGTTTATGGATGATGTTTGTGTTAGAAAAACGTCATGTAATTTATGTCTGGGGAGGGAACATGTACCATCTCCTTTTTGTGTGAGGCTGAATGGGAACATTTGGAGTTGAAAGGAAATTGTTCATTCATAATTGTACAATATTTATACTATTCAGGTAGATATCTTAACTATGACACCTGAAATAGGCTATTGAAATTATTTTAACTGCTATCAGAATTCAGAACATTTGGATGAATGTTCTCTCTCTGTGTATGTGTGCTTGTTGTGAGTTTGGTCTGTTAAAATGTTTTAGATTGAAATTGGGGCTTTACATCACAGGGAGGAATGCCAGGTGCTGCCACTCTCAGAGATTGTGGCATGCTGGAAAGCATGGTAAAGAAGCATGCTGCTGATGGGCAGCTCTATGCTGGAATCTGTGCGGCACCTGCTGTGGCACTTGGATCATGGGGCTTGATGAAAGGTTTGAAGGTAAGAAGCACTTGATTGGTCACATATCAATATTTTGTTTCTGGGTTTTTGCTGTTATAATTGTTGTCATTGTTGATTGGATGTTAATGACGGACTAGCTTTGATGTAGAACCACTTTGGGGGATGGTTGTCTAAAATGAAATTGGTGGGCTAGGGATTCACTTTTTTAGGATTTAAGGAGAGAGAGGGAAAAGAAAATAAAAGACAGGAAAGGAAAAAAGATAGAAAAGTTAAAGTTTCACTAAGGTCTTCTAAGAATCTCACCCAGAAGAGAAACAATGGAGCATGACTATTGGAAATTGCACAATATGCTGAAAAATTGGTATTATTTATCAATCATCAATTAATCTCATTTTAAAGCAATTAGCTATATTTATAGACTTTAGAAATTCATAAAAATTGAATATGACCATGAAACAGAAACTTCATTTATCTGCAACTTATTAGGAATCTCATTTTTTCCCTCAAATCATGACACTTTCCACAAAATAGAAACTTTTTAGAAATTAGAATTTTTATGAAATAGAAACTTTTAGAAATAAAAATTCTTTTTTTTTTTTCCATAAAAAAATAGCTTTTGGAAAATAGGAAATTTGAAGTATTGAAACTTGTTCCAATGGCGAATTTTTAAAGAAAGTTCTATAAATTTAAGTGAAGACTCAAATAACCTTTTTTTTTTTTATAAGTAAAGAAAAGTATATACTAGAAAGAGGCAAGACTCAAATAACTATTAAACTTGACTTTAAATAACTTAGATCAGAAAATTTTTCTTATTCTTCGTTTTCTTCCTTGTATAGCACTTGGAGATTCACCTCATCGAGTTTCTTAGTTACTGCAATGTTTGTTTTCAATAGGCAACCTGTTATCCATCATTCATGGAGCAATTGTCTTCCACTGCAACTACAGTTGAATCAAGAGTCCAACAGGATGGCAAAGTTGTGACGAGTCGTGGACCAGGCACTACTATGGAGTTCTCAGTCTCTTTGGTTGAGCAATTATATGGAAAAGAGAAAGCTAATGAAGTTTCTGGGCCACTGGTATTTAGTTTCTGCTTTTGTCCTTTATTTTCATTGATTATATTTTACATGTGCATCAGAATATGTGGACTTTTCTGGGAAAGTTTGGTCCGATAAAAATTCTTAAGTTTGGGTGATAAAAATTATTGATGAATCTAAGGAATAAATCTGTCTCTCAAAATGACTTGGTGGGAGTGTTAGGAAGGGTATTAATGATAATAACTGATACAGTGCTTTACTTGGTGCTAATGAAGATTTTAGGAAGTGAAAAATTGGTAAAATAAAGTTCCTGAGGATATAATCTCTCCAGCTATCAAGCTTTTGTTCATTGAGTGCAAAATGGTAAGAAGACATTTATGAACTTGCTAGAGTGTGGCAAAGGACCATTTGATATATAAATTACGTTATCCCCTTCTTGGCACTTTTAAATATTAATTTTATGTACTTATCAAAAAAAAAAATCTAAATTATGTTAGATCATAGAAATGGATGTTAGTTTTTATATTGGTTACAAACACTTCTAGGATGGCGCTGAAATATTTGTTATCTTCCTGTTGAAAGAGCATATAATAATGTAATCGCATGTAGATCCTATCCAATATTTAACACCTTAGTCACCCAAAAGCTTGATAGCTTGACAAGATATTGCTAGTGGTTGCTTGTGTAAAAGTGGGATAACCAGGCATGATAATTCTGTTTGAATTTTTTATTTTATTTTTTGTATGACTGGATGTATAGTTCATGCCATTGTTAAAATATGAAATGTATTTGTGATTTTTCACTATTTTTTGCATGTTAAAGCATACAAAACTGCTAGTATCTAGTTGAATTGGGGTCAACTGATACTTAATTGAACCTATACTTGAAAACATGGTCCCTGGACTGGTGCACATGAAGAGCACATCTCAGATCTAATGCCTCATAATATCTCTCAGATTTGTGCTGATGTGAAAGAATCATTCTTTCTATTAAACTGGTAGTCTATTTACCATTGATGTTGTATTTGGGCTCCAGAACCTTTAAAAGATGTGGATGAGGGGATTTCTGGAATCCATTTCATTCCCCCCTCTTCTTAACCAAATAGGAGAGTCCCCAAAACTGCATTTCTGTCCAAGTATGTTTCTACCAAATTGATTCACTGCTGTCTGTATTGCAGTCCAAATCTGTGGTTATTAATTTGATATAATGTTGCATTGACTATATTCAGGTAATTTTGTCTTATGGGAACAGTTTCTGGTGTTTACCTGAGTCCAGATGATAGTTTACAGTACCTTGCATATTATCAAATTTTGTAATAATCCTTGAAAGAGTTTTGATAGATTTTCTGGTTGGACAAGTGAAAAACTTACAATGTGTACATGTTTAGGTTATTCTTGCTCATTGTTGCATGTTGAGTTGTTACCTTAAGTTGATGTTCAGGACTCCTGTTTCAGCCCTTGGACCCTCATCTTGAATGAAGTAGTGCTTTAGCTTCTGTGATTGATAAGTGAGAGGTTGTAGCTGTATATGGTGAGGTTATGGTGTTTGAACTTGTGGTTGACTAAAACATACATGGTTGAGGAAGTTACTCTATTGAGTTGGCAGCAATAGCAATATTGTGTTGTGCTCATATGTACTTGTATGCTCCTGTCCTAATTTAATGTGATATGTCATTACCGGAACTCTCTGATGCTGTCTGCTGTCATAAGCCTCGAGTGATAATCTTAACATTCACCATAATGGGATATTTGATGCTGAATAGTTGGAAACTGTAGCTGCTGCCTTAACACTCAATTTATAAGCTAAACTTTTGCTATTGTTGAACTGCAATGCATGATTTCTGGAAACATCTATCAACAAATAGTTTTGACTTACATATCTGTCGAGTTAGTTGCACTTCTGCATATGCATTTCATGTTATTCAAGCTCTTGCTGTTCTGTAGATTCTGTTGTAACAGACATCTTCCCCCCTGGTATATTCAGGTGATGTGTTCCAATCTTGGGGATAAATTCATCATGGCTGAGCTAAATCCGATTGATTGGAAGTGTGACAATCCTCAGGTGAGATTTCGATAGTTTCTGTTATAATTTTTTAGTGCTTCTGTTTTTTCTCCTTTTCTTCTGTTTTTTCTCCTATTCTCTGGCCCGTTGACTACCCGCCTCACAGCTACAACCCCAAGCACACCCATAACCGACACACTTGCCCAAAACCCACCTTCTGTGCCCCCTTTTTCTCTCTCAAGTTGCCATACAATGTGCAGATTTTGGATGGTGCAGTTATGAATGTTTTGAGCTCTGCATCTCTTCCTTTCTTTGTTTTTCTTTTTCTTATCCTTCTTCTCCTTCATCAGGTTATGCTTGTTATATCTTATTGCTGCATGATTTATCCAAGCATTTGGTTTTAGTGATGTCTATTTAAAACTGCATGCATCTCTGCTATATGCATGGTCATGTTTCACTGATTGCCATGATATCTGCCTGTATATTTTTGGCCTTTTTTTTCACTTTATTCTCCACTGTTCCTCACCATATCTCCCTTCTTTACTTCACTTTTCCAGGGCTTTGTATTCTGCTTCTTTCTATGACTGGGCTTCAACTTGGCCTCTAAAATTTAAATATGGTTTTCTGTTGTGGACACTATCTCCTGCTTTTTATGTTTTTATTCCATTTGTCTCATAGGAACCCGCTAGTTCCTTCACATTCTAGTTTTCTAGTTGCACAAAAGTAGAATAAAATGAAATGGAAAAAAATAAAAATAAAAAGGAGAAGAAGAGGTAAATGAATGGGGATGTTGAAGTCTTTTAGGATGCCTTTTATTTTATAAATTTCTGGATCCTTCCGAGCACAAGATTATCATGCTTAATGTCTCTAAAATGAAACAGCATTATAAAATTCAATATTTAGAGCCTACATTTCGGGTTCGATGATATCACCACAAATTTAATATATTTTATTGTTCATCCACCCAAATTTACATTTTTTATATCTCCCAACTCCACAGGCAAGTGTGGTTTGACTAAGCAGAATTAAAGCTGTTGCGTTCATACTGTACTTATATATTGCTTACATGCAAATACAAGTTGCCTAAGTTCTGTATTTCCTTTTCTTAGGCTCATGTGACTTTTGCATTATTTCTAAAATGAAACTTGCATACTAATACTGCAGATATTCTTAAATAATGAGATGGTATGGAATCTGATCTTCCGCTTCTTGTTGTCCACTGTATAATTATGATATGTCTCATAACTCCAGATATTTTCACCTAATTGGAAGCAACCGTTCTTTGAGTTGTGGATAATTAACTTTAGTTTCCTTTCAGATTCTTGTGCCTATTGCTAATGGCACAGAAGAAATGGAAGCTGTTATAATCATTGATTTTCTGCGTCGAGCAAAGGCAAATGTTGTGGTGGCCTCTGTTGAAGACAAATTAGAAATTGTGGCTTCACGAAAAGTGAAACTAGTGGCAGATGTGCTTCTTGATGAAGCTGTTAAACTTTCATATGACCTAATCGTCTTGCCAGTAAGTTGGGTTTTTCATCTCCCATTTGTCATTACCAACCAATTAAGCTTAATCTTATGCTAAATATTTGCAGGGTGGACTAGGTGGTGCCCAAGCATTTGCCAGCTCAGAAAAACTGGTGAATTTGCTAAAGAATCAGAGGGAGTCAAATAAACCATATGGAGCAATATGTGCATCCCCAGCTCTCGTCCTGGAGCCCCATGGCTTACTCAAGGTAGCATCGTTTACTGATTTTTTTATTCATTATTCTCATAATTGGGACCAAATTCTCCAAATTATTATTGTTGTTATTATTATTATTATTATTATTATTTAAAAAAAAAAACTATGCATGAATTCATCAATGTTATAGAACCGGATTTTATAACATATTCATCATTCTTGAATTAGGCATTATTTATGCTAATGGGTTCCTCATATATGTCACCAAATTTATTCCCCATTTTTTTATTAAATTCTTGTCAATATTCTGCTTTACCATGTCCCATATATTTTCTGAATTCCAAATTGTTCCTTCCACTGAATAATTCTTGAACTTCAGCTTTAGATTCCTTATATTCAGTGCTTGTACTTGAGAAATATAATCTGCTCTTATCCAGGGCAAGAAGGCCACAGCTTTTCCTGCACTATGTAGCAAGCTGTCCGATCAGAGTGAAATCGAGAACAGGGTTCTGGTTGATGGCAACCTCATTACCAGCAGAGGCCCCGGAACTTCCATGGAGTTTGCACTGGCAATCATTGAGAAGTTCTTTGGCCACGGTAAAGCACTAGAGCTTGCAAAGGTAATGCTTTTCTCAAGCCAGTAAAGAGTATTTCCCCCCTACTACTGCTGAAGTTAGTAGAAAGACTGAAACGAAAATCTGAATGCATATTTGAATATGTCGTTCAGTTCATGGCCATGCGCAGAAGTCTTGTTTATAAATAAACGAGCTTCAAATAACAGAACTCGATGTATGGTTTTGTATAATTTCATATTATAGTAGAGAAGATCATAGTTAATCCACCCAGTTGTAGCTCCTCATTCTGATGATATTTCCAGTTTATCCTGAGATGGGTGTCATGATGGATGCTGAGTGGGG
Source organism: Vitis vinifera (assembly GCF_030704535.1). Classification (NCBI taxonomy): domain Eukaryota; kingdom Viridiplantae; phylum Streptophyta; class Magnoliopsida; order Vitales; family Vitaceae; genus Vitis; species Vitis vinifera. The sequence goes on from NC_081823.1 coordinate 1,653,959, forward strand.
AAAAAACAAGTCTTGGATTCAATGTCCATTCCATATATCCAGTTTACCAAAAACATAGGTCTCTGCAAAGTCATAAGGCCATATATGGGGCTGATACGCTTGCCCATTGTCAAAAGGTCAAGGAAGTTGGTGACTTGATGACAGGGGAATTGACGACCGAAGCTCTGGTAAATGGTGGCTGTAATTATAACGGTTCTAAGGTAGTGAAATTCCTTGTTGAGTAAGCTTTGACCTGCATGAAAGACGTAACGATTTAGGCAATATCTTGGAGAGGCTTGGTGAAATAAATATGTTTGTGAAGATGCAGGCTACTTGCACATGAACTGAAAGACCTTATGAAGCTTCACTACTCTTGCCCGGATGGGTTGGACATCTGTTGAACACTGAACCAAGAATTGGTCTTAGAACCAAGGTTTATGGGTTGAGAGATAGATTGTCCCTCAGCATGATGATGTCGATAGCTTCTTCCCATGTTTTGCCCCTAAACTCAATTCAGAGTCCAAATTTATGGAATAAGTCCTCAAATTTTTTAGTCCATCTGTTATTTTCATTTCTTTCATTGTCAACCCCAGTTTCCACAAAGCCGCCCACTTTGTATTCAAAGTGAGGGTAAGGTTCCATAAAGAATGAGAGTCTTTACTGGTTACCACTCACCACTATTGATTAGTGAAAGCTCCTTTCTGTCATCAAGTCAACCGCAGAGTGGAGAGATCTCCATTTTGAAAAAGGAGAAAAGTACACCTCTATTTGTAAAGTTAATATGAAGTTTAAAATACAGGGTGAATTTAGTTTAGTAACTTTTAAATGCAATGTTTCTATGAGTAGTATTTTTAATGGAAACTCTTTTAAAGGGACTCACACCAAACATGGTTGTTGTTTTTAAAAACAGTTTTCTGTTTTTTGGAATAAAAAAAACAGAAGAGCATGTTTGAAACAGAAAATATGTTGTTTTTAAAAACACTTCTTAAATATTTTGTTATTTTGTTATTATTTTTATGTGCTAAATGGGATTATGTTGGCCAAGTGGGATTATGTCGGGGTAGAGGTGGTTCCAACAGGTCAACTTCTTCCAGTCACATCTTGGAAAATAAATATTATTATATATGATAAGGTTTCATAAAAATATTATAATCGAGTTTGGGATACTTGAACGTTAATTAAAGTTAAATCCAAAATTGATTTGAATTAAAAAAAATTAATTCAAAGTTAAATGATTATTCAATCAAAGTCGAGCTTTGATTTGGATTTGGGATGATCCCCTCAAGTTGCATTAGATGGCATGGGGATGGGTGTGGCTTTGTCCATGGTCAAGGTGAATTTTTGATACTTAGATTTATTTTATTTTATTTTATTTTATTTTTAGACTAGTGGTCGTTGAAATACTTTTAGAATTTTAGTCTGCACGTGGGAACATGTTGATAGTGGGTTGACATAGTCTTTTCCAAGGTTCATATCAAAGTGGGGAAAAAACAAGTCTTGGATTCAATGTCCATTCCATCATATTCCATGGATTACTTTTAAATTTGTCATTTTCATTATTAAGATGAATTTTGAAGCATATTTTAACAGGGTTTCACACCAATGAAAGCGTTGATGTTTTTTTTTTTTCTAAAAGAAGATGATTTTGATATTTGAAAATTTTCTATTAAATAAAAAATTGTTTCCCAAATCATTTTTAAGAAAAAGCATTAATCTTTCCACTTTCATACGAATGATAGGGACAAATGTTGAATCCAGGTCACAAAAATTTCTATTTAGTGCTTTATTTTTAATCATTCTATATATTTGTATAATTAATTTTTAAAACAAAATACAACTAGAAAAATTTAAAAATTAACTAAAAAAATGTTTTCATTTATTCTTAAAAATATAAAATAAAAATAGTTTTTGGTTACCAAACTTGTTTTCCTGGTTTTTTTTTTTTTGTTGTGGGGGACAAAAAATGGTTATTGAAAATAATTGCTAAACATGCCTAATACTCTTTTTATGGTTGTTTGATTTTTTTTTTTTAAATAGAAAATAAAAAACAGTTTTTGGTCATTAAACTTGTTTTCTTGGTTTTTTTATTCTAAAGAATAAAAAACCGTCGTTGAAAACAATTGCTAATCATGCCCTAATACTCTTTTTTCGGTTGTTTGGTTTATTTTTTTATTTTTTTTATAACAAAATAAAAAACATAATGCCTCATTTTTTAACATTAAAAAATCATCCAAAATCATGCAAAGCAGCAAAAGTCATCAAGAATAATCCTTTCTTTTTTTTCTTTCTTAACTTCTTATCATAGCATTGTCAAAACTATATATAGAAATAAAAAAATATAACTTAAAAAAATATTTATATATTCTTTTAAAAATAGTAGAGATAAAATGTATGACAATTACTTGAATGGTGTGAATACGAGAAGAAAAATATGACATAAATGATATAATTGTTCCTAGTCGTATGTAATAAAAGCTTATTGTCCCATATGTATAAATCATATGATTATAAATATTATGACTTTTTCCAATTTCAAAGTAAATTTATGGACCGACATTAGATTGTACCATTGATCTATGTTTATAATATTTCCGATCTTCAATTATTTCATCATCTTTGATTATCTTTTTATAACTTTATTATATTTATATTTTATACACGTTCAAGGAAGATTAAACAAAGGATTACTTGGACAAAAAGATTTACCCTAAATCTAACCTATGCTTTAAAGTTGATAATATATTTTATTATTTGACTTTTATAAGCTACTTTTAAGGGTATTCCTTGAGTATGAACGAACTCTTCTTGTTCAAGCACATGGAGGACTTAAGTCATGTGAGAGTTCACATGCAAGCCATATAAATAAATTTAATTTCTAAATATAATTTATTTAAAAATTTTGATTTTTGAGTAAAGAATCAGATTTTTGTACTTAAGTGAATTAATACTTTGCTTTAAATAATTTTTTGTTATCCAATTTTAGGTATAAATGTTGAATATTTTCTAAGTTTAGTATTATGAAAGGTTTATCAAATACAAAATTGTTGTTTAGACTATAGTTCAAATAAAATTTAATGTATATTATTAATCCATTATAGGGATGACAATGGGACGAGTTTTTTCAAATACTTATTTCACCCAACTCTTAATGGGACGAGTTTGACATTTGAATAAATAAGTTTATGGTGGATTTGTGATTTTTTTATATATTTTAATTTGGGGCAAGTTCGGGTATTGTATTGTCTTGTCTGGCCAATCTAGATTATATATAAAATTAAATTTAAAAAATAATTTAATTTGATTTTTTTTCTATTTTAATATATAATAATAATAAAATAAGTTATAAAAATTATAATATTTTATTTATTTATAAAATATATTTATTTTGATGTAATTAATTTTTGTTTTAAATATTTTTTAAAATTAAAAATTTCAAAATAGAGTTAACCTGACAAGGCGAGTATGGAAAAATCATACTTGCCCTACTTTGCTTAAATTTTTAAAATTTTTTAATAGAATAGAAATGAAAATTATTTGCAATAAATGGGGCAAGGTTGGGATGGGGTAACATGTCCCAAACCCATTTTCTATTTAAACCTTTATGTTACGTTTGGTTGGTGAGATATGATATATATCTTATTAGATAAGATATGATTTTCAGATATCCTTGAATATACATATCCTATGGTAGAATATCAAATGAGATATGTTATATATTATATTATATTCATATTTAATTTATGACATGAATATAAATTATATATATTATATTATTTTATAAATATTTTTTTTCAGTTTTTTAATTATAAATTAAATTTATAATAAAAAATATTTTGTAAAATGAGTATATTTAAAAATAAAAAATTGATAAAAAATAAATTTTTGATACATCGATATGTATATTATCCTATATCTTACCATGGGATTAAACAATCCCTCAAGTGATACCCTACACTTGAGCATCCCTAAGTGATATCTCACATTTAGATTTTTCCTCTCAAAGGTTTACAAAAGATAATAAATAATCTTACAAAATCCTAATACAAAACTTTAAACTCAAATGTACAAGAAAAACTAGGATTGAAAAGTGTACTAATGATATGCAAAATTTAAAATAATGATGCACTAAAAAACATTTTTTCAAGGCTCAAATATATTCAAGAAAGGTTTAGGAAGTTTAAACTCTTAAAACAATGAAAATTGTAACCTTTTTATAGAGGAAAATGATCAAACTAGCTGTTGGGGGTTTGACCGGTTGATTAATCGTTTGCATTTAATACTTGACAGATGATCGTTGGACCTCAACCAAACCTCGATCTCCCATTGATCGGACCTCGATCGCCTCTTGACTGGACCTCGACCGGTTGAACAAGCATTTTGAAAGAGAGAGAAGATTTTTACACTATTTGATTGATTGAGTTGAATAGGTTAACTAGTTCATCATCCGGTTTAATTAGTTGAGCCGTTTTTTACTCAACAACCATATTTTTTAACTTAAAACCTTTTAAACAAGTTTGAAAAACATTTGACACAAAGTTTTACTTGAAAATATGAAATCATCAAATTTTAAAGGATTTAAAACAAAATTACTTTTGGATGGTTTTTATGTATAAATTAATAATGTAGTACATGAAAGATTTAGTGCACTAACAACCTTACAAATATATCATATAAAACTTAAGTTTTGAAAAACACTTATTTTTTATATTTTTTTATTGTTATTGATTTATCTTTGACTTGATTTTATCTTTGTGATTGCCACTTTGAGAATTTTTCTGTCTAATCATATTTGAAATATAATAATTAGTTTCAAATTTTATTTTGTTATCATTAAAACCGAGATTAACCAAACTTTGGTTTCACATAACCATGTTCAACCAACTTCCAAAACAAACGGTCTTTTATTTAAAAAATATATTTAATAATTATATATATATAGCTATTTGGTAAAGAAAAGTGGAATAGTTTTCAGTTTAAAAAGGAAAAAAAATGTTTGACAACTAAAAATGATTTTTTTTTCCAAAAAATAGGACATTTTAGAAAATATCTTTTAGTTATTTTATTTTATTTTTACTTGATTTTTTTAGGGTTGTTTTAAAAAATAATTATATAAACATGTAAAATGATTAAAAATAAAACATTAGATATAAATTTATTTTTAAATCATATTTAAAAGTAGATTGAAAACATTTTACATTTATGAACAATATGTTATTTTATAAAATATCATAAAATAAATTTCAAAAAATATTATCAAAAACTGTTTTGGAAAACCATTATCAAACATTTCCTAATGTTTTTTAGAATTTATTTTGAAAAATGAATTATTTTTTTAAAATACATTTGAGTCATTTTTAGCTATTTTTTTATAAATTATTTTGAAGAATAATTTTAAAAAATAAAATATACCTTAAAAACTTTTACATAAGCGTGCCACATTTTCATAAAGAATAATTCAAAAAATTAATTTTTATATTTAAGGATTAAATTAGTTTTTATAAATTAAAAAAGATATATTATTTTTCAAAAGAATTTATTGGCAGATAAATGAGCCGGCAGGGGAGAATGAGCAAATGATGTTGACTTTCTCAGACATTACTGTCTTTCCTCGTCCCTGCGGACGTTGGACAACATTTCAAAGCTGAATCAATTCTTAGTCATCTCTACTTCTCTCGATTTTTTCTGCTGTTTTAGAGAATCCCAGGTGAGCTATGCATCTACTTGTTTGGTTTCCGAGAAAAAGAAGGAAAAGTGAAGAAAACAAGATCGTTGGTCTTTGTTTCTGGTGCTCCTCTCTCCAAAAGAAATGATTTTTTTTTTTTAAAGAAAAATCCCAACTCAACTGGGTCAATTTTGCGTGCTAGACCCAGTTGGGTCTGGGTTTTTAGCTTTACCTGGTTGTATATAAAGAAAATTTTCGGTTTCAGAGTTTGATTTTCTTTTCCTCCGATCTTCATTCATTTTTTCACCTTTTGTTTGAATGTTTTATGGTAATTGTGGCTTTTTTGGGATTTAAAGTGGTGCTCTTATTTTGATTGACCAATTCAATGCAGATTGATATGGAAAAGTTAGAGTTTTAGCTCAATCTTGTGTATTTTTCCTTGTCTTTAACTTTCTTTATATATTTTATGGGGAAAAAGTAATGAGGATTTTGATTTAGTCAAAAATCATTATTGGAATTTGATAATAATTCATGTTATAATTTGTGTGTTCCTATGTTTCTCTTTCCATTAGAACTTCTTTTCTCTTAATTAAGGAGAATCAGGTTTTTCATGAATTTGAGTTGGATGTAGTATACTTTTAGGTTCTGTTTGGTTTCTGGGAAAGTGGGGGAAAAAGGAAAAGAAAAAGAAAAAGAAAGTAACCCATTTGGTAGTGAAAATAATAAAGGCGACAGGTTTGGAAGAGCACCTGGAAATGGTCAGTTTTCATGAAACGTTGAACTGTCTTTTTGTCACTTCATTTTCAGATATGGGAATGGTTCTCTAGAATATCATTTTCATTTCGGCCCGAGGGGCCCCCAATCAAAACCTAAGCTTATATTTTTGTAAGGGGTGATCTATAGAAGAAATATTGTGGGATTACACCATTTTCTTTAGTTATTTTGCGAGAAAATCCGATATCAGAGGCTAACAAAGGTCCCTTAGCTTTTCATTTAAATTTCACAAAAGTTTAGGTATTGCATAAGTATCTTCCTTCTGGTTCATTTGTGAATAAATTTAAGGTTAGGATTTCAGATGGCATTTCATGAAGAACTTATATGTGGACAAAATTTTAAAAAAAACTTAATATCGGAACTCATATCACTAATGTTGCAAAATAGCATCTTTGTGTTTAATTGTTATTTATTGGAGGGGCAGTTTTTGTCTTGGCTGTTATTGAAGTCGATTACGAATCTATGATCGGTATTTACCTTTGTTATTGTTATTATTATGATGCATTGAGGGAAATAAATTTAATTCCCTTTTTTTTCTTTCAAGAAGTTTTTGATTGGAGGTATAGGTCTTGTGATAAGGTAAAATTGATTTTATTTCAGAGAGGTTAGGTACTAACTCTGATTTTGGTGAATTTCCATAATAACTTGTTTGTCTTAAATGGTTCATTTGACAGGGCAGTAGTTTGGTTTAGCTATTGATTGGCATAAACAAGCTGGTGATGACTTGTTTCTCTTTCTGTTTTAGAAAGAAGGTAGCTTCTTCAATTACACGAACAGCAGAAGTTGATGACGGTACATAACCAAACAGTTTTATTCTTTACTCTTTTTCCTAATCATCGTGAGTATTATTTTGGTGTTTCCATCATAGAACTGAAATTCATTAGCTAAGGTCGGTATAGGCATGGTAAATTACTATTCAGACATGTTATACCAACTATTATGGCTGATTTAGAATATTGACAGTAGGTTAACTCCCCTATGTGTTTCTAAACTGGAATGTAAGTAGTTTGTACAGAAGTGGAATTTACAAATTCCAAGGAGGATTTGTGGTCTGGAAGAGGCTAATAATATCTTATGAACCTTTTGTTTCAAATCTGCGATATGAAGCCATAAGATGCTTGAAGCTCTACTAAGTGGTCTGCAGGTTAGAAACTCCACTTGTTGCTATATTGTCATAGATGGACAATCAAACCTGCCATTAGGCTTCTTTGGTTAACTTGACAGTTAAGGAACACTCTGAAAATGTTGTGTTTCCGTTAGAAGTTTAGTTCCATATGGAATTTGTGGGAAATTATTTGATGCAGGACTTCCATAATCTTGCACTTCCTTAGCAAAGTTGTGCCTCTTGTGCCACTTGTAATGTAGGGAAATTGTCACATTACAGGAAAGTTGCTATTTCACTTTCCAGCATTATCATCTAACTAAACATAGGGTCACAGACTTTGCATCTTGGGTGATTCTTGCTTCTGCTTGGTTTTATTTGAGACAACATCTCTGTCAGCATCTGATACACCGGTTTTGTTGTCTCCTTTAATTGCTTCAAAGTTCTGACAGGTTAAATGGATCATATATACAAATGTATAAGCTTCTGACCGAGTTCAAATTGGTGCAGTGGTTTCAGGAATCCAGAATGTCAATAGGTACAGTTACAGAGAATTGCGAATTGCCACACAGGATTTTAGTCTGGCTAATAAAATTGGGGAGGGAGGTTTTGGTTCCGTCTACAAGGTAATTGAACATTGTCTGATCTTGTCTATGTATTTTTAAGGAATGAGAGATATCTGTGATCGTTCGTGCTCGCACAGTGAGTGGACCATTTGTCTTTTCCAATAACATTCTTTCTTTTGAAATTACTTTTGGATGGACAGGGAACACTCAGAGATGGCACCGTTGTGGCCATAAAGGTGCTTTCAGCTCAGTCACGGCAAGGATTACGAGAATTTTTGACAGAGTTAAGTGTGATCTCAGTAATTGAGCATGAAAACCTTGTAGAGTTGTATGGTTGTTGTGTTGACGAGGATCAAAGAATCTTGGTCTATGGCTATCTTGAGAATAATAGCCTTGCACAAACTCTTTTGGGTAAGCCCACAGAACCTTCCTGATATTAAACCCTATTACATTAATAATCTAGACATGATTATAATTTAGATCCTCTTTTCTTATAGATGGAGGACACAGTGGCATCCAATTTAGTTGGAAAACCCGAACAAAAATTTGCATTGGTGTTGCAAGGGGGCTTGCATTTCTTCATGAGGAGGTCCATCCGCATATTGTTCATAGAGATATCAAAGCAAGCAATATCCTCCTTGACAAAGACCTGACTCCCAAAATCTCTGATTTTGGTCTAGCAAAGCTCATTCCAGAAGACCAGACTCATGTTAGTACACGTGTTGCTGGAACAACGTAAGTTCAGAGATTCATTTTATCTTATTCAATAATATTCATCATTATCAATAAATTTAATCATGGTGACTTTCAATAGTCTGCTATTTAAGGGATTGTAAAAATGGAATGTAAAATACATGTTCTTGATAATACTCCAACAATTTGCATGTGTTGTACAATTGAGAGGAAGGTTGGGTTAGCCATTTAATAGTCCTGCTTCAGAGGTCTACTCCACTAAAATAGTCCTGATGGTACCTGATTGTACCATCTTAACCATCTTACTTTTTTTTTTTCTTTTTTTTTCTTTCCAGAATTAGATGCTTACTTTTAAGAGAAAAGTGGGTTTTGACTCACTAATTTGAAAAAATATAGAAAAAGAAACCCTAACTTTTATAAATCAATTTTATCTTCATTGATTTAAAAATATTTTAAAATACATGTAGTTTTTCATATAAGTCAAATAATTATTTATTGAAATACCCTTTTACTTGATAATATTAAATAAAATTATCAAAAAATTAATTTATCATTTTAATTTGATAAAAGTATCTTTCAAATAAATATATTTTAATTTTTTTATTATATAATATGAAATACAAATCATTTTGGAAAAATTGTCGAGGATCTTCAATTGATAAATAATTTTTTTTAATTCCCTAATTAATAATAATTTTATATCCTATATTATATAAATCCACTCATCTTTTCATCTTTTTTGAATGAAATTGAATAAAAATTATGTTAGCTGACATCAACAATAAAATAAGAAATTTTAAAAATTAAAAATACAATTAAAACTAAAATACTTAAAAATTAAATACAATTAAAACAAAAAATATTAAAAATTAAAAAATAAAATAAAATATTAACTCAAATTGTATTTTTAGTTTTTTCTTGATATCCATATTTTGATTTAGCGAAATGAAAGTTAATATTATATATTTATATTTTTAGCTTTAATTTTTTTAAAAATTTTAATTGTATTTTTAATTTTTTAAATTTCTTATTTTAATTAGTTCTCATGGTAAAACAAAATTGCCAATTGGTATTATTGACTTGACAAGTAAAAGGTTATTTCAGGAAATAATTATCTCAATTGTGAAAAAGTGCATGTATTTTAAAATATTTTTAAATAGATGAAGATAAAATTGATTTATAAAAGTTGGTGTTACTTTTTCTATATTTTTTCAAATTAGTGAGTCAAAACCCACTTTTCCCTACTTTTAATCCAAACGCTTGCTAGGACTCGTTGATAAAGATTAGGCAGGTGCTGCCCCTATGAGTGAGCAGTGCCCTGGGATCTATCTTTTTCATTTAATTTTCTTTCCATCATGTTTATATTTATGGGAATCCAATTTTGGTGTTTGTAGAGGTTATTTGGCCCCTGAGTATGCAATAAGAGGTCAGCTGACGAGGAAAGCAGATATTTACAGTTTTGGTGTTCTCCTCTTGGAAATTGTTTGTGGGAGAAGCAACAAGAATACACGGTTAGCTTATGGGGAACATTTTCTTCTTGAAATGGTATGGATTTCTTGAACGCTCATAGTTTTTATCTGTTTTAAATCCTGAAATGTTGTTTGTCTAGGTTGTCCAGGATAACATTTTAGTATGGAAGTTGTTCCTCCAGAAAACTAAAAACTATATGTTCCAAATTAGCAACGTTGAAACAAAAACTGTGTTGGTTTAAGATAACGGGAATATTTTAGGTTCAGACAGGTTAATATTGAAACTATTCTTTATTTAAGGCATCTTTGGACGCCCAATGTGAATTGAATGGTCTTGTGTTTGTTGAAGCTTTTGAACGTATAGATCAAGCAGGGTGAACATAACCTATATTCCGTGAAATCCTAATATTGGTCCAGTACCATCGGTCATGGAAATGATTCCCATTTGATTAATGGTCACTCGGGGTGAGGGCTTTACACATTAAAAGGCTACTTGTATACTCAATGGAATCATGGAAATGATCGGCAATGCTTTTATTGCGGTGGAATCATTTAATATTTGATACTTGTGCATGTTATAACTAGTGTACATGATGATTAATATGGTCCACTCATTTGATTCTCAATATGTGAGATCTGATTTCCCATCTCAGAAGAAGCTCAATAATATTTCTATTACCCTTATGTGTGGTGTTAAACTCCATTTCATGCGGGTTTGGTTTCTTGGGGAAATTCTGATGGCAGGGGGGGTTTGAGCCCTGTGGTTTGGTTTTCTCACATTAGGCTGTCATGTAATCATCATCTAAATCAGTTGTTGTTATGTTTAGCATGTCTAACACACCTTAACCTGTGCTTGATGAAATGGGGTGGCCTGGAAACAAGAAGTTAGTGCCAAGATTGTCAGCTGAGATGTTAAGAACTGTAAATAAGTGCCTACTTTCAAAGATTTTAACAGGCACAGAGGCATTGAATTTCCTGCTGTAGGAGCTTGTTTTCCCTTGCGTTCTACATGGAGCATATAGTGCCTGGGAATGGAAATGTAGGCTTGATGAGCAATTTTGATTTGTTGGATCTCATCTCAAGATGCATATGTCCATTCTTGCCCACATGAGGCTTGAACTCCCAACGTCTTGCACCTTTTTTTATGGATTCTTTTTAAGAGAACAAGGCAAAAATATTGTGCTTATGATGTAAATTCTTCAAAATGCTTAAATGTTTGAGCAGTTTTGCTCAATCAATCACCTAATTATTGTACAGATTTTCTGTGAGGAGACTGCATAATGGACTCTTGTGGTCATTCAAAATAATCATATCTGCGAATTGGTTCTCTGGTGCAGGTATGGGAGCTTCATGAGAGAAGGGAGCTAGCAGATGCAGTGGACACATCATTGAATGGGGATTTCGACATTGAGGAGGTTTGCAGATTCCTCAAGATTGGTCTGCTCTGCACCCAAGACATGCCAAAATCCCGGCCAACCATGTCTACTGTGGTCAGCATGCTAACAGGAGAGGCAGATGTGGATGACAATATATCCAGACCTGGCCTCATTTCTGAGCTCATGGGCATTAAAGTTGGAGGTGCCCAGAGATACAAGTCTGATACAGCATCTGGCTCAGGCAAGCTGGACAATTCATCATTGTCATCAGGAATGCCCACTTCAATTGCCACAATGACCTTCAATTCAATATATGATCGAAGCGGGTAAAATCTTAGGCATTCTTTTTAGCGTTTTGGAGGTACTCAATTCCTTTTCAGAGAGAATTCCCAGTTTTGCCCTGGGAAAGAATCAACCTTGTTTACCTTCTGTTCCCCTTGTTGTGAGACTCCTGATCTTGTATATTTTGTATAACCCATCATATTTTTTTTTCTTTCATTTTCCAATTCATGTTAACTCTATTGGAGTGTATTCTTTTAGACAAACTAGTCTTCCAAAGCTCAGAAATGCTTTCTCTCTACAACTTCCCAATTAGATATTGTATTTGATCTTGTCAAATGAATGGAAAAAAGGCGATGAACTGTTGAGTGTTTGATGCACTTTCTTGCGGCTTCCTTCTGTTTTCCGATTTTAAGTATGTGAAGATTCAATGCAGATTTTATAGCAGGTACAAATGCAGACAGAAAGCTTTAATCAATGATTGTAAACATTATAAAGATGATAAAAAAACAATTGAATAGAAAGAAGAAAAGAACAGAAACAAGTATATATTTTCTTCCTCTGTTGTAACTGTAAGGATTGTATCTAGTTTCTAGTACTTCTGCAGCATCTACACAACAGAATAAAAAAACAGAGCAGCCTGTATCCCAAGATGAACCCTAGCATCACAGCCAAATTGCTCCATTTCTGTGGCTCTTCGAGGCCTTGCTGTCTTAGGAAACCATCCCCAAACAAACCACATTGGTCTCCCTCTTTTTCCACACATCTCTTCTTCCCTTCCTCTCCTCCGTACTCGTTTATCATGAAGCACTCAAATGGGTACTTGAACAAGCTCAAGTAGTGCATGAAAATCCAGTAACTGGGTATGTTTTTCTCGGCTATGAAGTACCCAGAAAAGAGGAAGAAAGACCCCATGAGCCCTGAAATCACAGAGGTCCCCATGATGAAGTTTGGGACAAGAGCACTGAAACACGCGACGAATGAATTCGACATTAAGACAACAAGCCAAACCACAAGGGAGAAGTAGAGGAATCCATCCATATCCCTCCTCAAACCTACAAGCCAGTAGACAGGAGTGGCGTATAGAAGGGAAACCATCAAAAGGAAAGGAAGAAAGATGAGGGTGTTTGATAGAACATAAGAGGATACTCTATAAGCTCCTCTTGAGGTCTCCCTCATCAAAATTCTTCTCTCTTGCAGGAAAATCGGGAGGCCTTCTGTTGTGGAAGATAGCAAGAAAGTGAGAGTGAAGGCGAAGAAACCAATTCGCGCTTGTAAGGCCATTTTCCCTTGATCATTGTTGGTGTTAATGAACACAGTCCCAAGTACCAGTCCAGCTACTAAGGCTTGTATGATTCTAGCAGCAAAGAGCTGCTTGGTTCTAAATATGATGCTGCAAAATCTTTGTCCTAGGATCAAAACCTCCTCAAACCGAGAATTCGAGTAGAAGGGAGGCTTTTCTTCTCTGTATAAGCTGGCGCATGCATCTTTTTTTTCTTTAGAACCCTTTTCATCTAGAGCCAAGTGGTTGTTGGGAGCTTCTGAAGGTTGTACAGCCAAGTTTTCTGCAATATCAATGGCGAATTCAAGCACATTGACATGCCTAGGAATGCAATGACCAGCAAACTTTAGCCTCTCTTCAAGAAGATTCAATGATCCATTGTGAAGAACCAGTCCATTTGAGAGCAAAACGAGACGGTCAACGAGCTCGAGGATTCGGAAACCAGGCTGATGAATGGTTAAAACAACAGTCTTTCCTTGACCAACCATCGTAGCTTTCAGCAGCAAGATCAGATGCAGAGCTGATGCTGAATCCAACCCTGAAGTCGGTTCGTCGATGAAAATAACAGCAGGATCATGGACTAATTCGGCTCCAATGGAAACTCTTCTTCTCTCCCCACCTGAAATGCCTCCATTTGATCCTCCCCCACCAATCCTGGAACCTGCAACATGTTCCAATCCAAGCTCCCTCATCAGCTCCTTCACCCTACTGCCAGCCTCTCTTCTCCCACCCTGAAGCCTCAAAAGAGCACTATACATGAGAGTTTCTTCAACAGTCAGCAATGGAAACAATGCATCATCTTGAGTCACATACCCCGATTTTCGACGAAAAAGTCCAGCATCCATGGCCTGATCATTCACAAGCACCTGTCCACAGACTCTACCACATGTCCTCCCAGCAAGAACTTCAAGCAATGTGGTCTTCCCAGCCCCACTAGGACCAGCAATGGCAGTGATCTCACCAGGCCTAGCTTCACAACTCACACCCTTCAGTATCAACTCAGGAACCTCCTCAGAACCCCAACCACAACAGACCCTTTTCACCTCATCATACCTACTGCCCAGCTTGTAGGACAAACTCCTGGTTTCTATCCTGTAAGACCCTTTCCGGGCACGCGAAGCTGGTGACTTCACTGGCAGTTCCATGGAGATAGAGGTGGAAATGGAGGAGAAGAAGAACAATGGGAGAGATGAGAAGGAGAGGGAGAGGTTTGGGGTGAGATGTGAAGAAGGCTGCGAGGGAGAAGATGAGCTACCACACCAAACTTGCGTGGTTTTTGCATACAAGTTATTCCCATACAAAGTGGGCTACAGGCACATGCATGTTGAGAATGGGCTTTGGGCTTTGACTTGGTGAGTTTTTTTGGTGTTTGGGGAAATGGGGTGGTTTGTGAGAAGTAGCAAGAAAGCAAAAGGGTTTGTGGGTGAACAGACTGTTGACTGTAAAGGGTTGGTGTTGGTTGCCTCACCATCTTCCCCAACCCTTACCCTTGCCTTTGACAGCTCTAGGTAGTTTGTTTTACTAGTTATAATGACTTTTGAGTTATGACATGGGGTTCTCTAGGGTTTCAAGGTCAATTTGGATTAATTAGGGCTACCAAATTTGGAAAAAATCAATTTTTCTTTTTCTTTTTTGGAATATAGAAGTATGATAAGACATACAATATATATATTTTTAAAATTTTGTAATACTAAAAGATACTAATGTATTCATTGTAATGATAATTTTGAAGGTATTTGATAATCCCAAACTTTAATGTTCACAATAATTTTAAGATATATGTAAAAAATGAACCTTAAAATTTTTAAATCGGTATTATTTTCATCTATTTAAAAATAATTTGAAATACGTGCTTTAATGAGTTATTTAATTATTCTTTAAAATGCCCCTTTTACTTGTCATATCATCGATATTAATCGACAACTAAATTCTTGCATATAAATATTTATCTTATTTTTAGATTTATTATTATTATTATTATTATTTGGGACATAAGCTATTTTCCAAAAAAAAAAATAGTCCATTTATTTGAGGACTTAAATTAGGATTCAATAATTCAAAATATTTAATTAGAATATTAAGATATAATATTGGTGGAGAAAGTTGGTAAACGTTGACGACCATCTTTTGAATCTCAACAATTCATTTTACATTTTGTTTGAAAGGGGAGGAATTTGATTAAAAAAGAAAAATTAATTTGAAATCCTCATATTAGATGTTTGGATTGAAGGAAATTTTCATAGAGAGAGGATCTTAAAGTGTTTGGTGGTTGGGTTTGATTAAGTAAAGTGAAAATTATTTTTAGAAAATAAAATTTATAAAATTTTATTTGATTTTTGAGTTTTTATTAACATAAAATATGGTAATAAAAGTACAATTAATTTTTTTATATGATACACATATTATGTTATAAGATATATTGTTACAAAAATAATATTTTTATGTTTTATTTTTTAATTTAAAATCATTTAATAAAATATAATTAATCAAAATTCAATTATAATATTTTATAGTTTAATAAATAAACAAAATACTTACAATGTACTTTTAAGACAGCATTGATTTGAAATATGTATGGTCTAATATTTTATTCATATTAATATTTATAATATTCATATGCCCTTTATTTTTATTTTTTTTATAAAAAAAAATATGAAAAAAGTGAAATATAATTAAAATTATTAAGAAATTTGTAAAATTTTAAATTATTTATTTTTTTATATAAAATAATTAAATAAGTCAAAAAATTGAAATAGAGTATAAAAATAATTTATTAATTTTAATTTTTAATCTTTTTTTTTTTGTCAATGTTTTTCATATGAAGCGTTTTCTCACAAGAATCATGTGTTTTTTTCATAAAATATTATGAGTTTTTTTTAATGGTATAAATGATTTTTCAAAAATTTAAAAATATTTTTTAAATTTTACTCTAACATATTATTTTTCTTAAAAAACATTTTTAAGACTAAAAATATTTTTTAAAAACATCGTAAAACATACTTTTAGTTAAATATGTTATATTTTATTTTAAAGATATTAAAGGTTTTAAAATTTTGCTTTGATTATAATAAAATAAATGATATTATATAATTTTTTTAAAAAGTTAAATATAATTTTTATAAAATACTTCTTAAAATTGATATAATGAATAAATACTCTACATTTTGAATAAAATTATAGAAATTGATATAAATATTTTCAAATACGTTGATTAAAACATTTTTCCTTTTCGAATTTATTAAAAATAGTCAGGAATCTATTTTATTTTTATTAATTATTTTTTAAATATGTGATTAAATTTTTAACGGCCATGATGGGCACCTGAAATTGAAAAGGGCATCTGTGCAATAACTATGAATTGGAGGGCAACTCTGAAAACTTCTCTGTTGATAAAGCCCTACAAAAACCCTCAAAACCCTCATCTCCTCCATCACTTCCTATCTCTGTATCTCAGGGTTTTACAGAAAACCATGGCGACTCTGACTCGGTGTCTGGCTCGGTCGCTGCCCGCTTTCTCCTCTCTCATTTCTCGCTCCACTCCTTCTCTCTCCCTCTCCACCGCCTCTTGTTCCACTTTCTCACTTCTCCGCCTCCGCCCTCTCTCCGCAGCCGCCGTCTCCGTCCTCCGCCACCTCCCTCAATCGACCAGTGCACGGAGCTTTTCCACTCGCCAAACCTCCTCCTCGCTCAATGATCCAAATCCGAACTGGTCCAACCGGCCCCCGAAGGAGACGATCTTGCTCGACGGTTGCGATTTCGAGCACTGGCTTGTGGTGATGGAGAAGCCGGAGGGTGACCCTACCAGAGATGAGATCATTGACAGCTATATCAAAACCCTTGCTATGATTGTCGGAAGGTGAGATATTTAGGGTTTGGTTGCAGAAAAAAAAAAAAAAACCAATGAACTTGTTTTTTTTTTTTTTTTTCCAAAGTCTCTTCGATTTTTCAATGGTTAAAGGCTTTGTAGTATTGTATTGGTTTCTAAGAAAATTGAACAATTTTCGAAAACAGTTTCCGAATATTAGGGTTTTTGAAGGGTGGAAATACAGGAAACGGTTATCATTTCCGCTACCAAACAGGCCCTTATTTTATTTTTCTATTTACTTCTTATTGCGGTAGAAAGTAGCATTATTTTATGCAATGATTCATCACTTCTTTTTTTTTTTTGTTATGTTTTCTGTTTATGATCTTTTACAGTGAGGAAGAAGCAAGGATGAAGATATATTCAGTTTCAACTAGATGCTACTTTGCATTTGGTGCCCTTGTATCAGAAGAGCTTTCCTTGAAGATCAAAGGTGGGCTCATTTTTCCCATATGATTGATTTCTAGTGTTGCCCGAGATGATGAGGATTTTAATCTCTTGAAATTTGTTATTTCAGAATTACCTCGAGTCCGTTGGGTTCTTCCAGATTCATACTTGGATGTTAAGAATAAAGATTATGGAGGTATGATAATTGTAGGGTTTTGGATGAGGTTTTTCCCTTCGGCTGTATAGCATTTGAATTTATTCTATTCATATTTCTCTGATTCTGGACAGAATGGTTACTTCTTTCTTGTTTATTGTTTGTTACTTCTCCAATTTGTTATGTCTTGAAAGGTCATGAGAAACAGAAGGTGATAAATTTTGATTGGGCTTTCAGATACAAAATCCATTTATTGAGATTAATGGAATTAGTTTATGTGCTCACAACTGAGTTTAGGTTAGAATAGTCCTTTCAACCCCAGTTCATGGTGGATTTCCAACCTTCCCTGTCAGAACACCGTGTTTTATTTACACTTATTTTTTTTAAAACAGTTTTTAGAAGATGGTGCAATACAAGGTTATACCATTGTTTGTGCGTGAAATATGTTTCTTGAAGGGGGGAGAACCTTACTTACATAGCTTAAACATCTCTTATATAGAGTGTGCTGAGCAAATGTTAAAACCTTTTTTATTTGTCCAGTGTCCATCCTTTTCTGGCTCTTTCTAACCCCTATGGCTTGGGTTCGTGGAGAATGTTGTCTAGATTTTTATTTCCTCTGCAGGTTCAATGCTTCTTATTACCATTCATGGATTTTTTTTTTCCCAGTATGATTCTGTTGCTTAAAATTGTAATTGTGCATGCTTTTGTTTTTACTCTTTTGATTACTACATATGTTCTTAGCCTATGTGTCACAAAAATTTCTTTTTATTGATTAGAGGCCTTTCTGAATCCTCTCTCTTAATTTAGTTTTGTGTGAACCTCTGTTTTGTACGGTTTTTTTTTTTAGTGCTTTATTTATTTATTTATTGTTGTTATATTTTCTTTTTTTAGTAATACTATTCAACACATTATTTGTCTCCAATTTTGACCTTATGTGCTAATTTCAACTGAAAGCAGAACATATATTATGTATGAAGAGTAACAGTTCATGAATAGCTGGCAGAGATCGTGTGATTAAGAAACAATCCTTGACTGTTTTCTAATGAAACAAAACACCCTTTTGAGTGTGGCTTTGGTTGGGACTAGAAAAGGGTCTGCAGTTACACACTTTTCCTATTGACTGACACTTCATGTTCCCAAAAGAAGCTAATCACCGCTATATCAGCACCATAATGATGAATAAACAGGTTAGTGTAAACTAAAAACCTATACTTGGAAAATTTTGAAAATTGAAGAACTCATGGGTTAAATCAAAACCTGAGAGCAACGTACCTTATAGAATGCAACATTAGTTGAGGTCTGAACAAAACCTTGAAGGATTATCTTGGATTAATGAAACTTCAGCCCTAGTCTTTTGCTTCTGTTGAAGGGGGGATTTTCTTGATCTTTCAAAGCCTGTATTTATAAGCCATTGAGTTTTGAATGTTGATAATTTTGTGTATGGACAAGATCACATGACAATTTTTTTCTTTTTTTGTTGATAATACAATCTTCACTTACCTATAAATATTGATACACATATATTTGGCTGATGACAGTGGTTGTGAAATCAAACTTAAAATAATGCTGTAATTTCTGAAAGCTGTGAATCTGTTGCTTGCAAATTGCTACAGAGCCATGTGGGCTGGGGGCTGACCCCTCCTTCCTCACTCTCTATTCTATAATATGAACCTTGAGTTGTCATTGTGCTGAAATTAGCAACTCAGTATGATATTGCATATGATTATTTTCTAATTTTCTCCTATTCATTTGGCAGGGGAACCTTTTATTGATGGAAAAGCTGTTCCATATGACCCTAAATACCACGAGGAATGGATAAGAAATAATGCTCGAGCAAATGAAAGGAATAGGCGGAATGACAGGCCTCGTAATTTTGATAGATCAAGGAACTTCGAAAGAAGAAGGGAAAATATGCAGAACAGAGATTTTCAAGCTCCTATGCAAAACTCACCTCCCAACATGGGTGGAGGGCCTCCTCCAAACATGGGTGGAGGGCCACCTCCAAACATGGGTGGAGGGCCGCCTCCGAACATGGGCATGGGTGGAGGACCACCGTCGAACAACTTTGGAGGGCCGCAGAACAACTTTCGAGGAGGGCCACCCAACAACTATGGAGGAGCACCACCAAGCAACTATGGAGGGGGAGCGCCACCAAGCAACTATGGAGGGGGAACACCACCAGGCAACTATGGAGGAGGAGCGCCACCAAGCAATTATGGAGGAGGAGCACCACCAAGCAACATTGGGGGAGGAGCGCCACCAAGCAACTATGGGGGAGGTGCGCCACCAAGTAACTATGGGGGAGGAGCCCCACCAAGCAACTATGGGGGAGGAGCACCACCAAACAACTATGGTGGAGGTATGCCACAGAGCAATTTTGGAGGGGGAATGCCACCTAACAACGCTGGGGGGAATGCTTCTCAACAACAATGGTGGAATGCTGATCAGCAACCTGGGAGAAATTCCCAATAGAGTTACTGCACCAAATGCAGAGGGTAAATATTTTCAATCATGAATGGTGGTGTTTCCATCAGTTCTCTGTATTTTTGTTCCAACCAATCTAGAGGTTCCTGTTAGCACCGAGATTAACATAAATGTCTTTCTTTAGCTATAACACACTTCATATTACTTTGTTCATTGGGTTTGAAATCCTTCCTCCAATATATTCTCTCGAATGCATTATATTTAAACAGCATCCAAGGCATCATAAGGAGTTATGAGCTAGTTTGAATTAAATATTTTACAAATTAAATTTGAATCTATGGTTTGTAAAACTGCCTATATCTGATCTTAAGGTGTTCAGGGCAGTCTTAGGGACAGGTAAAATGCCGATCCCATTGAGAGCTACTGGGGTTTGTGAACACAAGTTTAAACAGTAGGGAGTCGGATCCTAACTCCCTAGTTTTGATCTGTTCTTGGGTGCGATTGCCCATTAAGATTTAAGCCCTGTTGCTTGATTTTCAAATGTTGTAAAGGGTTAGCAGGAAGGTCAATCCATGATTTGGTTCGTGTCATATGTTGGAAGCTGCTCTCCTGGCTAAGAAAACCTTGGCACCTAAGTTTGGATGAAATAGGGCAAGTTGGAATGCCATGGTGGCTTTTGCTTGAGGGGATGGCACAGATGAGTTCCTTTTAGGGTTTGTAGAAAGAGTAATTTCCTTATGTTTTTTTGGCAAATTTATTTCTCAGTTATCTTTTATTTGAAAATGTTTTTATGTTTTTTCAATACTTTTTATTCCCCTAAATTAATTTTGCCCTTTTCTTCTAATAGGTAAATTTTTGTCCCAATCGGGACTTGAACTTGAATTCCCACAAACCCTCCCCATCCTTTACCACTTGAGCCAGGCCTCAAGGGCTACCTAAATTAAATTATTCTTCACATTTTATACCACAAAGCTAACTAGAACTCAAGAGATTCCAACAATTTTTTTTTCCCCTTTTATTTAGTATTTTTGTGATTGAAATGAAGGCTTGGTATAAATGGAAAATGCCCAAGGAAACCATCACTTGGATGGAAAATGTGAGCTTTCCCTTAGCGATGGAAATGGGAGTGACATTTTCCTTTTAACTGCCTTACATGCTCATTGTGGAATGTGAGATTATCCTTGGCCATTGGAGCTGGTTCCAGACTAATTTTGGAAAGGAAAAAAATTGTATTGGGATGTTTCTGTTCCAAAAATTAGATATTTGATAAAGTTTTAGAAATTATTTTTAAAAATTTAAAGAAAAATTTCAAGACCAAAGTTGCATTTTCTGAAAGTCATTTTTTACATGATCTAATACATTATCAAAGGCATTATGAAAACTTTTTTTTTTTTTTCAATTGTATCCAAATATTAATTAATTTTCTTGAAAACATTTTTCAAAATAATTTTCTGCTCTTAAAAAAAAAAAATTCGTACTTAGGTTTTTTATTTTTTTTTATTTTATAAAAAAACCATTTTTTTGAAAACATTTTCTGAAAATTTTCTTAGAATATATTTTAATTATTTTCATTTGTTTTTTAAGAATTATTTAAAAATAATTATTATATAAATACAAAGAATAATTAAATATAATACATTATAAATAAAAGTTATTTTTAAAAAATATTTGAAAACATAAAAAAGAGGTTAAACAAACAAACTATTATCATAGAGAAGATATAACTCATATAAGATCTGTGTTTTAAAACTATTCTCAAAAAAACTATTTTTTTAGAACTATTTTCTTAAACGTTCCCATATATAATTTGCAAAATCTCGAATGTCATCATTTCCAATACACACCAAGTAAGACAATGCAAGCAAAAAGTTTTAGATTGATGGAGATATAAAACAGCATATAAATCATGCTTGCATATCCTCCACCATTGAGTTCCCATGAACTAAAAATCAATCAGAGCCTTTGATTTATGTAAAAGGGTCAATAAAAATACTCTTAAAAGGTTCCCAAAACTGATCAGGTAGAATGATCAAGGACAACTAAGTTCTTACTTATTTCAACTCCTTCATCCTCTAGTCTGTTAGTCACATGAGGAAGAGCTATGATGAACAGCTTGTTCTGAACTGCTCCCTGGAAGATTTTCACTGTAGATCGAAATTTGCTTTGGTTCAAACTGATACCCGAAATGGGGGTGTTGTACAACTGATTTACTTCTTTCACCATCTGTTTTCAGGAAAAAGGTTCATCAGTCTTCTCCATGCCATGGAGAATAAAAGCAAAGTAAATAAAGAACAACAAAATCTGGACTAAAAGAAGAAGCAGAACAATGTTCATTTGATTACAGAAATGATAAAAGTCAGTCCATTTCTAAGCATCATGGTTGAATTTTCGAGTCAAGTTGACAACTTCATCACATTTAATCCCCAGTTCCCAAGTTTAAACAGTAGCAAATATCCATGATATGGAGTGATGATAATTCAGTCATGAAATGATACATCCTTGAAATGAATGAAAATTTGGAACTCCATACCAAGTTGGGAATGGAATTTCTGTTGCAAGATGCTGTGATTTTTCAGTCCCTCCCAATGGACAGAAATCAAAGTGCAGAAAGGAATAGCAGTAAGGAACTAAGAAGCAAATGAACAACATATAAAGAAACTGTCTCCTTGACCTTCAGACATGTTATGTTTCCCATTGCTGCAAAGTAGTGGATCCTAAGCTCATTTAACTCGATCTTGCACTGGACGGGTAACTGGGGGATAGCTCAGTCAGAGCTTCCCTCATTGCTGATTGTGCCCTTTTGCTCTTGGCAGCACGAATCTGATCTGCAAGAGAGACTTCTCTTTGCATTCTCTCTCTTTTTATGAACTCCAGATCCAATTTCTCACAAGCTGGGATCTGAGAGATAACCATCTCCCTTAGACTTGCAACTTGACCATTTATGGATTTCTTCTTGTGAAGCTAAAACAAATCAGAAAATAGGATCATTAGAGCATAGTAGTGACATTGGAAAATAATGGAAGAATTTCAACATGATTTCTGTATGTTGTATGGTATGGGACCTATAGACAGTTCCATCCGGGGGGAGGCCCTAACCTATGCACAAACGCGAGAAAGGGGAATGTGTATAATCAGATGCACAGGTACATTATACTAGAAAAATTGGCAATTTTATCAGGGGCTTAAAGAATAAAGAAATTAAGCAGAAAATTTTGTAATAGTTCCATGTAGAAACCTTATGGCATGTGTTATCTCCTAAAAGGAACCCAACCTCTAAGGTATTCTACACCACACTTTTTGATAAAGCGGTTAGGCCAATATGAGTCTTGGGTTTCAAAGATAAACGCCAAAAAGAGGAAACATCCAACGGGCTCAGTATCAACTCAACGACAAACTTCACAGTCCAAATTCTTTCCCCAGTCCTAGGGATGAAAGTTTCAATTCTCCACCTCTTTATTTCACTGAATTTCCCTTTCCTCTGGCCTATTCCTACTTCCTAATCATGGTTCAACAGTTGAACCAACCTTCTACAATTTTGACCAACTGAATCCCCTTGGAAAAGACTGCTCTGATCTACTCACTTGCCCATCTGCAATGTATGGAAAGTTCATGTATAGGTCATCTACAAACAGGATGATTTCCATAATTTCCACAAGCTACAGGGTTTAAGGCCATCAGGATTTCAGGGCCTTTTTACCTTTGTTAATCTCTCTTTGAGTTTTAAGCCCTTGGCAACTGCTAACTCTTCTTTGTCTTCCTTTGATTTCCTAGTTGTCTCTCTCTTTATTTCTCCTCTTGCTTCTGCTTGCCGTTCCCGCTCTCTTCTCTTTTCAGCAAGCATTGCCATCTTTTCTGCTCTGGCCCGTGCAGCTCTCTCTGCTCTCATCTTTGCAAGTTCCTTTGCCTTTTTCTTGTTTTCAGCCCACTGAAGCTGTTGAAGAGCTATCTCTTCTTTTATCTTATCATAGCTATCCCAATCTAGTTCTTCTTGGTCACTCCCACCTTTCTTAGCCGCCTTTGCTATGCTTTCTGCCCATGACAGATAAAATTTCTCCCTTGACCGTTTCCATTTCAAGCGCTTTCCCCAGACCCGGCGGAGTGAAGACCGTATTTTTGCCTTGCTTTGTTCGCTGTAAAAGAGAATCAGGTTAGGCAAACTTGTTGGAGATGGTAGCATAAAGTTCAATGAGTCAAATATCCATGATGAAAATTGGAAAGGAAAAAAAAAAAAAAAACTAGATAATGCACTTTTCAAGCTATGCTGATCTTCGTAATCTCATATCAATAAACAAGTCCAAAGGTGAACTGCATTTGAAACCAAATTCAAGAAGAATGGATGCTAGCCACAGAAATGAAGTAATGAAAAAGATTGGTGAACCTTGAGTCTCCATACAATTTGCATGCGAACCACCATCAGAAAAGAGTTAAAAGGTTCATCTCAGAGGATGCAAGTGTCCTTAAGAAATCACCATAGCCAAGCACCATCCTTTAGTCCTGGCTAGTGTTCTCAAAATGAGACTGCTGCAACCTATGGAAACACTTGATGGTTGCTACTTACAATCTCATAATTTCGAATCAAATTCCACAATGTCAAACAGAATTATGCTTCTACCTCATTTGAAAGATAAAAAAAAAAAAAGCCACGGTTACAGGACATGCACTGACTATAATTGTTATTGCAAATACTACAAAAGAACTAAGATTCCCACAGAAACAATTGTAGTCCATTAGAAATAATCATTTCATGACCATAAGATGTCATTTTTCAATGGCATTGGACCCAAGCACGCTCTTATATTTTTATCAACCTGCATGTGTCAATACCGCTTCTGGAATGACTGATATTTGATTCAAAAGTTTACCTTCTCAATTCTTGTTCTACATATTTTGAGTTTCAGATTCACACAAACTTCCACTAATTTCCTTCACCCGGATGTAACCAAAGCTTAGCCCAAACTAGTATTAAAAAACCTTAAGTCATCTCACCAGTTTCTTAAATTTCTTGTTTCTAGTTTTAGCAGCTTATAGCATCTCTGAGGTGGAATGAATAAATTTCACCATTTTGGAGTAGAAAACCTTAATGTCAAATATAGGGTTTTTAAAGAGTAAGGACTGCATGATTATTTCCAGATCAGAGATCATACAAGTAATTCAACTTTACATTTCCTTGGTGGATGAGGGAAAAAGTACCTGTGAGTACGGGGACATTCAGACATCTTCTGTCTAACCTGAAAGTTATGAAGCAAAACATTAGAAATTTTTATGGAATCTTAAAGATTTTGACTTTGCTTATGCTGTGTGAATGGTCATGACAAGACAAAAGGTAAACAAGGAAAGTGAGCATAAAAGTTTAGGTTTTGTTTGTCAAGTTACAATAGGAAAGAACCAAAGCCTACAGTAAGAAGAGCTACACAGACATTGTAAACAAATGAAAATCCATATTTGGCAAAATCAATCCTGCTTTTTGTATATATTTCTCAAAAAATCCATATGAACACAACCGAAAAATTAATGAAAAAAAAAAGTCCTAAAACTGAGTGGTTCTTACATGACTTCACCTTGGGATCTCTCAAGGCTTGTATTGTTCTCTGTCTGATCTTCTCACGAGTCTCTGAAAATACACAATAACAACTTCAGAATTAATTAACACTGGAGTAAATCCTAACCTTTCTTAAAAATCCCAAAGTTGAATAGAGGATTAAATTCCACAAAGGGATACCTGCACTATGTTTTCTGCCTTTATTCCATGGAACTCTACCTTTGTTTGCTAGACCTATCTTTCTTCTTCTTTGGCTTTCCTTACAATGATCATTGATATAAATTTCACCCGAGTTGGAATAACTATCCAACTGAACCACCCCATTCAAAGTATGCTTCTTAGATGAATCTGCCCCAAGTTTTGACTCCCCACACTCATCAGAATCAAGTGTTTCTCCTGCATTGATGCTCATTGGCAGTGCTCCAAGAGAGTGGAGTCTTGAGAAGGAACTACTAAACCCAAGAGAGGGTGGCACATTCTTCATGACAGAAACCCGAAAAATTGACTGCATTGTGCTTGGTTGCAAATGTGTGCAGTCCACCACATAGCCAAACAGCGGCCACAAAAGGGTGCCCGGAACACATTCCGGAACAGACAATCTCCTGGTAGAAATCCAAATTTATGATTAGAAACAACCTTCTCATAGGAATAATGGAGCCACCCACTTGCAGAAACCAATTTTTCAGCATTCTAACTATTATCCACAATATACACATTCCGGAACAGACAATCTCCTGATAAAAACCCAAATTTATGATTAGAAACAACCTTCTCATAGGAATAATGGAGCTAACCACTTGCAGAAACCAATTTTTCAGCATTCTAACTATTATCCACAATATACACATTCCGGAACAGACAAGCTCCTGATAAAAACCCAAATTTATGATTAGAAACAACCTTCTCATAGGAATAATGGAGCTAACCACTTGCTGAAGCCAATTTTTTTCAGCATTCAAACTAGCATCCAAAATATATTTACCTATCCATCAAAGCATCCGTGCAATAAATCTATGTCCAATATCTATGGTTATGAACACCCATATACATTTTCCAAAGTTTTCATCCAAAATTTTCCAACTTTTGGTACTAAATTTCCACAATTTTTTCTCAATCGATGCATAAACTCAATCCATTTACTCCCAAACAGGATAAGATAAGGCCAGGTGCTTGGTAATATTCCCGACCCACGTTTTCTTTATCCATTATGTGAGGACCCAAAACAATAAAAAACACAAAAAAAAAAACTTCTTTTCCTCGAATTTTCTAAGCACCCAAACAGAAAGTTCACTAGAGAAGAGAGTAGAAATTGCAGGGAAACCCATTTCTGTAAATGGGTAAACTCTACTGAGCAACCTCGGGAGAGAGAAAAGGAGGAACTTACAAATGAAAGAATGGCATTTCAGAGAGGATGATGAGTCGTGGATTCTCTTCTTCTGCAAACAAACAGAGGGGGAGAGAGGGATTTTACAAGGGCCAGACGTTTTCAGGGTAAGAAAAAGTTTCCAAAGAAATCCAAACCCATGAATATATATATTCGTGTTTTAAAAATAAAAAATAAAACATTGCATATATAATTCAGTTGAGTGGAGTTGACTTTGAAGATTTTTATTTTGAGTGGAGTTGACTTTGAAGATTTTTATTTTTATATATTTATATTAAAAAAAAATCAAAAGATGATAGCATAAAAAAAAATTATTTATCTTTCACTAAAATGTAATTATAATTTTAATATTTTTTACTTATTTAAAAATATGTAAAATTTAAAATATTATATATCTTCAAATTGATAAATGGTAGTTTTTTCCATTCATACTTTCATTCGTTCATATACAGAAAATATATAGAGGGTAATCACCATTCTAAGAATGGGAAGGAATGATACATGGAAAGAATGATATAAGGAAATAACAACTAATATCCTAATATCTTAACTTTCCTAATATCTCAATATTCTTAATATCTCAACTTTCCTAATATTTAAACATTCCTAATATCTCAACACTAAATAATATAAGGAAAGAATGATATACGGAAAACATTCCTAATATCTCAACACTCCCCCTCAAGTTGGTGCATAGATGTCACACATGCCCAACTTGTCTAAAAATTTTGAGAACACTTGACTTGAGATAGTTTTGGTGAGGATATCGGCCAATTGATCTTCTGATCGAATCTTAGGCAATTTCATAATCTTATCATCCAACTTTTCCTTAATAAAGAATCTATCCACCTCGACATGCTTTGTACGATCATGTTGTACTGGATTATGAGCAATGTCACATACAGCTTTATTGTCACAAAACAATCGAATTGGTTGCCTAGATAGGTAACCTAAATCCTGTAAGAGAAGTCTTAGCCATAATGCCTCACAAAGTCTTAGAGTCATACCTCTAAATTATGCTTCTGCACTTGAACGAGCGACAACATTCTACTTCTTATTTTTCCATGTCACAAGATTACCACCTACAAAGGTAAAGTAACTAGATGTAGATCGTCTATCATCCACTGCACCGGCCCAATCAGCATCAGTATATACTTCTATACTTTGATGATTAACATTTTTAGCGAACAAAATTCCCTTCCCATGAGCATTCTTCAAATACCTCAAAATACGCATAATTGCATTCATATGTTGCTCTCCAAGATTATGCATGTATTGACTCACTACACTCAATGTATAAGCAAGATCTAGTCTTGTATGAGCTAAGTATATTAATCTCCCCACAAGTCTCTGGTATCTTCCCTTATCGATTGATACTTGATTAGGCTCAACACACAATTTCAGACCTTCTTCTATTGGTGTATTAACAGGTTGACATCCCGACATTTCAGTCTCCTGTAAAAGATATAAGACATACTTTCTTTGAGACAGAAAAATTCCTTCACTTGATCGAGAAACTTCAATCCTAAGAAAGTATTTCAGAGGACCTAGATTTTTCATTTTGAATTCTCTAGATAGATAATTTTGCAGAGCTTTTCTTTCTTCAGGATCATTTCCTGTAACTACCATGTCATCCACATATACGATGAGTGCAGTAATCTTACCATGTTGCTTTTTCAGGAACAAAGTATGATCTGAATTACTTTGACGATAGCCAAAAGCTCTCATTGACTTTGTGAACCTTCCAAACCATGCTCTTGGGGATTGCTTCAACCCATACAATGACTTCTTCAATTTGCACACCTTCTGACATTGCTTTTCTGACACCATGCATCCTGGTGGAAGATTCATATATACTTATTCAGATAACTCGCTATGTAGAAAGACATTTTTCACATCGAACTGTTGTAATGGCCAATCTAGGTTTGCAGCTAAAGACAGTAATACTCAAACTGTGTTGATCTTAGCTACAGGTGCAAATGTCTCTGTGTAGTCAATTCCATAAGTTTGAGTGTACCCTTTTGCTACCAGTCTTGCTTTAAATCGTTCAATACTACCATCTGCCTTGTACTTCACAGTATAGATCCAACGACACCCAATTGGCTTCTTTCCTGGTGGACATTCTACGAGTTCCCATGTTTCATTCTTCTGCAATGATTTCATCTCTTCATTCATGACTGCTTTCCACCTTGGATCAGCTAAGGTTTTCTACACACTGTTAGGAATAGCTACAGTAGATAATTGATTTACAAATGACTTATTTGATTCAGACAAACGATGGTTAGACACATAGTTGCTCATGGGATATTTGACTTTGGTAGACAATTCAGGTTCATATGTGGGTTTAGGAATACCTCTATTATGACGGTGTGGTAACCGTTTCATAAATGGATCAGGTTCCAAATTAAGAACACCTTCAACAGACGACGATTGGTTTGGTATTTCAGTGAAGACATCTTCGGACCCAAATTGTTGACCACTCATATCCAATTCACCTGCTTCTTGGTTCACTAGTTCAGATTGTCCAGATTCATTCTCCTTAGAGATATGATAATCATAATCGAGAGTCTGAATTTCCTTATGGTACTCCCCCTGAAGTTCAGATTCAAATGAAAAATACATCGAATCTTCATGAAACACCACATCCATTGTAATATACATTTGTCGAGTTGGAGGATGGTAACATCGATATCCCTTTTTGTGCAATGCATATCCAACAAACACACATTGCAATGCATGGGAAGTTAACTTGGTGCGTTGGTGTTTGTGTAGATGCACAAATGCCACACAACCAAAAACAGGAGGAGGTAGATTTGGGACAGTTGGGGCAACGACGACATTAGTAAGAGCTTGGAGAGGTGTTTGGAAGTTAATTGAGCTGGAAGGTACCCGATTGATCAAGTATGCGACAGATGTGATTGCTTCTCCCCAATAAGATATCGGTGTTTTTGCTGCTATCAAGAAAGCACGAACAACCTCTAACAAGTGCCGATTTTTCCGTTCAGCGACTCCATTTTGCTGGGGTGTATTGGAATAAGTAGTCTGATGAATGATGCCATGTCCTTCCATATACTTTTGAAGATCAGAACTTTGATATTCTCCACCATTATCACTACACAGAACCCGAACCTTTGCATTGTACTGAGTTTCAATCATTTTATGAAAATTTTGAAACAACAAGTTCACTTCATCTTTGGTCTTCATCAAGCATAACCATGTCATTCTGGTATAATCATCAATAAAAGTAACAAACCAACGTGAGTCACTCAAAGTTGGGACTTTGGATGAGCCCCAAACATCAGAATATATAACCATAAAAGGAAACGGACTTTTGTTCAAAATTAACGGAAACGAAACACGATGGCTTTTAGCCAATTCACAAATATCACAACGGAAACCAGAAATATCACTCTTTGCAAACAAACTAGGAAACAATTTTTTTAAATAACCAAAGGAAACATGTCCTAGACGTCAATGCCACAACCAAATTTCAGACTTTTTCTTCTTCCCCTCATATCCATCTACCATCAAGGCTTGTTGCAACTTATTTGAATCCTTTGACTGCAAATCCAAGTAATAGAGTTTTCCCCGCTTAATACCACAACCAATCGTCTGTCTTGTTTGGATGTCCTTAATCACACAAAATTCAGGCCAAAAAATGACAATACAAGATAAGACTGCGGTAATTTGAGAAACTGACAAAAGATTGTAATCTAAAGATGGAACAACTAAAACAAAATCCAAATTCAAAGTATCAGTAAGAGTTAAGGATCTTTCCCCAATGACTGGGGTTATGTTACCATTGGCTGTGGAAACAATTTTTTGTGAGGAAGGTCTAAAGGGTGAAACCTGTTTAGAATAAAAAATCATATGATTTGTAGCACCAGAATCAATTATTCATGCACTATTAATAACAGGTGTAAAAGTATTTAAAAACTTACCACCATGATCTGTAGCGGCTATCAATGCAGAGGCTTTCTCAGCAACATTAGCCTCTATTTTTATTTCAGCAACAATTGCAATCGAAGTTTTCTTGGAATCCTTCTTCCGTTGATCACGATTATTATCATTAATAACAAAGTGTTGATAGCCTAAACATGATCTAAAGGTCCATGGTTCAAACCCTCGGTTCCTCATTGTTTTCCTGGTCATACCAAGAGTCGTTGCTTTGAAATTGTGGGATATTCAGATTGGTGGGATCAATCTTATTGCAATGAGTGCATTTGAAGGTTGACTTATCAATATTAGGGCTTGTCTTAGGATGGATGATCACTGTCGGACTACTATAGCGACAAAATATCCAGGATTTCAGTTCCATGGCTTTAATACCATCTTCAAATTGATAAATGGTATTTTTTCCATTCATACTTTCATTCGTTCATGTACAGAGAATATATAGAGAGTAATCACCATTCTAAGAATGGGAAGGAATGATATAAGGAAAGAATGATATAAGGAAATAACAACTAATATCCTAATATCTCAACTTTCCTAATATCTCAATATTCCTAATATCTCAATATTCTTAATATCTCAACTTTCCTAATATTTAAACATTCCTAATATCTCAACACTAAATAATATAAGGAAAGAATGATATACGGAAATCATTCCTAATATCTCAATAATATACACAATATAAATTAAAAAAAAAATTAAATAACATTTGAGTTAGGCTATATGGCTTAACCCCTCGACTTCAACTCAATTCAAGTTGCATTCAGAATCAAAAAATAAAAAAACTTAATTCAAGTTCAACTCTAATATTGAATCCAATCTATTATAGTATGAATCGGGCAATCAACTAAGGTTGATCAGGTCAGCCTGACTCAATCAGTTGAAGTTTCATGGAAGAAAATCATCAAAATTCAAAGTCCACCCCATTTTTTTAACAAGAATTTTTTTTCCTATAGAATTAAAATACTTCGAACATACTTAGCCAACGAGTACGATCATCCATATATACGTGTAGATTAGGGGATTTGCCTCTGAGCCTCAAGTCAACCTCTCTCGTCCTCTCCTCCCAAACCTCCATCTGTTGTAGTCAGCCAGGGGTGCCACTGAAAAGGAAGACACCGCACCACCAACCTTCGCCGGAGCCACCCCACAAGAGCAGCCCATCAAGACCCAGAAAAAAGGGGGAGGTTGCCGTCGGTTCGCCTTCATGCATGCTGTCTCCAGAGTCATATGCTGCTCTAATATAGAGCTTGGGGTCGGGAGGCCAAGAAAGGTCGCTTGTCTCGTCTGGAGAATGCCCATGTGTGCTGTTCAAACGTGGAGTATGACTCTGATGTGGAAGATAATCAAGAGATCATGGGTGGTGGCGGCGGTGGGGTGGTGGTGGGGTTGATAGTGTGTAATTTTGCTGTTCAAGTGGAGTTTAAGTCCAAAATAATCAATTTGTAGAAAAAAAATGGTAAGAATAAAATATTTTTTTATCATAATAACCATAAAATCACAATTAGTAAGGAATAACCTAAAATCATAATCATTTACATTATTTTTTATATGAAAATTTTAAATTTTAAATAATATAAACAATTTGTTTAGTTATTTTAAAATTTAAAAATATCATAATCATTGACATTATTTTTTATATGAAAATATAAAATTTTAAATAATATAAATAATTTGTTTAGTTATTTTAAAATTTAAAAATAATATGATAAAATAATTTTTTTTAATTCATATGTGATAAAATTCATAAAACAAATAAATATTTTGTTTACCATAAATATATAAATTTTTATGGGAATGCATGTAGGCGAAATTATTTTCTCAAAATTTCAAGAAAAATATGAAAAATTAAAGATATATATATAATTTTAAAACAGTCGTAAAGAAAAAATTTATTAAGGATAATTTGTAAAAAAAAAATAGTTTTAAACTGACAATGGAAAATTGTAAGAAATTTTCTCCACTCCAAAACAAACTTTAAGAAAATTTGGTACATCCATAATTTACACTAAAATTAAAAATAAAAAAACAAAATTCTAAAATCTCATTTTTTTTTTAATCGATGCATGGTTATATGAGTTCCCTTTAAAGATATTTGTAAAATCATAGTTTGTAACTATGATTTTTAAGATATTTTTAAAACCACAATTATTAACTGTGGTTTTATGATTATTATGATAAATAATATTTTAAAAATAATATTAAAATCACAATACCATTAAAACGGGGGTGGATTAGAAATAATTTTGAAACCACGGTTAGTAACTGTGGTTATAAGGAAAATTATAAAACCACGGTCACAGACTATGATTTTAAGGATATTTCTGAAACTTTTAAAATCACAATTACCAAAGGTGATTTTTTACAAAAAAAAAAAAAAAACCATGTGGATGCTTACATGGATACAAAAGATTATTTTGATAAATATTTTGAAATGAGTAGTATTCTTACAATTTTTTTCTACTAATGGATTATTTTGGACTTAAACTCGCTTAAGTGTGGATTTGAAGAAGAAGTAGGAGAACAATCGTGGTGGTTTGATTTGCTTATCAACAGTGAATTATTATTGTGTGTGGTGTTCAAATACGTTGTTTTTTGGTTTATTTTTTCTTCTTTCTTTTTGGTTTGTTAGGTGTTATAAATAAGATGAATCCATTAAAGTAAATAAGTTGTTTAGCTAAAAAAGGTATTTGTGATATAAAACACGTGATCATTTAGAAGTCAAATTTTCTTAAACATGTTACAAAGTTTGGTTTCGAAAATTATTGTGATTTATCTTCCAATTGAATTTATAAGTATTTTGTTTTATAGTCTCTTCTTATAAAAAAAAATTATGAATATTGTGTATTAAGGAGTTACGAGTTTTAGGCATATGTAGTAAAAATCCTACGCACATTGTATGATAGGTTTTGGTGAAATGAAAATTTGTGTTTTGTGATATGAGTTTTTGTTGTAATGAATCTAAATGCAAAGTTTTTATACCCGAATGCTCAGTCATCCAATATTCTTACATGTTGGAATTTGATTTATTAATAGTTAAAAAATTAGGTTATATTTGGTTCTTAAAAAATTTTAAGAAAAAAACATATAAAGAAAGAAAATAGGGATAAATAATAGAAAAAAAGAAAATTTAAAATAAAATAAAAATTAGATTTAAAATTTAAAAATTAATTTTTATATATTATTTTAAATTTAATTTCATTTTTTTTGAACTCATTGATATAAATATTAAATAATTTAAAAATACATAAATTTTTACTTAATTTTAATTATAAAAAATAATTTTTCCTAGCATTTTTACAAAAATTAGAAGCCTACGTGTTAATAACCAAACAAGGTGATCAATTTTCCTTTTTTTTTGGAACCCAAGCAATTATGGCATGAATCGAGATGATCAACTTGAAATTTGTGAAGTTACATAAACTTTCTTATTATTGAATTAAGGTATGATTTGGTCAGCCCAATTCAATCAAATCAAAGTCTCTCAAGTCAACTTCTCTAATCCCCTCCTCCCAAAACCTCCATCTGTTGCAGTCAGCCATGGGTACCACTGAAAACGAAGACACCGCACCACCAGCCCTCGCCGGAGCCACCCCACAAGACCAGCCCATCAAGACCCAGAAAAGTGGTGAAGGTTGCTGTCGGTTCACTCCAGAGTCATATGCTGATCTACTGTAGAGCTTGGGCCCAGAGGGGCCAAGAAAGGTGGTGGGTCTGGTCTGGAGAATGCCCTTGTGTGCTGTGCAAACGTGGAGTATGACTCTGATGTGGAAGATAATCAAGAGATCAAGGGTGGCGGCGGCGGTGGTGGGGTGGATACGGAGAGTGTGCAAATACGATGAATATTGGGAAATATTGTGTATTAAGGAGTTATGGGTTTTGTTTACATGTAATAAAGATCGTATGTATATCGAATTATACGGGTTTTGGTGTAATGAAAATTTATGTGTTTTATGATATGAGTTTTTGTTGTAATGAATCTAAATGCAAAATTTTTTTATACCGAAATGATACGAATCATTCAATTTTTGATATGGTGGAATTTGATTTATGATTAATTAAAAAGTTAGGTTAGGTTTGACTTTCATAAAATTTTTGAAAGAAAATATAAGAAAAAAAATAAAGAGAAAAAGAAAAAAATTAAAGTAAAAAAATTATTTTTATAAGTAATTTCAAATTTATTTTCACTTATTTTAATTTATTGATATAAAAATTAAATAATTTAAAAATATATAAATTTTTATTTAATTTTAATTATATTTGATTTTCTTTTAGTTTTTTGCTATGATGCATAATTTTTCTTAATTTTTTTCCTTGTTATTTTTTTTAAATAAAATAAATAAATAATATTTTTTCTTAACATTTTTTAAAATATATAATTTTATTACAAGAATTAGAAGCATACCTGTCAAAAACCCTTAACCTTATATTCTATTATGAACAATATGTGCTTGAATTCTCAATTTGATGCTAAGGGCTCGTTTGTTAATGGTTTTAAATAATAATTTATAATTTTTGAGAGCAAAATAATAAAAAGATATATGTCTAATAATAAGAAAACATAAAACATAAAACAATTTTTTTATTTCTAAAATTAAAGAAAAAGTGTTTTCTAAGAATAAATTTTAATTATTTTAAAAGATAATATAGGATAAATATGAAAAATAATTGAAAATAAATCAATTGATTCAATACAAATAAAATTTATTTTTAAAAAATATTTGAAAACATAAAAAACAAATTGAAAGCATTTAAAGTTCTTAAATAGACTTTTATTTTATAAATTATTATAAAACTGTTTTTGAAAACATTTTTTTTCAAATAAAAAACATTCTCAAACAAACCATCTTAAGATTTGGTGGCCTTTAAGAACAAATCAAATCAGTTTAAAAAAATATAACTTTGTTTTATTTTATTTTATTTTACTTTAAAGATTATAGGTGGGAAAATCAAACGGACCCTGAATACTAATTAGGACTAATTCTGGCCGGCCCAAGCCCAATTCCAAGCCCAACTCCAAGTCCTATAAACGGCACCTTCCGAACACGCTGCTCACATTCCCAAGTCTTTACTCTTCAACAACTGTCTGAGTTCTCCACTAGGGTTAGGGTTTAACCGAGGATCTCTCTAGGGTTAGGGTTTTCACTACCATGGACGCCACCAAGAAGAGGAAGATGGACGAAAACGGCCTCGTATCCACCGACGGCGACTCCCTCACCAAGCTTGCTCCCGAAGACGCCCGCAAAATAATCGAGCCCTTCGGTCACGATCAACTTCTCGAGATCCTCCAGAACGCCGCCGTCCGCCACCTCGACGTCCTCGACGCCATCCGATCTATCGCCGACCGCGACCTCACCCAGCGCAAGTTGTTCATCCGCGGCCTCGGCTGGGACACCACCACTGAAGGGCTTCGCCAGCTCTTTTCTGCCTACGGCGAGCTCGAAGAGGCCGTGGTGATTCTCGATAAGGTCACGGCAAAGAGTAAGGGTTACGGGTTTGTGACGTTCAAGCACGTGGATGGGGCTTTGCTGGCTTTGAAGGAGCCCAGCAAGAAAATTGATGGGAGGATGACGGTTACGCAGCTTGCGGCTTCCGGGTTGTCGGGTCCGGCCTCGAACGCGTCGGCGGTGGATGTGTCCATGCGGAAGATTTATGTGGCGAACGTGCCGGTGGATATGCCAGCGGATAGGCTGTTGGCGCACTTTTCGTCCTATGGGGAAATTGAGGAGGGGCCGTTAGGGTTTGATAAGCAGACAGGGAAGTCGAGGGGCTTCGCTCTTTTTGTGTACAAGACTGCTGAGGCGGCGCAGGCCGCTTTAGTCGATCCAACGAAGATGATCGATGGGAGGCAACTGGTTTGCAAATTGGCGATAGAGGGGAAGAAGGGGAAGACCGGAGGTCCTGCTCAGGCGCCAACTGGGGTTCCTGGAGAAGCGGGACACGGTGACGGGCTTGGAGTGCCACCGCAGGGGTCTATGCCCGGTTCTCTTGGTTCGCAGTATCCTGGTGGGCCAGGTGGGATTTCTGCGTATGGTGGGTTTTCCGGTGGCCCTCCACCGTTGGGTCATCACCATCCTTTGAACTCATCCTTGCCATCATCGCTCGGTGGTGGGCCGGGGTTGTCAAGTCAGGTTCCATCATCTTTGGGTGGCAGTGCTGGGTATGGTGCTGGGTTGGGTGGTCCTTATGGTTCTGCCCACTATGGAGGGCCCAATTCAGCAGGCTATAGCGGGTTGGGCGGAGCTGGAGGATTGGGAGGTGCTGCTGGGGCATTAGGAGTGGCTGGTGGTGCACTGGGCGTTGCTGGAGGTGGGTCTTCATTGTATAGGTTGCCACCGAGTACTGTTGGAATGCCTTCAGGTGGGTATCCTGATAGTGGGCACTATAGCCTGTCATCTTCCTCGGCCTATCCTAGCCAGATCCATCAGCCAGCAGGGACGTCTCCGGTGCCTAGGGTTCCACCAGGGGGAATGTACCCAAGCGGCCCCCCTTACTATTGAGGTAGTTTCTGCATTTTTATGTTTTCAGGTTTCAGATTGGTTTTTATGATTTTGTCTGTCACTTGGGAGAAGTAGGAATTTTGCGTGCTTTGATGATTAGTTTGACTGTCTTGCTATGTTTGTGCTTGATATGTGAAGACCTCCCACTCTTCTGACTTTGTAAATGTCCTAGTTGATTATTTCTTTTCTTTGTCTTCTCCTCTCCATGGATCTTGTATGGTGATCCTTGTGCCTTCTTTGCATTGCTTGTCCGTGTGTCTGTGTTTCCTTTTGTGCTTGATTTGTGTTTTTTGCCTTTGCTTTCTCTTATTTTTATAATTGTTTTATATGGCTAGCTTTCTAAGGGACAATTCAAGGCTTTGTTTCAATTTTCATTGTTGTCTTGTAATTTATTGTCAAATTACTTGCTATGCATGTTGCTTTCTGATGATTTCTTCCTGTACAGGAATGTATGTTTTGCGGTATTCATCAATTCTTGTCATTCCTTTTGTCTCTTTCATATCTTTAGACATGAATTAATTGAATTTGTAAGGATGGGTGTTTTATACCTGAGCAGAGCAGATAGTGATGCGACTTTGGAGGTGTTGGTGGGTTTGTTGGGGGTTATGAGTGCTTGATTAATCTGATACATGGCATTCTAATGGTTTCTTTTGGATGACAAAATTTGGGTTGAACACTTAGTTCTGCCTGAAATTTGACTAGGTTAGGTGCTCAAATATGGTCTTACCAAAATTTTATCAGGTTTTTCATTTAGTGATATATAATTTAGCTATTATACTGTGGTGTATGTATTCCATAGTTGAGTTGTAAATGCAGATGACAAAGGGGATTGGACTTTTAATAACCTGGCTTTTCTAAACAAGTTTTAGACAAGAATCCTTTTTGGTGAACTTGTTTGGAAAACTATGAACTGTACAAATTTTTTTGTTGGGTTCCTTTTTTTTTTTTGGGTATTTTTTTCCTTCTTAAAAAAGAAATATGGAATCAAATCTGAAACCTTCCTCATCCTCACCCTAACCCTTGGCCACCTGAGCTAGGCCTCAGGGAACCCTACAAAGATTGTATATATGGAAAACCATTCTTTGCTGTTGCTTAGTTTGTGGTTTTAACCGGGTGTATGGTTATTTCAATGTTTCAATTGTGGGTTAGCTTGTAGTGTAGATGTTAGGAAGTTAAAGCCAAAGTGTTAGCTGAGTGAGTTGTTAGTCATGCGTTGTAGGATTTATTACTTTTAAATGTTACATGGGAAGGTATTTTGTTTCTACTGCATTGTGGGAGGACTTCTTGGTGTCTTGGTTTCCACTACTACATTTTTTTCTCTTCTTTTCCAGAAAGCAGTAATATATATATTTTTTTCTTTTTAATGATACCCTTCCAGAAATTAGTGTTGTTTTTGGTTTGACATTTGTGCATAAAAATCTTCCATTGATATTGCTTCCATTCTAGCTTGATTAATGGTAGGGCTGTTGTATGGCATCTCAGCCACCCACAGCATGGGGAAGTTGAGTATTGAAAATTACTTGAATTTGTCTTCAGAAAGAGGAATTTGGTTTGAAGAATTGTCTTCACAGATGAGTTATGTAGTGCTTTATATTCATTCTATGGGCAGCCTAGATGTTGCCTTAATTTGTTCTTGTTTTTTTCTGGTTGAATACAGCATACAACTATCTTAAAGGAGCACAATCTCTCCAACCTAGATGTTGTTAGGGAGTTAAAAATAAATATGGTTTGGGGCACTCTTGCAAGGTCATAACATGGAATGAATTCTAACAAGAGAATAATTATAAGAGAGCGCTGGGGGCACTGTACTTGTTTTTATAACCTCTTTAGTTTATTTTATTTTATTTTGTGTCTCATTTTGTTGTATATCACTTTAGCACCT
The DNA here is from genome assembly GCF_030704535.1 of Vitis vinifera. NCBI lineage: Eukaryota > Viridiplantae > Streptophyta > Magnoliopsida > Vitales > Vitaceae > Vitis > Vitis vinifera. The sequence continues at coordinate 1,693,230 of NC_081823.1, forward strand.
GTGAGGAAGCGGTGAACACTAAATAGAATGTTGTGGAGAACTCACTTTAATAAGAATTTTCTTTGCCAATATTTATGGTGAAGTTCAGAATTAAAATAAACACAAATATTGACCTTTAAGGAGCAGAATCTTTACACAGCAAAATGTCTTTTAAGGAGGTAAAATCAAAATGGTGTATGTGGCATTCTTACTGATTATGAATGAGCTTTAACAAGAGGGAAAATGAAGGAGGAGGGGGGGGGGGGGCAGTTGGGTTTGGCATCCAGTATTGATTTTACATCATTAGTTTTGTTGGGGTTTCTTCTATTTATTACCATTCGTTTGCATTAAATTAAGAATTCTTTGCATGGGTATTATTAAGCATGGAAACTTCTTGTAGTTAGTCTCTGCTTCTTGTTATCTATGTTGCTTGATCATGTTGCATGTTTATGCTTTAGATGTACTGAATGAGTTACAATACATTTTCTGCGCTTTGTTAGAATACTTAAAATAGCCATGAAATAAACTTGAGGCTTTTAGATTTAAGTTAGTATACTGTATATGAGTTTCCCACATCAAGGACTCAATACAAATTTACAGAACTTGAGTAAAAACAAAGGACTTGAGTTTCCCACCTCAATATTTTCAGATTTGTGGCTGCCTGGGAGAATTCCCATATAGATCCTGTTCATGGAAATCTCTTGCTCCTGCAATTCTCAACTCCAAGAACCTAAAGCTAGCATCTTCTTGTTGCCTCTGGATCCCGTTAATAAGTGATTGTTGTTGGGATGTTAGTATATGGCTCCAGTTGTATTTAGTGCTGTTTTATATGGCTGTTTTATCTGTAGGTGCATCTAGGTTGGATCTTGCTTGGTTCAGAGCCTGCTTACGTAAGGATAGATGTATATTAGGTTAGGGATCTGGAGTTATCTATGGTTGTTGCTGAGCTGTATGTTTGGGCCTTTATAGAGGTGACATCCAGGTCCTGCTTGTTGGCTTGGCAGTTCAAATGACCTTTTCAGTAGTACCCCCCATACCCCCTTCCCCCTCTACTCCCACCCCACAAACAGGTGCACCAAAAATAGGAAGGAAACTTGATATACATGTCCTGTGAATGCTATGTAATTTTTTTTTGCTCCACTTTGTTCTCCTTGAATATATTTTTGTCATAGGTTTCTGCTAATCTCTGTGCGTTAAAGAAAGAAAATTGTTATTGGTTTGAATTATTTTAATATAATTTGAAATTAGATTTAGAACTTCTATTCAAATTGCTATGATTCAAAATCGGACTTGGAACTTTTTTTAATAAAAGTTATTGTTTTAATTCTGAATAAGAAGCTGTCCCTTTCTGACTGAGTAATAAACATGAAGTGGATAGGAATTAGGACCATATGTATCTGGCTGCTTGTTTGCATGCTGGTCTTGTTTTTAAGATTTAAATGTAGAAATTAGATTATCAATGCCTTGAATTATATGAAATCATTTTGCACTTATTGGTTGGTTGGGAAGAAATTTAGTATATCATGTATTCAGCTGCTTCTATAAGAAGGTGCAGTAGTTGTTTGCTTTTTTTATAATTTGCTTTAAGTTAGCATGAGCTCTGTTTTGCATGATGAATGTGAAATGATGGATTGAATTGTGAATGGATGTTTGATTCAGGTGTTTGACAGCTTTTTGGGCGCAGATGCTTTTAGTGGTTCTGGTGATTGCGTGAATGGAGACCGTATAAATTCTCGTTTGATGAGTTTATTACCTGTGCATTAAAGGCCACTTCTTCAGTTCATCTGCACCTTTGACATGTGGATCATTTCTGAGTGATGATGGTAGTCAGTTACTGAGTTAGACTAGTTTCTGTACTTCTTATCTGAAACCAATGTGCCTTTTGGCTTTTATATTATAAATAATATAATTTTCATATTATAAGTATTGGATTTAAGTTTTACTGCCTAAGTGTATGGTGGTTGATATTAAAACTGTTCTTTTACATTCTTGCAATTTTCCCTGTGTGGTGGTTTGTTTGGCTCTCTCTTAATTTGGGTGGTGCTCATGTGGTTTGGTGTGAGAAGAGCTATAGCTATGGTTGCATATGGGTAAAATATGTATTTATAATTTTGTATACCTTATGGCTGTCAGCATTTTTTCATAAGAAATGATCCGTCTAAAATTTAAATTACCAACAAATGGATAATGTAAGAAGTAAGTATGCTATGGATAGTAGTGGAAGGAGTAAAGCTCAAGGTAAATAACTATAGTGATAAATGATGAGGGGGTTTGTCAGTCCTTGGTTTGCTATTGTGGCTTGTGTAAGTGGAAGGAGGACTTGGCTAACCTTTATCTCATACATTGCAGGGGTCACATTTTTTAGCATCTTGTATTCTCCTTCTTTTGGTTTTCTTGTGTGATACCTTTGTTGGTCAAGAATTTAATGCTCATAGAATTTTTGAGGACATTGAATGCTTGGCTGAGGCTTTAAAGGAGTTCTTTGTAAAGGTCTTGTTTGATTGTTTGAGGGGCTAAGCCTTTTTTTTTAACTTTTCTTTCTTGGGGTTTTCTATAGGGTGGGTTGTGGGGTTTGGTTGGAAGTGTGTCAATTTCTTGGTGACAGGGCTAGATTGTAAGAGGGCCTTTGTCTTTGTTGTTGTTGATATATTTTTTTTTAGTGCACGCAATTCACTTCCTAAATATCCAACATCCACTCCCCCTTCTTGATACAACTTTTATTTTCTTATTAAAAAAACGATTCAACTTTTTTAGTTGTGTTGGATTTTGTCTTCCTTTAGTATTTTCATTTCATGCCCATATATGATTTGTAAAGGTTTTGTTTAGTTGGATTGTTTGATGGTTGACACTGTAGTCTGTAGCTAATAAAGTAAGGAATTTGAATGCACTTGCTTAAACTAAAATCAATTTTATCCCTTTGTTGCCTATCCTTTCTTATGGAATCCAAGTTCATGCCAATTGAGATTGACCATGTGAACTAGAATAGGGCCATCTTGTTAATCCAATGAAATACTAGATCATTACTCCTAGATATGACTAGCATAGGTTTTTCATATGGATTTCTGGTCTTGCATGTAGTTCATTGTATTTGTGTATTCCTTCCTTGGGTGTGATTTCCCTTATTGTTATTCTCTCACTCATATAGTTCTTATGTGAGGTACAATCCAGCTGTACATACCTTTGTTGCTTCTTTTAAAACCTTGTATGTGGAAGATCAAATTCAATTTATTTGTTATGATCCCTCATATCAAGTGCTATGCTGCTCTTCTTCAATAACTCTTAAAGCTATGAATTCATTGGCTCATCTTCCATTCCAATTGAGGAATCAAGAGTCCTCTTTTTCTTGCCTACTACTAATTTTTGTGTACCAACACCTCATCTAGATTTCTAAAGACCCTTAAAAGTTTAAATCCGTCATCAACCTTTGAACCTCCTATTGAGATACATAACCTAGGAAGCACTTTGGTCAATCTACACTCCTAATAAGACCTCCAACAACATACAACTATTCACCTTAACAATATGGTATTTCTTCTTTGGAGAAAGTCCATACTCCTTTATTTATATATATATAGGTAAAGAAGATTTGTATTAAGAAAAGGAGAGTATACACAATGTATACAAAATAGATAAAAGACCAAAAAGGGTGCGAAGACATAAAAACTTGCTATCGCGCTCTTACCAAAAATCTATCCAATCAACAAAGTTTAACAACGATAAAGAACCATCGTCAATATACAATCTAATCCAATCCTAAAAAAGATACCAAAAAGAATTTTTAATTGTGTGGTCTATGCTTTCATAGTTGTCAATAGCCCTTTTATTCCTCTCCTGCCATAAAGTCTGAAACAAATACAATAGAACAACCTTCCAAGTCTTTTTCCTCTTTTTTACCAACAAAGGACCCATGCCAGCTCAGAAGGATCTCTCTAACTGAACAGTGCATCACCCATTAAATATTGAAAAGTGCAGAGATTAGTTGCTACAGAAGACAAGTTTTTGAATAATGAATGAGGATATAGTCACTTGTTTCTTCTTCTTCCTTACACAAGAAGCATCTATTAAGAATCTTCCAGCCCCTCCTTGTGAGTTGATCTAGAATCTTGTCTCAAGTTGCTTCCCAAGCAACAAAGTTGATTCTCAGAGGCACCCAAGAATTCCAAACAATTCCATAAGGTAGCTACTCTGCTTTCCTATTTGCCAAAGAGAAGTAGGACTTAATAGAAAAAGTACCATCCTTTGTAGGCAACCATACCATAACATCATTAGTCTCCAAAGTTCATATTCCTACACACTATAAGCAAGCAATGGAACATGAATATTGAATAGAAGTGAAATTCCAAGCCTTGCAAGGTAATAATACTTGGGAAGGGTTTTGTTCCTATACCTCCAAATTCTTCAATTATTAGGATTACATGGATTTTGATATTTTAAGTTAAAGTGGCTCTTTGGGTATGACTCAATTAATGGACCACAATTGTGAATGAGGGTACAAAATTGACCATGAAGAGACTTCAATACTAGTTGCCTAAATGATGATGGGGTGAATGATTTTACCTATTGCATGTGTCAACCATTTGTCTTTATACCAAATGGATGTAAAGAATGCATTTCTCTTAACCAATCTTAAAGAAATTGTGTACAGGAAATAATCCCTTGGATAACCATTTTCAAACCATAATCATGTTTATCAAAAAATATCTTTATGGATTAAAATGAACTCCCAATGCATGGTTTGACAAGTTTGAATTGACTATAAGCAAGGTGGTACATGAATGTTAGGGTATGACAATGGGGGCAAAACTTTGGGTGTTAGAAGATAATCATGCTTGGTGTTTGGTTGTTGGTCCTCTAGATTCTTCAATCACTTGAGTTAATGGATTTTTTGTTTTTCTGTTGAGAGAAAATTCAATGGGTCTTTTGTATTAATGTGTGAACCTTTTTGGCTATTAGCATCTGTCAACCATTTTTCTTCACGCCAAATAGATGTAAAGAATGCATTTCTTCAACACAATCTTAAAGAAATTGTTTACATGAGGTTCCTCCTTAATATCCATAGATGACACAAAATCATGTTTGCCAACTTAAAAAATCACTTCATGAATGGAAACAAGCTCCTTATGCTTGATTGCTAAGATTCAATCAATTATAGCTGAATTAGATTTCAATGGAACCTCATTTCATCATTGGATTTCAAGGAAAACTTTAAATGACCTCATTGTTTTGTTAATATACGTGATGGTATAAACATTATGGGCGGTGATAGCAAAGGCATTAAAGAGTTGAAACAATTTCTTCATTCATCTTTTTGTATGAAAATTCTTGGTACAGATTCCTTTAGTATTAGAAGTGTCCTATTCCAATATTGGTATTATTATTAGCCAATAACATTACTCTAGATTTGATCCAATTGACCAATCTAATGTGACTATGGTGCTTCTATTTTTAATCTTTCGTTATACCAATGCCTTAGGTAGGAATCTCATATATGATATTTGTTACCATTACTAGACCTGGTGTTCCACAGCATTCATTTATTTGTGTCACATACTTGACAACTTGTCCTTACCATAGTGTCATTCATTAGCGTTCATTGCATCCATACTCCTCTTTTTTCCTCATCAGCTACGTTGTCGGGCAAGGTGCCTAGACACTTGATGTTTCAGGGGCCATTGGTGTATGTTTTTAGAGGGGACTTTTTAATATCTTGGAAGTGTAAGAAGTAAGGTTGGCTATCAAAATCATTGATGAAGTCTAAGTACGATTTTGTATTGAGATAGTTTTGAAAATGTTTGGTTTCAAGAACTTATTCAAGACCCAAAGGTTCTTGTTATATCAACTACACCATTTTAAGCAAACAACATTGGTACTATCCTTGCCTTGAATACTCTCTATCATGAGTTTATCAAGTATGTTGAAGTAGATCTACACCATATCCATTCTTTTGCAAAATATTCTCCTATGCCTTGTCTCCCTCATAATCAAATAGCTAATATCTTCACAAACCCTATGCCTAGGGAATGGCATGACTTTTGTTCAGTGTGGTGCTTCTTAATCTCCCCCTCAATATGAGAGAGAGAGAGAGAGAGAGAGAGAGAGAAAAGGGGGGGGTGTGAAAAAGGATAGGGTCTTCTTGATATGCACAACTAAACCATCGCTCCTATGCATGTCATCACACAAATAATATATATTATATTATATTCACACATACTATTGTGTTGTAGATAATTCCTTGTCATAGTTGTTGCCTTGTGAAACACATCCTCTTTTTTTTTTTTTTTTTTGTATCTTATATTGTATCCACGTGTAGTTCTTCATGCAAAAAACAAAATAAATAAATGCTTACATGGGTGAAATTCATATATATCGGAAGCATGAAGTGTAGAATAATATAGAATCAATTTCAAGAGAGATAATTGGATCTAAGGAGTTAAATTATGCTGTACCATTTAAAAACATTGATCAATGGAGTTTTGAAGATTTTAATTTAATAAAATGAGTTTAAAGCATAGATTAATCACATGTATACTTATATGTATTGTTGATATATATGTCTTAGTATTGTTGATATATATATATAGTAAAAAATTTATTCGACAATTACCATTTTTTCAATGTTAATATTCAATTTACATGACAATTCTATAATGTTCATTGCAAGAATAAATTCACTTTGAACATTTCATGCACTTGCACTCCACAATAGGAATGTAGCTTTTTGGGTACAGTTGTTTAACAAGTAATATTATGATTCTTTTAAGGACAAGAAGCAAGAAAGGTTTGGCGGGCAGCTCCTCTTTGCTTATTTTGGACGATTTGGAAGGAAAGAAATATGATAGTTTTTGATAATGAGGTCCTGTTGGTTCAAAGATTGAAAAATTCCTTTATTTGTAATCTCTTTTCTTGGGCTAAATCTTCTATAGTTGTGGGCCCCTTAACTTTGTTTAACTTTGTGGACTGGTTGGGTTCTTGTTGAGGGCTGGTGAGTGCTTGTCCCTTTTGTTTCCTGTTTTTAGATGACGCTTGTATACTCCCTATATGCTCTGGGTCGCCTTTCAAGCACCCTTTGTCTAATTTATCCTTGTGCGTTTATCTATAAAAAAAAAAATAGGATTCTTTTAAGGAAAAAAAAATTTTGAATATGATTTTTCTTAGGAACTGAAAAATAGTTAAAAGATGTATGTATTGTTTTGTATCATGCATCATATCATGTATCATTTATGTATCTTAAGGTTAAGATATGCTAGATTTTATTAATTATGTTGTGCATAATAAGTTCTTAACAACTATGCCCCTTGTATTTATTTTCTTTCCTTTTGTGTAATTTCCTTTATTTGCCCTTCTTCCTTTACCTTTCAATTTCCATTTAAAATACAATCCAGTTTTAAACACCTTTCTTGCTTTGTAAAATCTAATATGAAATCTGCCAAGGGCTCTGTACATGAGAATCGACTATTCATAATGCTATGGATGTTTGTGTGCTTATCAAGGAAAAAAAAGAAGATAATGGTATAGATGTTGATGGGCGATGTGGTGGAATATTTGGTATGGTCTTTGGTGGTTTTGCTTTCCTTTTGGCTTCTTGATGCATATTTGATTATGCTCCCTGTTCTGGTTTGTCCATTTTTCTAGATGTGCCTAAATTCATAGGGTCATGAGGTTTGGAGTTTTTTTAGTGGGTGTTTTTGTTTCATTGAAAAGATTCCATGAGTTTGTACCTTGTATTTGTACCAGTGATGATTCTGTGGGAAATTTGGATTGTGCAGAAATGGTGTTATTGCCTGTCCTACACTTCTGTTCCCTTTTGGTTGCCTTGTCCAGACTTTTGTTTCTGATTTATTATGAAGTTGAGTGTGTATGAAAACTGTTGAATTCCCAAAATGTAGTGGCTTTGTTATTGAATGACCTGTTGTATCCCTAGTACTCAAGATTAGTGTGCCAGAAGCTCAATGTCTTGTAGGAGACTGTTCTGTAGGTTAAGAAGGCCAGACTGTTCTGCTTCCTCTCCTTAAAGTCCCTTGTCAAATAGGCCAAACCTTGCATCTATTAGTATGACCATTTGTGTATTCTTGGATCAATCTGGGTTACCTTTTTCATTCAAGTGACTGTTTAGGTTCATGTGACATTGATCATCAGTTTTAGTTGTTTCCTTCTTATTCTAAGTAATTGTGTTTTCACGTTGATTCGGATTAATGTTAATATTCCTCCTCTCATCAATTGTTCAAATTTCTGTGAATTTTGTGCCGGAAAACCTCTGGTGTCTTGTCTCTGAGTCCGCTGGGCATGACAGAACAATGATGTGAACATGTGTTCATATGTGAATTATTTCACATACTAACATTTGCAGAAATTCAAACCGGTCCCCCCAGCAATTGCAGTTCAAATTGGTTCTGAGTTTTCTGAAATGTGTAGGCAGATAATATTTTACTGCATTTTGGAAAAACCCATGACATGGAGGAAACCTTTGTATGTAACTTTACTTTTTTTTTTTTTTGGTTTTTAATTTAAGTCCATTTTTTGTGACCTATTGTTCACTTTTCCTTTTTTCCCTTATAATTTTATTAGTTTGAAATTGAAGCATCATGAGGCTCCATAGACTCGTATTGGAAGAGACGGGAAATAGAAAATGTAGAAGATTTTTATTGGAAGAAAATTGGGTCCACTTTTCCATTAGATGAATAATCTAATGATTTAAAGTGCGTTTGGTAGTGATTTTAAGAAGTGTTTCTAGTATTTTTTATGCTTAAAAAATAAAAAAAATTTAAGTGTTAAAAGGAGTAGAAACATTTTCTAAAATCACTATCAAATATGTTAACTATCTTTTTCGAGAAGTGTTTTTGAAAATAGTTTTGATTGTTTTTGAAAACTGATTTTCAATGTCTAATTGAGAATTGAAATGCCTTTTAACATGATTTTTATGTTTTTAAATGTGTTTTACCAACTGGTGCCTTGTTTTTAATTTGATTATTTTTCATGTATATAATTATTTTTCAAAATGATTCTCAAAAACTACTAGAAGTTGTTAAATGTATTTTGCTTTTTGTTTTTTTGTTCTTTTGGTTTTTTTTTTTGTGAAACAAAAATACTGGTTTAAAAAATAGTTGGCAATCAAAGCCTATATTTTTTAATTTTAGTTGTAAAATTAGTTCATTGGTTATTGTTAAACAAATGAATCAACACAAGAGTGGGATGAAAATTAGACAATTTTGGGAATTTTTTTTATAATAACTTTTTGTTCTCCACAATAAAAAGTATAGAAAACACGTGATGAAAAATTGTTTTTTATTTTCTGTTTTTAATAATGTATTTTTTTATTAATAATAGAAAATATGGGGTTTTGAAGAAATTCTTTTAGTTATTTTTTATTGTTTTAATTTGATTTTTTAATGATTATTTTAAGAAATAATTATATAAATATGTAAAATGACAGAAATTATTTAAAACTTAAATAGAATATTTAGGATTAGAATTGGAAGATAGTTGAAAGGTATTTTTGGGAATAATGGGATGATTTGGTAAAAGTTATATGTAATATAAATTATTTTTAAATAGTTGAAGATAATATTAATTTAAAATATTTGAAAATTATTTTCTATATATTTTTATATCAGTGAATCAAATCTTACTTTTTCAAAAATAAAAAAAATTATATATAAATTTAACTAATATATGGGGAGATCCTTCTAAATAAACTTTTCTCTGGATGCCTTTCAAAAATACATACTAAATAGTCATTAAGTGTGTAAGTGTAAACTCCAATCATAAAAATATTAATTATGAAATAATGAAATTTATTTTCGATTACTTAACATTAAAATTTAATTAAAAAAATTATCATCACAGTAAATGTAATGAAAATTAATTAGTAATTTATAAAATTTTAAACTAAGAAAAATAATAAATAAAATAGGTTTAAATAAGTATGGAAAAATAATTTTTAAATTTTTTTAATCATTAACTTCACTTTTTAAAAAAAAAATTAAAAAAATGGATGAGAAAAAAAATTATCTTTTAGATATGAAGGAAACAAAATTATTAAATGAATTATGGAAAGTTCTTTACTTTATTCCAAAAAAATTCTCTCAAATTTTCTTCTTTTCAATCCAATTATCAATATATTGCTCTTTTAATTTCTAACCCTATTGATACTTTCCCTCTAACCAAACATCCCTAATAATGGGACAATTTAGCAAAATAATAACTGTGGGATAAATTTGTTTAAATTTTTATGTAAGTTTAGAAAAAATTACAAATTAAGAAAAATATTTTTTTTTGAAAAAATTAAAGAGAAAACCCACTTGCCTTCCCAAATTTAGCGTTAGGTATTTGCATCTAGAGCCGATCAAGTGGGAGGTTAACAGTGGTTGCGGAAAGTGACACCGTTTGGAGATTATCGAAACGACGTCGTTTTATATAGTGCTAAACATAATGACATAACCGAAACTCCTTGTATGCCTGAAGCCCACTCTCATAAACCTCCTGTGTCTTCTAAAACCTCTCGCGTCGAGCCCTCACCGGCGACGATCGCGTCTCCGTCGTCGTCGACGGCGATCTAAGGTCACTGGTAAGCCCATCACTTCTTCGCCGTCCTTCTTACTCGGCTTATTTGCGTTGAATTTGGGGCTTTTATGTTCAGTTTGTGTAGGGTTTATGGTTCAATTTTCTTTGTTTTTTTTGCAATGTTGGAGAGGCTTTTCCGTCGTGTTGACTCAGTTCTTGGTAACATTGTGTTTTTTCCACTGTCAATTCGCATAAATATAGTACTGTAAGAAAATGGAATGGTGAAATTCAGCACCTTTTTGCATAATTCTTATGGTATACTATGAAAACAATGCAGGTTTTTAAATTTTTCACAGTCGGGTATATCTTTTTTTTTTTATAAGATTATTTTTATTTTTTTCATAATGTTGTGACTTGGAAATTTGCGCTTGTGAGGATATGGGTGTGTACTGTTTGGTGATGATTGGGGATGATAATAATGTAGTACTCTCGCTTGTTTTTGGTTTTGGTTATTTGGACTGAGAAAACGATGTAAAGTTTTGAATTTTGATGTTTTTTGAGTTTCTGGGTTTATGGAGTTTGATAACATCTTTTAATTGTACATGTTCACGAGGTTTATGTGTTCGGGAATTCATTTTGGTTGCATTTAGTTCAAAATTTTTTATTATTATTAATTTTCTTTTTATCATTTGAGGCTGAAGAAAATCTTTTGTTTGTATGCTCATATGCATAATGTTCAATTATTGGAAAGATACAATATGTTAGTCTTGTGTACTGTTTTTTTTCATCATATGAAGAAGCAAAGTATGAAAGTTTTTGGATTGTATATGTTGTTGGGTGCCTAGCATTTGGGTTCATTACAATTTTAACTTGATGTTCAAGAGTAGAAAAATGTTTGTGAGTGTGTTTTTGTCTATGTTGTGCTCGTGTGTATATAATTTTGTGAACTTGGGCTCTCTGTATGATGATGGGTTCCAATAAACTTGGTATGTTGACATAAGATCACGTTCTGTTAGCTAGGAAATCAGAATTAAAATTGCCTATTTTATTGTGATAATGAATTATTAAGTTAAAGACATGAATGTCAACCACTTATAATCTAGTACTGGAGTCCTTAAAAGCCACTGTGGCTGTTCTTTACTATTGTTGTTGATGTTTGTGGGATCTGTTCTTTATCTGTTTTCTTGGATTGAACCTCACGTCACCTCCAAGATGTTTCTGTTTATACCAGTTTATTAATTTACATCATTTTTGGAATCTTGCTGCCATGTCGTTGAAAGTCAATAAGTTTATTTGTGCATTTGCAACAAGATGATGAATTAATCTTGCTCTGTCAGACTTTGCTGGGGTAAGCTGGATTCTGTGCTTTAACTGAACCATGGTTTTACTATCATATCCAGCCAGCTCTGACTTTCCGGTTACACAGGTAAGGTCTTCTAGGCTTAACAAATATATCTTTGATAGCTCCATTCTTGAGTGATAATTGTTATTGATTTCTGTCAGGAAACTTATTTTTCGGTCAAAGTTATTTTGATTTTAAGCCTATGTTCTTATGCCCTGTTGGTTCACTTTTATAACCACCTCAACTTATATTGGTTTACACTGTTTGGTCCTTTTTCTTCTTAGTTTGACAACTCAGGGTGCTTTCTTTTTTCTTTCTTTCCTTTTTTTTTTGTTTTCTTTTTTTTTTTTTTTTCCATTTAAGCCCTAGGCTTAGCCCAATTTAATGTGTCTTGCACACACTTCATTTTCTTGTTTTATCTGTAAATTCTGCTTCATCACCTTTACAAGTTATCAAGTTTTATTGCACTAGACTGACAAGGGAAATGCTATAGAGGCGCTTTAGAGGATAAATAAATCCTTCCTATTGTTTCCTTCCCACAAATTTCATCTTGAAAGTAGTTGGTACAAATTGGAAATACACTTGCCTTTCTTATTTCATAGGTTTGGGAAGATTGGAATGATGGATCCAGATATCTCCTTTTGAATATTGGATTTTGTAGCATTTTTAAGCATTGTGAAATGTTTATTTATCTAGTTCATATGGCATCTTTTGTGGGGATTCTTCTTTATTTTAGCTTTCATACATTTTTCTAGCTAGAAAAATATGACATAATTGGTATTCAGAAAATCTAATTTGTCTGGGTCTTGACAAAACTTTTGTTCTGCAGTTTTACAGCATCATCCTAGACTTGGAATTGTGCTGTTCTTTTACATTTTGCAAAGGTTGAGGTTTCCAAGACATCGATTCCAGCAATATAATAAATGTCTGCCATGGATTTAAAATTTAAAGGTATAGCCTGGGTTGGGAACATATATCAGAAGTTTGAGGCTATATGCCAGGAGGTTGATAATATAGTGAGTCAGGTATAATTCTTTTCTTTTTATTTTTCTAAGTGTTCACTATCATGGCTTTAACTTCTTTTATCATTTTCTACTAGTTCCATGGGATATGATTTGGTGTCATGTGTGGGTGGGGGTAAATTACTTACCCATTTTAATAGATGTTTGGAATGCCATGCACGCTGACAGCTCTTGGCTGAGTTTGTGCAGTACCTGTTAATTTAGGTTCATTGCAGAAAATATAATTCTTTCACTGAAGCTATCAATTCCTTCTTTATTTAAATTGTTTCCATTTACAGGATCCAGTTAAGTATGTTGAAAACCAGGTCCAGACAGGTTGTGAAAGTATGAAAAAGTTCTGTTCTGATGTTGTGCAAGAGTTACTTCCTTCTTCAGTGGATCCTGTAGAACATGAAGATGAAGCAGTGCCTCTGAAACAAAATGATGAGAACAGAACCTATATAAAGTCATTGACAGGTATTGAGGAAAATCTTGTAGATATTGATTTTAAAGAGTTATCTGTGGGTCTGGATGCATTTGGTCCCATGGAGAAAGTATGGGCTGATGGATTATCTTTCAGTGGGCTTCACCTTGTTGTAGATGAACTGATGCCTGAACTTTCTATGAATTCCATTGAAGGAGAAGAGTTCAGCTTGTCTTTAGGAGAAAATGGCGATGTTCCAATAAATGAAAACCCAGATGTGGATGTTGAAGAAAATTTCAAGAAGGAGAAGCCATCTTCACATCAAGTTTTGGGGTTAAACTCATGTGGTGAGAAAGATTTGTGTGAACCATCATTGTCCAGTGAATATGTGGACAAAAATCATGAAAATGCACAGGTAAATTACTTTCCCATTTTAATAGATGTTTGGAATGCCATGCACACTGACAGCTCTTGGCTGGGTTTGTGCAGTACCTGTTAATTTAGATTCATTCCAGAAAATATAATTCATTCACTGAAGCTATCAATTCCTTCTTTATTTTAATTGTTTCTGTTTATAGGATCCAGTTAAGCATGTTGAAAACCAGGTCCAGACAGGAGGTGAAAGTATGAAAAAGTTCTGTTCTGATGTTGTGCAAGAGTTACTTACTCCTTCAGTGGATCCTGTAGAACATGAAGCTGAAGCAGTGCCTCTGAAACAAAATGATGAGAACAGAACCTATATTAAGTCATTGACAGGTATTGAGGAAAATCTTGTAGATACTGATGCTAAAGAGCTACCTGTGGATCTGGATGCAATTGGTCCCATGGAGAACGCATGGGCTGATGGATTATCTTTCAGTGAGCTTCACCTTATAGTTGAACTGATGCCTGAACTTTCTATGAATTCCATTGAAGGAGAAGAGTTCAGCTTGTCTTTAGTTGAGAATGGTGATGTTCCAAAATATGAAAACCCAGATGTGGGTGTTGAAGAAAATTTCAAGAAGGAGAAGCCATTTTCACATCAAGTTTTGGGGTTAAAATCATGTGGTGAGAAAGATTTGTATGAACCATCATTTTCCAGTGAATCTGTGGACAAAAATCATGAAAATACGCAGGTGATTCTATCTGAGGTTTCACCTGTTTGTTTGGTTCATGGTGAAGGGTTGAAATCACATGAAGAATTGGGAAGTAACTGTGCAGTTGAAACTGAGTTTGTTTCTGACTATTTGAATGCTCCCTTGTCTTCTGAACTAGCCTGTTCGGTTGAATCTTGCGAGGACAAAGCATCTGCTTGTTCAGTTTATGGTGAAAGGTTCCGATCCCTCCAAAAAATAGGAACAACTTCTGATAACCCTACAAATGAAACTAAGTGCATTTCTGATCATTTGAGTATGGTCTGGTCTTCTGGACTGGCCTCTTCAGTTGAGTCTTGTGAGATCAAAACGCCTACTTGTTCTGTTCATGGTGAAGAGTTTCAATCCCTCCAAAGTGTGGGAAAGATTTGTAGTAACTCTGCTGATGAAACTGAGTCTATTTCTGATCATTTGAGTACTCTCTGGTCTTCTGAATTAGCCTTTTCAGTTGAATCTTGTGAGAAAAAAACACCTGGTTGTTCAGTTCATGGTGAAGGGTTCCAATCCCCCCAAAAATTGGGAACAACTTGTAGCAACTCTGCAGATGAAACTGACTCTGCATCTGATCCTTCAAATCCTCTCCTATCTGCTGAACAAGTCCTTTCAGTTGAAACTTGTGGCAACAAAGCCCTTGTGTGTTCAGCTCATGGTGAAGGGTTCCAATCCCCTCAAAAATTTGGAACAACTTGTATTAAATCTGCAGATGAAACTGACTGTGCATCTGATCCTTTGAATCCTCTCCTGTCTGCTGAACAAGTCCTTTTAGTTGAAACTTGTGAGAACAAAGCACCTGCTTGTTCGGTTCATGGTGAAGGGTTCCAATTGCCCCAAAAATTGGGAACAAGTTGTAGTAACTCTGCAGATGAAACTGACTGTGCATCTGATCCTTCGAATCCTCCCCTGTATGCTGAA
Source organism: Vitis vinifera (assembly GCF_030704535.1). NCBI lineage: Eukaryota > Viridiplantae > Streptophyta > Magnoliopsida > Vitales > Vitaceae > Vitis > Vitis vinifera. The sequence continues at coordinate 1,708,521 of NC_081823.1, forward strand.
CAAGTCCTTTTAGTTGAAACTTGTGAGATCAAAACACCTGCTTGTTCAGTTCATGGTGAAGGGTTCCAATCTCCCCAAAAATTGGGAACAAGTTGTAGTAACTCCGCAGATGAAACTGACTGTGCGTCTGATCCTTTGAACCCTCTCCTGTCTGCTGAACAAGTCCTTCCAGTTGAAACTTGTGAGAACAAAGCACCTGCTTGTTCAGTTCATTGTGAAGGGTTCCAACCCCTGGAAAAATTGGGAACAAGTTGTAGTAACTCTGCAGATGAAACTGACTCTGCATCTGATCCATTGAATCCTCTCCTGTCGACTGAACAAGTCCTTCCAGTTGAAACTAATGAGAACAAAGCACCTGCTTGTTCAGTTCATGGTGAGGGGTTCCAATCCCCTGAAAAATTGGGAAAAACTTGTAGTGACTCTGCAGATGAAACTGGCTGTGCATCTGATCCTTTGAATCCTCTCCCATCTGCTGAACAAGTCCTTTCAGTTGAAACTTGTGAAAACAAGGCAGCTACTTTATCAGTTCATGATGGAGGGTTCCAATCCTCCAAAAAATTGGGAACAACATGTAGTGATTCTGAAGATGAAACTGATTGTGTTTCTGATCGTTTGAGCACTCTTTTGTCCTCTGAACACTCTAGTGAGAGCAAAATAGCCAACATGGAACTTGTTTACTCCAGTAATTCCCTGGCAACAGAAGCTTATGATCTGTCCAAACTTTCACCAGCAAACTTTCTCATTAAAGAAGAGAAAATTTGTAATCCAGTTGGGGATGCTCTTTGTGTTCCTGATGTCCCCAGCAATCTCCCATCTTTCAACTCAGTCCCTATTGCACCCTACCTGAATGGGTCGGCTGAGACAGGACATGCTTCCCTCTGTGGTGTGGAATCAAATGGTGGGTATTATGTGAATCTTCTAAAATTACAGTTTCACTTTTCTTCCTATCATAGTTTTCTTTCTTAATTTATGTTTTGGCAGGTTTAGACACCTCCAAAATTAATGACACAGCACCTCAGTCTGGGTCTACTGGAAATAAGTGTGATCAGAGCTGGGAGTCTACTCAATTAGAGGCTTTTATTTCTTTTCAACTTGGTATGTGATGGAAATATATGATGTGAACTCATCTTTTCTTTCTATATTTTCTTTTTTTTACTTAGAACTATTAGATGTCATATTTATGTTCTGTTTGATTGTTGAGAAATCTGTGGAAAAGAAGATTAAATGTGAGACCCATATTTCTGCTGTTTGGTTCCAAAAAATGGGTTATTTCACCTTGATTAAATCTTGTGCTGGTATTTGGATAAAAATAACTGTTTTCCAGTCTGGTTTGGTTGTGCTGCCATTTTCTGATTTTGTTTTCTGAAAAAAAAGTACCAACTGCAAAAATGTGTTTGGTGAACCTTTATTATTATTCTCTAAAATTCCAAAACTTCTGGAGAAAAGAAATTTGTGTTCCAAAGTTTATTCTGAAGTCTTGCAGTTGCAGCAGTGCTAATTGTTAAACATATACCATTGTGCGACACTGGCATAACTGTCACTGTTGCAATTGCTGCCCTTCAGCCCTCTTCCCCCAATAAAAAATGGGAATTTGGTAACTTATCCAAGTGCATTTTTACTGTGTTTAGATTTTGTAAATAAAAAATAATTATAGTTTACCAACCATGTTTCTTTTGCTTAAAAAATGAGAAAAAAAATGGATTCAACTGATCATTTACTGTTTTTGGAAAGAAAAGAAATTGCAATGCAACCAAATGCTCACTTCACCTCTTAAAAGCAAGAAATTGCAAAAATTATTTAAATAAAATTTGCTGCTAGACTTGTGTCTTCTTGAGTGGATGGGGACTTGTGGCTTGACCATGTTGTGGCTTGGTCATGTTTCTTAAGATGTGTTTAGGTGCAGTAACAAATTTTCAATCATGTAACTCTTTGGTGCATTCATGAAGGCTAAGGAAGTAATATGATTCTTGGATGCAGTTTTTGAAACCAAAGCTAGCTTGGACTAGAGGTCATGGTCTTTATGTTGCTTCTAAGAAGCAGCTTTTTCCTTGATTCAAGTTATGGGACCAAAGTGTTAAGTGTCAAAGCTTAATGTAAGGATAGGAAATTGGCATGACAGTACCAGACAGGTTTGACTCCTTGGTTGCTAGATAGAATTCTCCATCTTGTAAATCTTGTACAAGGGGAAGGAAGCTATAGAGGTGGAGATAGTCCCATTGGACATGCCAGAAACCTATGAATGCCTAGTAAACTGGAATGCATCACTTTACAAGAATCTACATATTATAGATGTTATTAAAGCAAACATTCATTTTTTACATCTTAGTTTTTACCACTCTAAATGCCCCTTAATGCTGGATTTGTGTTGAAGATTTGGGCGAGGATATGGTTCTTAAAGTGAAGGTTGAGATATCATTGTGTAGGGCTGGGGTGACCTTCAGTAGGCAAGCCTAATGTTTGTTCAGCTCACTTTATGCATGTGAATGTGCTTGTCATGTCAAAGAAGTGATGGTAGTATATTCATTCATTGGTTCTGCTACTTTGATTGAATGAAAAACTGGAGGTGGGAAAAACATCTAGTACTACTAGTGTTATTGCACCTTTGCGATCTTGATTCACCATAGTGTGTGGTGGGGCATGCTACTGTCTGGTATTAGATGGTTTTCTCCATAGTTGACCTTTCGCAAATATCTATGTTGCATTTTAGATGTATAAAACTGATGTAAGAAAGTTGTAGCAGGACAGTCAGGTGACTCTGGTGATGATATTTCTGGCATGGATACTATTGAATTGTTTGACAAGGTGGGGCCTGAAGATGAATGTGTCTTCGTGGACAACAAAGAACTTTATGCTGTCTCTCGCAGACTGCGAGAGCTCAGATCATACAGGGTACTCTCTCTCTCTCTCTATTTATCTATCTGTATCAAGGCCGTTGATGGTGCTATGTAAATGTAATGGCTTGTCCCAATCAACATATCATAGAAGCCTGAAGTTCTACTACCTTGGGCACTACTAAAAAGGTATATTAAAAAAATGTTTCTAAAAAAAATGCTTTTGGATATATGGCGAGAAATTGATACATGCTAATGGCGTTTGGTTCCAAAAAAGTAAAATGACCTAATTCTTGTGTATGAATAATGGCATTTCATTAGAATGTTATATTCCTCACTCTTTTGTATAAATTTTTTGTCATTTTGATAATCTAGTCTAAGTGAATCTCCTCTTTACCAGAAAAGAATCCAGGATGCTTTTACTTCAAAGAAGAGGAGAGCAAAGGAGTACGAACAGCTAGCAATTTGGTATGGAGATGTGGATGGAGGGTCCAGCCAAAACACACAAAATCTTTTACCACCTTCCACCACCGAGCAGGTGCACATAAAGAAACCTCCTACCCATGATTCATGTGACTCCGAATGGGAGCTTCTGTAAATAAGACAAGAGGCACCTGTAGATAACCTTGCGACCTACTGGTTTTGCAGCCCCTTGCCTGTGCAGATGAACATTTTGATGACGATGCCACTTGATGTTAATAAGTTATTGTTGAAGTCCCTTTTTAGGGTAGATATAATAAGTTAGTTAAACTGACAATGAGCGGTATTATTTTTTTCTAAATTGCAAAGCAATTCCCTGCATGAATGTTTTTATAAGTTAGCAATATCAGTATGGACCCAGTTACAGACTTTTGCTTCGTGTTCTTCCTCGTATACTATTCTTCGTATCTGTTCATATTGCTCCTGGATATAGAATCCTCGATGCCAAAGGCCTAAGCTCATGAAGGGATGCTACAGATAATAAATTTGATTGTTGTGATGATACCATTCCTCTCTTATTTGCATGTTGAAGACTCGCTCATGTTGGGGAGTTTTGATCCCTAAAATTCGCAGTATGGCCATTAGATCCTCTTGCTTTTATACATGCTCTGCTCTTCATTGTCATTGGGGTGGTGAAAATTTTCGGTAATCTTGTAATAGATATGCATACAAAATTTCATTCCATGTATCAGGAACTCCAGGTAAGCACCAGTGGATGCAGTCTGCATAAGTTTTCGGATCAGATCTCTGCTCCTTCGTTAGGAGCTTGCCCTTCCGTTCAGTAAAAACCGAGGTATGAGCATCTTTCCTGAATTCTGACAACTGGGTAATGTTCAAAAACTTCACATCAATCTTTAGATCTCGTAACACATCTCCAACTATTTTCATTATTTCAAGATTAGAACCTGTTCCCCAGTATGGACCCTGGATGGGTTTCGTCTCATTGAAGCAGTTCTCATCGCTTCCAGGCTTCCATTCCCAGCTCCTACAATTGAAAACATAGATCATGTTCTAGGGTTTCATATCTTTTGCTGTTTTGACGGGTTTGTTCATAGCAACTTTGGGTAAAACTCACCATAGATGTGTAGGAGACATGCTCATGAAAAGGACTTTCTGAGTCTGAGGGTTGATGTTGGAGTCTATCCAATTTGCCCAAGTTTCCAATGCCATTCTGTATGCAGCTGTCACATTGTATTCTTTGACATTGGCATTTGATCCATACCTAGAACAAAAAGCCGAAACATGGCGAGTTCTGTTGAACTGCTTCTTCGAACAGGTCAAAATGGTACAAAATGAGGAAATCTACTTACGTCGCATTGATTGTAGGCTTGTACATCCACCATACGTAGCTCTCAAACACCAAAATGTCAGCTTTCTTCCATTCTTCGCCGTGTTTTGCTATGGAGTCTAGCCTGACTAGCCGCTTTAGGACAGTGTGATTCGTTGCGTGATCGGAGATGGACTCAGTGATGAAGGGAGCCCAGTAATATTCAATCGAGGCATTGTATTCCTAGAATGAATCCCAGTAAAACCCGAAAAGTTACTAAAATTAGCTAAGAATCGGATAAAACTCTATAGAGGAGAGAGGCAAAGTTTTGAGTACCTTGGCTTTGAAGATCTTCATGGGAGGTATTCTTTCAAGTGATTTCTTTCCATCAGGAATCACAGACTGTACCAAACAGACCAGTGATTCGAACTGGCCTCTCTGTATTGAGTCTCCAACAAACATCAGCCTTTTCCCCCTCAAAATCTCCAATAATTTCTTTGGATTGAACCTAAAATATTTCAAGATCTTCATGTCACACAAAAGAGCGGAAAAATGGCATCATTTCATGAAAATTCTTGAAACAATCTCTTCATTTTTTCTAATGGAATGTTTTGTTAAAGTGATGAGATAATCCCGCAATCTGAATACTTTGAATATAACCTCATTTGGACAAAATTACCTTTTATTTAACTAAACTTAAAGTAGGTATCTCCAAAAATGTTATATTTTAGGGAACATCTGAATTGCTTAAGTTATTAAATAATGAATTAATAATACATATCAAGCCCATTAAGCCAAAACCCTAAAGTCTAACTTCATTTATGCACAAGACTCAAGTTTATGCCCTTAAATTAAGGCATGATACTTTGTTAAACTATCTTCGATTTAACCCAAAAGTCAACTAAAATCAAATCGGTTAGACACACAAGGTGATTAAACATATCCATCATTTGTATCTTTGAGATTTGAAATTCCATGCAATGCAATGTTGAAATGCAAGTGTATACCTTGGGAGTTTACAAGCTCTAGGCTGCCACCTCCAATTCTTATACAAAGAATCAGGCCTTCCGTTCCTCTGGCAAGTCACCTGCTTCACCAAGTAAGGGCAGCTCTCCTCTGTATAGAGGGGATATGACTTATTGTCCCACACCCATTGCCCTTCAAACACATTGCACCCTTCATCCATCCTATCTTCCTTAGAAAGAACAACAGGCAACCTCCTGTGCTCTTCCCTCCCAACTGAGTAAAACAGCTGCTGAATTTGGCTGTGGTTGCTCTTCATGGCATCAAGGACCAGCTGCGCGGTCCCTAGGATGAGAAAAGAGGCCAGTGCCACAGGAAAGAGGGACTGAATCCGACGATCGATGGAGGGTAGTGCCATGATTATTTAGGGCTGCAGGTGGGCATGAAGAAGAAGAAGAAGAAGATGAAAGATTGGGATGTGTGTGCTTTGTTTTGAGAGGACTAGTCTTGAGTCCTAAGCATATGAGGAGGGGAGTGGTCTCCATGCACCCACCAGTTGGTGATAGGTGAAGTTAGGTGCCATGTTATAGATTGAGTTTTAAGTATGGTCTTGATGGTTAATTGTCTGTTGAAATCTATACCTGATATTCCATTCTCTATGCTTTGATTTGCCTTTCTGTCTGGCTTGATGGCATGCAGACTTTTGTGAAAAATTGAGGATATGTCGACTCTTGTCTGCAAATGAAAGTTTCTTTTCTTTTCAAAGCTACTATAGACGAGGAACAAAGAAGTTCCTTCATTTTTCCTCCAGTGTTTGGTTGCAAGGAAATTACTCAGAAGAAAAAAAAGTTAAAGGAAAATGATTTATTTATGTTTAATTTTATTATAAAAAAAATCAAATATAATTTAAAATAGTTACAAATTTACGTATTTTTAAATTATTTAATTGTTATATAAAAGAGTTAAATGAGTTTAAAATAGTATATAAAAAATCTAAAAAAGAAAAAATGTTAAAGGAAAGTGAATATTTAGTTTTATTATAAAATATATTAAAAATCAAATATAATTTAAATTAGTTATAAATTTATATATTTTAAAATTATTTAATCATTATATAGGGGAGTGTAGACCCCCTCAACTGGGGGGGCATTAGTGGGTTTTTTTTATTATTATTTTCCATTTTCTTTTTTTCTTCTTCTTTTCTGCTTTCTTGATCCACCCGAGGATGGCTGGAAGCGAGAAGAGGGAGGGGAGAAAGATAGACCGGAGGACGGCTAGAAGTGAAAGGGGACTGATGAGGATAGCTCTCGGGCGGCAGATGGGACGGGATACGGACATGACTTGCGGAGGAAGACTGAAAACAGGAAAAAGAGAAAAGAAGAAAGAGGAGATATCTGAGGAGCAGGAGGCTACAGGGGGGCCTGGGCTGCCACACAGAAGAAACTCTCTGGGTTCATAGGTATGATTTATTTTCTGTTGATCGGTTTGGGCACAAAAAAAATACTGATTTGTTTTGCTAAAGCTGTTTATGTGTATGTATGCTCTGTTTAATTTTTCTTTGGCTTCCTGGGCTTCCCCTGCGAACATTTGACGCGTGACTTCATTCACGAACTTGATATGGATAAAAGAATCATGCTCTTGTCCCATGTTTATGATGCCTGCCCCCAGCTCTATTGACTACCCATGAAATATAGCTAGGTTCACTCTATATTTCCATGCTTTTCTCCATCTCTTTATCACTCTGTTTTTGTCTGATTGGTGGAACAATGCCTTCACTAACCAACCTGCTGAGGTTCAGTGAACCAGGTCGTTCATCCACCTCCCATCCTCTCAAAAATCTTCATGCACTTCTCACTTGCACTTACTGAACTTCTCACACCCGTTTTCTCTCATTAAACTCCTCATACCCATCCCACCACTTTGTGATTCATATCTCCATTATCACCAGTCGTCCATGCTATCAATAATGTCGCCACCCATCTTCATACCCATTTGTTTCACCATCTTGGATTCCCATGCAAGCAGTGCCCCATGCACGCGAGCCGCCCTATCCTTCATTTTTTTTCTTTGCTGCAAGCACCCCGGGACTGTCGCCACTGCTCCTCACCAGCCGCCATCACCGCTCCAGCCATGTGGGCACTTGCACCAGCCACCGTGACGGCGGCACCTTCTGGATGCCGCCGGACCACCGCCACGACTTCTCTCTCCATCTTGCCGCCGGTGGTGGGAGCTCCCTTTGAGGATGATATTCGGGTGGAGAAGGAGCTGTGGAGAAGATGAAGTTTGGGCTTGGGCTTGAGTTGGGGCACTAGGCCCAATTTTGTGATGGAGATAGGTTTTGGGTTGGTGTTTTGTATTGGGCTAGCCCATGAAGACTTTGGGCTCAGATTTGAGTTGCAGCCCAGACCTAATTTTGTGTTTAGTTTTGGATTCGGGCTTGGGCTTGTGGATTGGGTTTTCTTTATGTTGGACGTGGGCTTGGGCTCAAGGGTATGGGGTTTATGATATTATCTCTATTATTATTATTATTATTATTATTGTTACTTATTATCATTGTTACTGTTATTATTATTATTGTTGTTATTATGATTGTTACTGTTATTATTATCATTATTATTATTACTATTATTATTATTGTTGTTATTATTATTATTATTATTAACTATTATTATCATTGTTATTATTATTATTGTTATTATTATTATTATTATAGTTTATTATTATTATTATGGTTACTATTATTATTATTATTGTTAATTATTATTATCATTTTTATCATTTCACGCAATCACCATCTATTTATTATTATTATTATCATCATTAACCCAAACTTTCAAAAATCTCATTATTATTATTATTATTACCTCAACTTTCAAAATCTATTTATTATTATTATTACTATCATTAATTCAAACTTTCAAAACCTTATTATTATTATTACTATCATTAATCCAAACTTTCAAAACCCTATTATTATTATTACTAACCCAAACTTTCAAAAATCTCATTATTATTATTATTATTAACTCAACTTTCAAAGTCTATTTATTATTATTATTATTCTCATTAACCCAAACTTTCAAAAATCTCATTATTATTATTATTATTAACTCAACTTTCAAAGTCTATTTATTATTATTATTATTATCATTAATCCAAACTTCCAAAAATCTCATTATTATTATTATTATTATTATTATTAACTCAACTTTCAAAGTCTATTTATTATTATTATTATCATTAATCCAAACTTCCAAAAATCTCATTATTATTATTATTATTAACTCAACTTTCAAAGTCTATTTATTATTATTATTATCATCATTAATCCAAACTTTCAAAAATCTCATTATTATTATTATTATTAACTCAACTTTCAACATCTATTTATTATTATTATTATCATCATTAATCCAAACTTTCAAAAATCTCATTATTATTGTTATTATTACCTCAACTTTCAAAAATCTCATTATTATTATTATTATTGACTCAACTTTCAAAACCTTATTATTATTATTATTATTATTAATTCAAACTTTCAAAACCTTATTATTATTATTAATTCAAACTTTCTAACTTCCAATTTCCAAGCCCAATTTATAAAAATTCAACCTTCAAATAATATTTCAAAATTCCGATCTTTAAAATTCAATTCCAATTTCCGAAAATTCTCATACTCACTTTAATCTATTTAATTATTATTATTTTATGTATTATAAAATTCCACTTTAAACAATTCTTTAAAATTTCCGACTTTCAAATTTAATTTCTAATTCCAAAATTCCAATATTCACATTAATCTATTTAATTATTATTATTTTGATTATTTATTTCAAAACTCCATTTTAAATTAAATTCTCTAAAACTTCTGATTTCCGTATTAAATTCCTAATCCAAAAAATTCTCATGTTCCCACTAAATTATTTGATCATTAGTATTTTATTTATTTATTTATTTCAAAACTCCGTTTTAAATCAAATTCTTTAAAATCGCTGATTTCCAAATTAAATTCCTAATCCCGAAAATTCTCATATTCTCATTAATTTATTTAATCATTAGTATTTTATTTCCCTTTTAAATCAATTCTTTAAAACTTCAAATTTACAAATTAAATTCCTAATCTTGAAAATTCTCATATTCACATTAATTTAATCACTAATAGTTTGTTTATTTATCTTAAAATTCTATTTTAAACAATTCTTGAAACTTTCTGACTTCTAAATCTAATTTCCAATTTCAAAAATTCCAACATTCCCATTCATTTATTTAATCATTATTTTCGTCCTTATTATTATTAGTCCATTTATTTATTTCAAAATTCCATTTTTAAACATTTTTTTTGAATCCCAATTTTCGAACTTAATTTCCGATTTCTAAAATTCTAATTTCCTTCAAGTTTGACATCCTAAAATTCCAACTCTTAAATTTAATTCTCAAGACTCCAATCTTCAAATAATTTTCGAGACTCCAATTTCCAAATAAATCTCAAAAACCCAGTTTTTCTCTCGAATAGTTTTAATTCCACTCCGATTTTTAAATAATGTTCTATTTCTTTTGATTTTTACACAAGCAAAAATGATGAATCTTCATGATTCCGAAATAATGGGATTCGTGAGATTAATTCATGCAATATAAATCGGGCTTTGGCGGGGGCCCGACATATGCGATTTCCTTATGATGGATTGATTGTTTGTTTGATTTAATTGCCATGCATGATCGATTTTATTTGTTCTATGACATGCTTCGAAATTATTCCTTAATTGTACGCTAACCTCACTTCTTGATAGCGCTTTATGGATCACTGTCCAGGTACGCGTCCACACCCGCTTGGGTCATTTTTTGTATGCATGTTTAGATTCCCACATGTACACGATCACTCTGAGTATTCATTGATTCCCTCATCAATTGCCATTGACTGTTTCATTTTATTAGTAGAGACCCGACTTTAGGGACTTAGAGGGGTGCTATGGTATTTTACCGTACCTTTCCCGATAAGTAACCTGACCCTCGAGCCCGATCCGGTTTTTCGTAGATCACCTTTTCCAAAATAAGGAGTCGCACTTAGGGTTTTTCTTTCTTATTTTGTTTACCCTTTAAAAATAAAACAAAAATAAGTGGCGACTCCAAGTCATTTTTAATCAACAAATCAATTTTTCAAATAAAAATCAAGCTCGTCATCGAGTGGGAAACGCATTGAGCCGAAAATGCGGGGTCCACAGTGAGTTAAAATAAGTAAAATGAGTTTAACGCAATAAAACTTGAAACATAATGTATTAGATTCATTAATGAGTCTACTAATTTTTAATAAAAATAATTTAAAACTTAAATAATGATCCAATCAACACAAAAAAATTATGAATAAAAATTGGTATAAAATGATTCTATTGTTATATATATATATATATATAAAATTATTATTTTTAAAATTTTTTTAACCAAATAAATAAGTTTCGAATTAAACAAGACTCAATGTATTGGATTTATTAACAAATTTATTAATTTTTAAAACTCAAATAATAAACTATTTAATACCGGAAATTTATGAATAAAAATTGGTTTGTAATGCCTTTATTTTTTTTCCTTGCATATAGATTTTCTCACTGTAAAAATGAACTTCAAATCAAGTGGCACTCTATATTGAATTTATTAATGAATTTAAAAATCATTTAAAATAATTTGAAACTAAAAAAAAGGCCATAATCATTAAAAAAATAATAAATCAAAATTGATATATTATGAGTCAAGACTTTGTTGTTTATTCTATACCCATAATTGAGAAAACAAAGGCTATGCTTAGTTAAGAAAAACACCCAAAATGGGGGGTGAATTGAGTTTTTCAAATCTTTTCAATCACAACAAATTTAAACAAAATATAAGCAGAGTAAAGAGATAGAGTTTAGAGAATTCAAACTCGGGTTTATAGTGGTTTGACACTTTCTTGCCTACGTCCACTCTCCTCAACCTCCTAACCGAGTGAGGGTTCCACTAACTTGAAGCTTCAACCAATCTTCCAATCTTCTTACACTTGGATTTCAGCTCCAATGGGCTCTTACACAACCTCTTCAAGATTCAACCCTCTTGAAGGCTTTAACACTCAGATTGTTACAAAATATAATCACTCAACTTAGCTTAAGGATGACTCAAATACAAGACTAAGCTAGAATGACAAACAAGAGCGCACTAAAGGATATGCAAGTGGTGATTTAATGCACTATGAAAGAAATGAGAGCTTTTTGATCAAGAACAGGTAGGTAGGCTTTGAATGCAAGTGTTCTCTTGTCAATAAATGAAGTGAAGCTCTCAATTTATAGGTTTCTAAGCTCGAGAGTCAAAAACAGCAAAAGGTAACCTCGTCCGGTCGAGTTAGGGTTGACCGATTCACTAGCTGTTGGAACATTTAATGTATGACAGGTTACCGTTGCCTCAACTAGACCTCGACCGGACCTTGACCGGTCCCCGACCGGTAAGAGAATCACCTTGACCGGGAAGAGAAGGCTACTGGGAGAGAGAGAAGGTTTTTGACCTTCCTCGACCAGTTGACCGGTTGGCCATAGCCTCGACTGGTTGAGCCTTTTTGGCCCCGAAAACCTATTTTTTTTTATTCCTTTCTTTTCTAACACTTAGGCAAGGTCTTTAGGTAAATTATTAAGCCAATTATAAAACATTTTGCCTAAGGTACATTAGTTAAAAACTCGGGTTTTAATGAAATCGACGTTTTAAAGAATAAACCGAGTTTTCTAAGATGCATGAAACGTATGAAAATCCTAAGTGCACTCATGTATTTAGCTTACATTAGTTTCCTATGATCACAAGTCTTCCAAGCGTCTCGATCTTGTATCCATTTGGTCCTTTGATGAATTTTCGAGTTTATACCTGAGATTCTTAAACATTAAACCAATTAGTCACTTAACCATGGTTTGTTATCATCAAAACCCGATTAGGAGAACTCTTGGGCTAACAATCTCCCTTTTTTTATGATGACAAACCTTGGTTATTTAGGAGCAAAAAAAATCTCCCCCTCAAATCAATCATGGATCAATCAAATGATTTTTAATAGGAAGCAATGTAAAACACGTAAAATGAACAGTGGATCATAAAAATATCATATCATATATATATGGAAACCTCAGATGTACAATAATATAGATATGACAATGATAACAACGACATGCATGAGGGTTTCCTAGATCCTATAAATTTCTCCCCCTTTGGCAACATAAAAAAGAAACGGAGGGGGAGGTCTAGATAGTCTCAAGGCTGAGGGGGGGAGAAGGAAACACAGAGCGAAGGTAAGCCATCATCTCCTCATGCTGACTCGCTTGACGACTCTTAATACAATCAATGCGCTGCTGGAGATGATCGAATGTAGTCTGCTGTTGATCCATACGCTCCTCTATGCGCTCAAATCGTTGCTGGAAGTGATCAAACCGAGAAGTGACTCTAGTTTGATACTAATCCAGGTGCTTCTCCATAGAGTAGAAGCGAGAATCATGGACTAAGGCAAGCTCCTCCATACGAGTCCTAAGAGAGCTGATCTGAGTGGAGACATCCATCCAAGGCGCATGATCAGGAGCGTGAGGTGCCTGAAATGGTATCTCGGTAAATGATGGATGTGATGATAGTCCTATTGTGAAAGATGACTCAATTATCATAGGCTCTGAGAAGGTAGCCTCAACATGAATGCCCTCTGATTAAGGTGGAAGCGGAATGTCAAGCTCGGGCCCTCTCTACTCAAAGTCCCTTTGAGGGTCCAACCCATCCTCCATCTCTCTAATCTCGGCCTCCTCCTCTACTCCGGGATGTATATGATCCTGTTCCTGGGCCTGTCGCTCGACTTTCCTAACCCAAGAGCCATCGGGTGCCTTCTCGAACTTCATGCGCCCCAAAGACTGCTCATCATACGTGTCATAGCTGGTGGAGGTCTCGAAATCCGTCTCTCTACTCAAGTCGACCCCAGCATCCTTGAAAACTCGGGTAAGGAAGCGGCCATAAGGGAGTACTCATGTCGTGCTCTTAACGCAGGAGATCATATGCATCATCATCAGGTATCCCACGTGAATCCGTCTCCTAGTGAGGATCGAGTCCACAATAAAAGCCTCGAGGTAGGAGACCTCGTCTCGATGTCCTCCATGTGACAAGAGAATAGAGCAGATCATGTGGTGAAGGATTTGGCTGGTCATGGTCAGGTTGTGAGCAGATGGTTTGCCCATCCCTCGGGGATCGGCGAGTCCGCACAACCTCTGAACAACCTTTCTAGGCTTAAATCCCGGCACAGTGGACCACGCTTTGGCCTCATACACTCGGAGTCCAATCGAAGGGATGTCGAGAATGTAGTAGATACTCTCGGGACTCAATCTGATCTCAACTCCCCTCACAGTGGACAATACGGGTCCTCCAAGCCAGTAGGTCGCCCGGGAATAAAAAGCCCGCTCCAGAGTTGGGAAGATCGGCTCATAAATCATCACTACTGGCAGCCATCCCATCCGTCTGAATAGTCTCTCAAACCCGAAGTGCTGAAGTTGGGAGAAATTGACACTTCTCCCTAGGACGACTTTCCTCTGGGCAAATTTTTGCTTGTAATGCTGATAGTCTTCATTCGAACCGAAGAATGTCGTGTCATACCTCGCCTTTCGGCGAGCCTCTGTCTGCTCGGGCTGAGATGGCTCAGCAGGGCGCTTGCCCTGAGCCCTGGAGGTGTCCGTCTCTCGCCTTGGTGCCATCAATGAACGGAAAGGAGAAGAAGAAGTCCAAAAAGAGAGAATGAAATGAAATGAGAATGAGCAATCACAAACCTGAAGCCCTAGGCGCACGGAGAAGAAACTGAAACAACCTTGAGGCGCACGGTGCAGAGAGAAGACGCTCCCAAAAGCTGAAACCCTGGGTTTCAAATCAAAGCCCTAGCTCAAATCCGTCCCAAAAACAAGTCCAAGCCTTCAATCAGGCCAAAATCCAACCTAAAATGGCCTCTGAAAGCAGGTATGTGAAAGGGCGGCAAGCTCTGGAGGAGAAAATGTGAGAAAATGAAGCGCGGAGGAGGGAGGGGGGGGGGGGGGGGCCTTTTTAAATTCCCAGCCCTGACGAACCGGTCGACCGCCTGGTCAACGGTTAATTTTCCAAATTTTTGTTGTTTTTTCTTGTCTCGTGATCCTCCCTCTGCCATTTTCAGTTGAAATCCCCAATTTTTTATGTCCAATGCCATGAGAATTTTGATTTTTGGTCAAAATTTAACCTCTTTCCTAGGATTATTTCTATATGATGCATATGATATGAATTTCACGCAATCATAGGGTACATTCAAGTGTAATATCAATAAGAATTCATCAAGCAATCATTTGATCATAAAGAAATCACCCATAGTTGTCTTCTAATATCAACAAATTGCTTTTCACTTAGAGGTTTTGTAAAAATATCGGCAAGTTGATCTTTTGTGCTTACAAATTCAAGTGTAATGTCACCCTTTTGTGCATGGTCTCTAAGAAAATGATGTCTTATCTCTATATGCTTAGTTCTAGAGTGTTGTATCAGATTTTTTTAAATATTTATGGCACTAGTGTTATCACATTTTATAGGAACATGCTCAAAAATCAAATTGAAATCACTAAGTGTTTGTTTCATCCAAAGGATTTGTGCACAACATAAACCGGTTGCTATGTATTTGGCTTTCGCCGTAGACAAAGCTACCGAATTTTGCTTCTTACTATGCAATGAAACAAGTGAGTGTCCTAGGAAATGACAAGTGCCACTAGTGCTTTTCCTCTCAACTTTACAACCGGCAAAGTCGGCATCCGAGTATCCAATTAATTCAAAGTTATCATCCTTAGGATACCATAGGCCTATGTCCATAGTCCCTTTTAAATATCTAAGAATTTGTTTTACAGCACTTAAATGAGATTTCTTAGGACAAGATTGAAATCTAGCACACAAGCATACACTATACATGATGTCGGGTCTACTAGCGGTCAAATATAGTAAAGAACCTATCATGCCTCTATACATAGTTGAGTTGACGGGCTTACCTTTCTCATCCATGTCAAGCTTGATGGATGAACTCATTGGAGTCTTCATTGTTTTGGCTTCCTCCATATTGAACCTTTTGAGGAGATCTCTTATATACTTTGCTTGATTGATGAAGGTTCTTTTCTTTAGTTGCTTGATTTGAAATCCAGGGAAGAAGTTAAGTTCTCCCATCATGCTCATTTCGAACTCACTATGCATGCATTTAGAGAATTCTTCATAAAGAGAGACATTAGTAGCTCCAAAAATGATATCATCAACGTATATTTGTACTAAGAGCATGTCATTTTCTTTGGTTTTTATGAAAAGAGTTGTGTCAATTTTTCCCATTTTAAAACCCTTTTTCAAAAGAAATTTACTCAATCTTTCATACCATGCTCTAGGTGCTTGTTTCAAACCATAAAGTGCCTTTTTAAGTCTAAAAACATGATTAGGAAAGTTAAAACTTTGAAAACCGGGTGGTTGTTCAACATATACCTCTTCATTTATAAAGTCATTTAAGAAGACACTTTTTACATCCATTTGATATAAAACAAAGTCTTTAAAACATGTAAAGGCAAGTAGCATCCTAATGGCTTCCAATCTAGCTACGAGAGCAAAGGTTTCTTCATAATCTATCACTTATTCTTGATTAAAACCTTGAGCTACCAATCTTGCTTTGTTCCTTATAATTATGCCATTTTCATCCATTTTGTTTCTAAAGACCCATCTAGTTCCAATAACACTTTGATTTTGAGGTCTTGACATTAAATCTCATACTTCACTTCTTTCAAACTGGTTTAACTCTTCTTGCATGCCAATCATCCAATTTTCATCAACTAGAGCATATTTTATATTTTTAGGTTCAATTTGAGAGATAAAAGCAAGATTATTGCAAATATTTCTAAGGGATGATCTAGTTCTTACCCCATTAGATGGATTACCTATAATTTGATATTGTGGGTGGTTGATGACAAACTTCTAATCTTTAGGGAGGTCTTGACTTAATTCACCTTACACTTATTGAGGAGGAGGTAGTGCCAAAGGTGATTCTTCTTTCTTGGGATCCTCTACAACTTCTTCTTGTTGCCTTCTATCTTCAATTTGTAATTTTCCCATGGAGGTCTCCAAGCCTAAATCATCATCAAAGCTCTTTCTTTCTTGGAGAGAATTGTTAGATTCATAAAAAATAACTTGGATGGACTCCTCAACTACCATGGTCTTTTGTTAAAAACTCTAAAGGCTTTACTTGAAGTTGAGTAACCAAGAAAAATTCCAACATTCGATTTTGCATCAAATTTTCCAAGATTGTCTTTGGTGTTTAATATAAAGCATTTGCACCCAAAGACTTTGAAATAGCTAATGTTGGGTTTCTTGTTTTTCCAAAGCTCATAGGGAGTTTTCTTAAGAATAGGCCTTAATAAAATTTTATTTAAAACATAACAAGAAGTGTTAACCGCTTCGGCTCAAAAGTATTTTGGTAAATTGTTTTCATTTAGCATGGTTATAGCCATTTCTTGAAGAGTTATAGGAGCCGAAAAGTTGTGGTTAATACCATGCTCATTGCAATAGTCTTCAAAATCAATATTTTCAAATTCTCTCCCATGATCACTTCTTATACAAGTAATTGTAAAATCTTTTTCATTTTGAACTTTGTTGCAAAACTTTGAAAACTCATAAAATGCTTCATTCTTTTGACTTAAAAATAAGACCTAAGTGTATCTAGAGAAGTCATCCACAATAACAAAAGCATAAGATTTTCCTCCAAGGCTTGGTGTCCTAGAGGGACGAAATAAATCCATATGCAACAATTCAAGAGGCCTAGTTGTTGAAATGAAATTTTTGTTTTTAAAAGAGTTTTTTATTTGCTTTCTCATTTGACAAGCTTCACAAACTTTGTCTTTTTGAAAATTTATTTTGGGAAGGCCTCTAACAAGTTCATCTTTGTTGAGTTGGGAAATGAGGTTCATGTTAGCATGTCCCAACCTCCTATGCCACAACCAACTTTGATTATGCATGCTTGAAAAACATCTATCATGACCATCATATTTTGAAATATTTATTGCATAAACATTATCACATCTATGGCCCATGAAGATGGTTTTATCATTTTGAATATCTTTGATAATGCAATGAGATACTTCAAAATTCACTTTAAAACCTTTGTCACAAAGTTGACTTATGCTCAAAAGATTATGTTTTAAACCATCAACTAATAAAACACTTTCAATAAGAGAGGATGTGTCATTACCAATGTTGCCTTGACCAATGATCCTTCCTTTTGAATTGTCTCCAAATGTAACGTATCCTCCATTTTTTTTTGTAAGCAAAGCGAACTTTGATTCATCCTCGGTCATGTGTCTTGAGCATCCACTATCCAAGAACCACTTATCCTTCTTTGATTCCTACAAAATAAAATTTAAGTTGATTTAGGTACCCATATCTTTTTGGGTCCTTGAGGGTTAGTGACCTTGGATTTCTTAACCCAAACCTTTTTAGCTTTAGCATTTGAATTCTTTTGAGAACCATTTCTTAAGGGACATGTACTATTAATGTGTCCTCCTCTTCCACAAAAGTTGCAAGTGGTGGAAGGACTTGCACTTGCGAATTCTTTTACAAAGTAGTTTTTAAAATACTTTTGATTTTTTTATGATTTGAATCCTAGCCCTTGTTTGTCAAAGACACATTTTTGGCTAGCTAAGACCATTTCAAGAGATTTTTGTCCACAAGAGAAAATTGAAAGAGAGGAGGTCAACCATTCATTTTTCTTTTTCAAAATCTCATTTTCACTCCTCAAAATCTCATTTTCTTTTTCAAGATGAGTTTTATATATTTCAACAATTGAAAATTTTTCTTTCACTTCTTCAAGTTCCTTTTCAAGTTCTTTGATAAAACAAAGACTATGAATAATTAAGGAAAATACCCAAAAGGGGGGGTGAATTGGGTTTTTCAAAATCTTTTTCCACACAATAATATATGCACAAAATAAATAAAGGAAATAGATAAAGTTAGAGAATTCAAACTCAGGTTTATAGTGGTTCGACACTCCCTTGCCTACGTCCACTCTCCTCAATCTCCTAACCGAGTGAGGGTTCCACTAACTTGAAGCTTCAATCAAGCTTTCAATCGTCTTACACTTGGATTCCGGCTCCAATGGGCTCTTACACAATCTCTTCAAGATTTGAACCACTTGAAGGCTTTCACACTCAGTTTACACAAGGATGAAACTCTCAACCTAGCTTAAGGAAGGCTCAAGTGCAAGAGAAAGCTAGGATGAATTGCAAGAGTGCACTAAGAATATGCAAGTGATGGTTTAATGCACTAAGAAAGAAAAAAGAGAGCTTTTTGGATCAAGAACAGGTAGGTAGGCTTTGAATGCAATTGTTCTCTTAGTCATAAATGAAGAGGAGCTCTCAATTTATAGGTTTCTAAGCTCGGGAGACAAAAACAACAGAAAATAGCCTCGACCGGACGAGCAAAGGGTCGATCGGATCACTAGCCGTTAGAGCATTTAATGCATGGCAGGTTACCGTTGCCTCGACCGGACCTCGACAAGACAAGGGAAACCGGTCGACCGGTTCCTCAACCGGTTGAGCCGATTGGCCATAGCCTCGACCGGATGAGCCTTTTGGCCTTGAAAACCTATCCTTTTTTATTTCTTTCTTTTCCAATACTTAGGCAAGGTCTTTAGGTGAGTTAATATGCCAATTTTGAATCAATTTTCCTAAGGTATATTTGATAAAACTCGGGTTTTAAAGAAGATCAAGTTTTAAAGAATAAACCGAGTTTTCTAAGATGCATGAAAAGGTATGAACATCCCAAGTGCACTCATGCTATCATCTTACATTCATTTCCTATGATCACAAGTCTTCCAAATGATCTCGATCCCGTATTCGTTTGGTCCTTGATGAATTTTTGAGATTATGCCTAAGATTCTTAATAATTTAAAACAATTAGTCACTTAACCATGGTTTGTTATCATTAAAACCTGATTAGGAGAACCCTTGGGCTAACATTCTTGAATTTTCTTTTTAAGAGAATTATTTTTCAAACTAAGTTTTTCAAAGTCCTCATATAATTCTTCAAAAACATCATGCATATCTTCATCATTAAAGTTAGAGTTTACTTCATCTAGATCATCTATTGTCATGAAGCACATGTTTGTCACTTCCTTCTCATTTTCTTTTTCGGAAGATTCTTCACTTTCATTCCAAGTGGCCATCATTGCCTTTTTCATTCTTCTCTTGGCTTCACTCTTGTAAAGAGGACAATCATATTTGATGTGTCCCGGTTTTTTGCACTTGAAGCATGTCAAATCTCTTTTCTCTTCCCATTTCTCCTTGTCACCATGGGATGAAGATTCATTTTTAGAAGGATCCCTTCTAAAAGTGAATTTTCTTCCTCTAAACCTTTCACCTCTCATGTATTTGTTGAGTTTTCTTGTGATGAGGGTTAGATCACCATCTTCATCACTTAGCTTTTCTTCTTCAACATCTTCTTCTTTCTTGGTTGTAGCTTTGAGGGCTATGTTTTTCTTCTTTTTGTCTTCACCCTCTTGTAGTTTCTTTGTCAAATTGATCTCATATGTCATTAATGACCCTATGAGCTCTTCCATAGGTAGCTTAGTCAAGTCTTTTGCTTATTGAATTGCGGTGACTTTGGTGTGCCACTTTGATGGGAGAGACCTCAATATCTTCATCCCCTTTTCGGATTCCTTGTAGGTTTTTCCCAAAACTTCAAGACCATTGACAATGTCGGTGAACGTAGTAATCATCTCAACAATAGTCTCAATTTCTTTCATTGAAAACAATTCATAGTTATGAACAAGAAAATTGATTTTTGTCTCTTTCACTTGATTAGTTCCTTCATGAGTTATTTCTAGCAACCTCTAAATTTCTTTAGCCGATTTGCATTGACATATTTTATTATATTCATTTCTATCCATAGCACATTGCAAAGTAAAAACAGTTTTAGCATTTAATTGAAAGTTTCTTCTATCAAGCTCATTCCATTCTTGTTTGGGTTTTGGAACCAAAACTCCATCAACTAGTTTAGTGGGAAAAGTTGGGCCCTCTTCAATGACATCTCATACATCTAAATCAGTAGATTGCAAATACCAAGTCATTCTAGTTTTCCAATAGGGATAGTTGGTTCTCGTAAAGAATGAAGCTCTATGTTTTGAAACATTTTCAGCTTGGGATGAGCTTGATGGAATAACCATTTCCTCTTAGACGATTAAGTCTTAAAAAAAAAGAAGTCTAGCTCTAATACCAATTGAGAAAACAAAGACTATGCTTAGTTAAGAAAAACACCCAAAATGGAGGGTGAATTGGGTTTTTCAAATCTTTTCAATCACAACAAATTTAAACAAAATATAAGCAGAGTAAAGAGATAAAGTTTAGAGAATTCAAACTTAGGTTTATAGTGGTTCGGCACTTCCTTGCCTACGTCCACTCTCCTCAACCTCCTAGCTGAGTGAGGGTTCCACTAACTTGAAGCTTCAACTAAGCTTCCAATCTTCTTACACTTGGATTTCGGCTCCAATGGGCTCTTACCCAACCTCTTCAAGATTCAACCCTCTTGAAGGCTTGAACACTCAGATTGTTACAAAATATAATCACTCAACCTAGCTTAAGGATGACTCAAATACAAGACCAAGCTAGGATGACAAACAAGAGTGCACTAAAGGATATGCAAGTGGTGATTTAATGCACTATGAAAGAAATGAGAGCTTTTTGATCAAGAACAGGTAGGTAGGCTTTGAATGCAAGTGTTCTCTTGTCAATAAATGAAGTGGAGCTCTCAATTTATAGGTTTCTAAGCTCGGGAGTCAAAAACAGCAAAAGGTAACCTTGTCTGGTCGAGCTAGGGGTCGACCGGTTCACTAGCTGTTGGAACATTTAATGCATGACAGGTTACCGTTGTTTCAACAGTTCCTCGACCGGTAAGGGAATCACCTTGACCGGGAAAAGAAGGCTACTGGGAGAGAGAGAAGGTTTTTGACCTTCCTCGACCGGTCTTTGACCGGACGACCACAACCGGTCGACTGGTTCCTCAACCGGTTGACTGGTTCCTCAACCGGTTGACCGATTGGCTATAGTCTCAACCGATTGAGCCTTTTTGGCCCCAAAAACCTATTTTTTTTATTCATTTCTTTTTTAACACTTAGACAAGATCTTTAGGTAAATTATTAAGTCAATTATAAAACATTCTACCTAAGGTACATTAGTTAAAAACTCGGGTTTTAATGAAATCGACGTTTTAAAAAATAAACCGAGTTTTCTAAGATGCATGAAACGTATGAAAATCCTAAGTGCACTAATGTATTCAGCTTACATTAGCTTCCTATGATCACAAGTCTTCCAAGCGTCTCGATCTTGTATCCATTTGGTCATTTGATGAATTTTCGAGTTTATACCTGAGATTCTTAAACATTAAACCAATTAGTCACTTAATCATAGTTTGTTATCATCAAAACCCATTTAGGAAAACCCTTGGACTAACAATAATTATATTTTTTGAATTAAATAAATTACAAATTAAGTAAGTCATAATAATTTAAATTTTTAATGAATTTTTTAATTTTTAAGAATAATTTTGAATTCAAAAAACCAATGTAATTAATTACACAACAAATTTTTAATATTTTCCAATATTATATTCATAATTCAGTACTAAATATGTATAAGAAATGAAAATTTTGACCCATTTACATGTTTAAAAAGGTAAATTTTATTCATTATTAATTTTAAATAAAATATTATTAAAAATTATTATTATTCTTTTTTAATAAAAAAATTTACAAAGATGTTAATATTTTTATGTTTTTAACATATATTAAAATAGTATATATATATATATATATATATATATATTTATTTATTTATAAAAAAATAGACTTTATGATAATATTATTATTCATGTTTTACTAAAAAAATATTTATTTTTTAATTTATTTGTAATTGCAAAAGTAGTTTCATTTTTTTATTAAAAAAAACTTCAATTAAATTTAACTTATTTTATATAAATTGAATTTGTAATGTTTTTATAAAATGAAAGCAAAAAAATTAATTTTTAAAACAATTTATCAAACATTTAAAAAAAATATTTTTATTTTTTTTTAGCTTAAAAACAATTTTTAAAAATAAATTTAGAAAACATGACCGGGTCCAAAACTTCTCCATATTTCACATGTGCCCCACGTTCTTTTCTCTCACCCAATTCTGACTCACCATGCTTTCCATGTGCCGTGGCTGTGCCTCTCTCCCTCGTGGTCACGCTCCTCATTGGCCAGGGTGGCACAAAGGCCTCATGCACCCCCATCCCCAGAAGGTCATGTCCAAGCGTGGGAGCCACACATTTCGTAAATGGATAGGCCTGAAAGTCAAAGGCCACCCCGTCGCTGGGGACCACCATCCAGAGAAAATACAGGTACAGCCTCGACCTTCTGGCTTGTGGCCACCAGACAAGTCTCCTTTCAGGAAATAAGACTTTTTCATTAAACAAGCTCCAATAGGAAAGCATACATTCTTTTTATTAATGATGAACAACAGTTATTAATACAACATAGACATCCAATGACTTGTCTCAGCCTCTATGTGCTGCAGGACAAGGCTTTTTAGCCCACGTCAAGATTAGGTTGACGTGTGCAGATACCAGCCAAGAAGTACTTTTCCAGCTGTACTGCAACTCTGGAATAATTTAGATATAACGCGGAATTGTTGGTCTCAAACAGGAATGTACTCGACGAGGAATCCGATCGGCCAAGATACGGCTGCGACCCCGATACATGCAGCCCATTGTCCCCAGCTCAACCTCTTCGTATCCCCAAATTTCTTCAAAAACTCTACCGCAACGACCTCAAGGACAATGGCTATCCCAGTGATCCCCCAAAACAACTTGTTCTTTTTCTCCAGCTTCTTTGCATTGACCAGATTGAAAACCTGGCATAGCGCAGAGATATTGAGTATCAAGGTGTTCTTTACCTTCTCGTTAACATGGAAGATTGATTCTCCTATGAACTTTAGGGTCAGGCCGACAGCTATCTGATATACTGCTTGAGCTAATATATTCCTCCACATTATGTTGGTAATAAGTGGCTGAGTCTGGCTCACAGGTGGCCCCTCATTGAGATCCTTGGTGGGCTGCTGTGTAGCAAGAGCTAGAGCACATAACGTGTCCAGGATCAAAGTCAGCCACAATAAGCTCAGCACATCAAAGAGAACTTCATGGGCTGAAACTACTGCCACAACATTGATTACAAGGGCTGCAAGAGTCACCGTGAGTTGGAGCTGGATGAATTTCTGGACATTGTAATGAACAAACCTTCCCCACATGAAAACCCTGGCAATAGAATCAAAATTATCATCCAATATGATGATATCTGAGCTCTCCTTTGCAACTTGAGTGCCCTGTATGCCCATACAAAGTCCTATGTTGGCTTCCATTAATGCTGGTGCATCGTATGTGCCGTCGCCTGTCACTGCAACCACATGACCTTTCTGTTTCAAGCACTGTACCATAAGATGTTTATCAAAGGGAGAGGATCTAGCCATCACACGAATTTTACCAACTTTCTCCATTCTCTCCTCTGGGGTGTACTTCCGAAATACCTCACCTTCGACCACTACTTCACTGGTCGTGCCTTGATCAGGTCTTAGTATTCCACAATCAGTGGCTATGGCTCTTGCAATGAATATATTATCACCGGTTATCATTTTGACGTCCACTCCAGCGCATCTGCAAGTTTCCACAGCCTCTCTCACTCCTGGTCTACATGGGTCCTCTATCCCCACCAGTCCTATAAGGGTCAGGTTGTCTTCTTTCAGCTTTTGCAGGCCTGCCCCAATTCCATGGTCTTCCTCTGGAATTTGTTTATGTGCAAAAGCAATGCAGCGGAGGCTTCTAGCGGCCATGCCTTCAATTATTTGCTCAAATTTCATCCGTTCACCATCATCCAGATCTTTCATGCTTCCAGAAGCGTCATAGTAACTCGAACAGATTGCAAGTATCATCTCCGCAGCTCCTTTCCAGTGCACGTGGATTGTGTTATCAGCGTTGCTCCTCATTGAAACCCCACTTCTTTTCTTCTCCGAATTAAAGGGTTCAACATGGAGAATGGTACAACTCAGCTTCGTTGTCTCCATGTCCATATCAAGTTTCCGTACAGCCCATGAAAGAATTGCTTTTTCTATTGGGCTATCAGAGAACTCGAACTTAGATCCTGAAGTAGCCCTGTAAACGCTACCAAATGTGTTCAGAGCAACTCCTTGGTGGATGAGGTTGAGAAGATTTGTAGAAATTGAAGAGGAAACTCCAACAGGATCTTGGCCAAGCCAAAACTTTGTCACCTCCATCTGGTTCAGAGTAAGAATGCCTGTTTTGTCAGTACAAATGGTGGTGGCAGAGCCCATGGTCTCACAGGCAGAGAGCTTCCGAACCATAGCCTGGTCAGCCATCATTCCCTCCATTGAAGAGGCAAGAATGAGTGTGACAGCCAAAGATAAGCCTTCTGGGATTGCCGCAATCACAATGGTAACTGCGGCCTCAATGATTCTTACCACGGAATTCACCATATCAACAACCTTTGTCTTGCTGCCAATGAACTCCTGATTTCCATTCTCATCTTCTGTATTCCCGGTAAAATAGCGAACCAGCAACACTACAAGCACTAGAAAAGCAACCGCCAAACCAACCTTACCTATTGATGAGGTAAGTTTATGAAGCCTGGCTTGTAAGGGTGTATGCTCATTAGTGTAGCCGCTGATTGTGCTCATCATCTGGCCCGATGTTGTGTTCATACCAACCGACGTTACAAGCATTCGAGCATATCCATCAGCCACTTTGGTTCCAGACAACAAAAATGGATTCTTGTCGCTATTAACTTCCACGCAGCCACCCTTTCCGGTCATGCTGGATTCATCCACTTGCAGTGAATGCCCGTTCAAGAACAAGCCATCGGCGGGAACTTGGTCACCACTCTTCACGCAAACGACATCTCCAACTACTATGTCAAATATAGAGGTCTGCTGATCACTGCGCCCATTTCGGACGACATCAACTTTGATGTTGTTGCTGACTTTAGACAACCTTTGGGACTGTCTGTTCTGCCAGAAGTTACTCACAGCAGACACAGAAATGACTAGAAGGACGGCAACAAATATGCTTGCACTATCGTACCACCCTTCCTTCAGCCCCTGCTCTTTAATTCCAAAACCGAGAGAGAGTGTTGCACAAAGTAGAAGTACGAGATTGGTGAGATCCTTACAAGCTTCCACCGCGAAGTGGATTAGGCTTTTAGCAGGCTGCCTCTGGTATGTGTTTGAACCGAAAGCTGCCTGTCTGAGAGCAACATCGTCAACAGCACCACCGATTCCATTTTTTATGTCTGTTTTTAAAGCACCAGCCACACCTACTACTCCCCCAGCTTCAAGAAGCTGGTCTACGTTTTTCTCCCTCACCATTGCATTGAGACTTGTCTTATCAATGTCTGAGAAGGCATCGGGCTGAACATTGAGGACAACAGAGGAAGGAGTAGTAGCTGAGGCCAAGCGCCATCTCTTGCTGGGTTTGCTAACGGTGGTTGGCTCATCGAGCATGGGCTCTACGGAATTTATGTTGGTAAGGAAAATATTGGACATGCCTTTGTCACAGAGAAAAGAACAAGGTATGGAGAAAATCTCTGAGACAAAACCTTGAACGGGAAGCTACCGGCTTCCTCATTATATAGGGCTCTCGGATCCACGTGCAATGGTGATGAAGTGGACTAGGAAAAGGAAAAAGAGTGAATGACGAAGAAGGAACG
The DNA here is from genome assembly GCF_030704535.1 of Vitis vinifera. NCBI lineage: Eukaryota > Viridiplantae > Streptophyta > Magnoliopsida > Vitales > Vitaceae > Vitis > Vitis vinifera. Next base: position 1,734,862 of record NC_081823.1, read on the forward strand.
CGCGGTGTACTAATGCCTATTTTGATATTCACCCATATGTAGAGTACCGTTTCGCCTACTTTATTGATTGGGAGATTAATAGGCCAAATGGAATAGAACATGATATGAGGTTCCTCAACCGACTTGAATCTTTTTATTTATTTATCTTATATCATTAATATAAAAATAACGGGGAAGATGTCTTTTACAATATGTCCGGTTGGCCTGTGCGTAAAGTCTCTTTTCAAGGGACAGTGTTTGGTTGATCTGTGCGTTTGTTTTTATAGAGTCTTTCGCTGACATGTTCGATCTTTCAAAAAACTGTGTTTCAAGATAGTACCTTCACTTTACAATTTTCAAAGTCCGCCTTGGGCCATCGAAAGTCTCCCCATCGGCCCTTTCTTGGAGGCCTCAGTCCAAATAAAATAATCAGACAACATGTTATCGAAATTCCAAAAATTCCCACAGGTGATAGGGTGCAAAGAGATGTAACAATGCCGGCTCTGATGATGTTAAAGACATCATCACGAGTCATACAAGATTCCAATAAATCTAAAATAAAATAAGTTGAACCAGGCGGAACGTAGACAAAGGTAGGTAGAGAGGAACATAGACTAGATAAAGGTTTCTCGAAGGTCTCAGCTTTCTTGGAAGCTTCAGCAGCAATTGGCACCCTTGAATTCACGGGCTCCCAGAAATCATTTCCCAAATAAAATAATCAGACAACACATCATCCTGGCTTTCTTTTTCCATGGGTCCCACAAAATAGTTTTGTTTGACGGACAGAGTGAAATGGGGATTGGGTCATTTGGAGAAGCAGAAGGCGGTGGTGATGAGTCTGAGTTTATGTTGGATTTCGCCGACTTGCTGACCAACAATGACATATTACACATTACACCACCCCCATCCTCTCTCACTTGGCCATGCCTTAAGGAGTAAGCAATCCAAAATTTGTTCCGATAGGCGCATTGTGGGCTACTATGCCACATGGACTTGAGTGCAGCCACTAGTCCAGATGCTCAATCTTTCAAATCCCTATATTCTAGTATATAGCAAGTCAGGAACTCAACTAAAAAGCATCCAAATAGGAAGTATAGGAAATTTTCTTTATTTTATTTTAGAAATATTCGGTTTAAAAATGATGAAATAATCTTCAAATCGAAAATCTAATCCATCCCATTTTTTTTTTTTTGAAAAGTTTACCACTTTTAACATAAATATCTTTTTTTATTTCAATTATTTACATATAGATTTTAAAAGAAATAATTATTTTTATAATAACATAATAAAAGTATTTTTATCCGAATGATGCTAAAAAAAGGTGAAGGTTAAATTTTAAAAATTGGGTTTTGAGAAGCCCTTTTAATCAAATAACCCTTTATTTTACCATCCCTAACCCATAGCATGAGAGCGTAACTATGTGTTATTTGAACCTAGTGAAAGATTCATTTTTTAATTTATTAAATTAATTAGGTATTTGAATTGAGTAAAAAACATAGAGTAGAGAACTGCAACATCCAAATATATATTGTGCAGCTAATTATATTTTTATTTTCTTTAATTTAAAAATAAAAATATTTCATGTATAGATGTCAGGAACTCAACTAAAAACTAAAAATAAGGGTGTGCAATGAGTTGTTTTAAAAAATAAAAAACAAAAAAATTATTCCATAAATTAATATAAGTGTTTGTTATTCAATCAATGCTCAGGAAAAATAAGAGTAACAAAGTTTTTACTTAGTCATAAAAATTATTAAAGTTTATATTTTATATATATATAAAACAAAATACTAACATTAGAGTTTGGCTTTATTTAAGAAAGATTAAAAATTAATTTATTTTTATTAACGAGTTATCTAAAAAATCTCAAATTTTTGAAAAAAAAAAAACAAGTTGAAAAAATATATTTAGAATAATTTAATTTTTTTATAATAAAATAAGAAAATTTATATAATTTTTTTTCTCTGGGCTATTTTTCTTGATTATATACATCTTATTTCAGTTTTTCTTAAACCTTAAGGCTATGTTTGGTTCCCGGAAAATTTAAGGGAAAATGCGAGGGAAATAAAATACAAAGGAAAAGTAGAAGGAAAGAAAAAGTGAAAGAAAAAAAAAATAAATTAAAAGTTGATAAATTATTTTTTTTGTTACTTCAAACTCATTTTATTTATTTTAACTTATCAATATAAAGATTAAATAATTTAAAAATTCATAAGTTTTTAATTAGTTTTAATTATATTTGATTTTCTTTTATATTTTTCATAGGACAACCAAAAATGAGAAAATCATTTTCCTTAACATTTTTTTTCTTTCCTTTGTACTTTCCGGGAACCAAACATAGCCTAAGAATTTTACTCCGATATCTAAAAATAATTTTATCCTTAAAATATTAAAATATTTAATGTTGAAGGTTCCAAAGACACAAATATGAAATATCTAAAAAAAAAAAAAAAAAAAAATACAAAATAAATCTATTAGAAGGCGCCTATCTATTCTCTGCACCCTCACCGCCAAAGAGTAGATGAGTTGGGGAGTGTGTTCGCTCCGGAGTCTTTACGCGCCGGAGATGCCTCTTCTCCGATCACCTCCGTTCTTCTTTGTTCGAAGCCGCCGACTGTTCGGTACCACGTGCTCCGTTTCGGGCACTAAGAAGAAGAACAAGGAGAAGGTGATAGTGATATCCGGTCCCACCGGCGCCGGAAAGAGTAGGCTTGCATTGGAGCTGGCGAAGCGCCTCAATGGAGAAATTATCAGTGCGGACTCGGTTCAGGTAAGGCACCGAGTTCTTTTACCGTTTTCCTCTTGGATTGCCCTCTGTTTGGTTGCCGAGAAAGAAAGGGAAGGACAATGGGAAGGGAATTATGTCTTGTGTTGTTGATTTGGGTGTTTAGGTTTTGTTTTTTGTTTTCTTGTTTTTTTTTTTTTTCTTCTCTTTCATTTGTTTGGTTGCTGAGAAAATAGAGGATTCAGTCTTCTTTAGAATGTTCTATGCTTCTGTTTTTCAGTAGGAAGCTAATGTTTATGAAAATTGTGACGAGGGGCTCATGGAGATATGATAATGTTGGAGAAAAGTAGATAATCTATACAGAAATTTCAAAACTTCGGGCAAAGTTACTCAAGGGACTAAACCTTTAGCAACAATTTCTCCCAAGTATTTTGTTGGTTAGTTACTCAAAAAGGTAATTTTTTAAGGGGGAAGAAAATGACAATTTGCATTTTATTTTTTGGTGATAGGCAAATGAGAAAATATTTAAAAGCTCCTAAAAGGAGCTGCAACAACTTACAGATGATGTATACAGTAGTCACATAGTTTAGTCAAGAAGAAGATAAACAAAAAAAAAATCCTCTCCTTACTCAAAACTTATCCAATCTACAAAGTCTATCATAGACATTGAGTGGTCCTCCTTGTACATTCTAACACAATTTACAAAGTATATATAAAGTCGGATTTGATTGCTTGGTTTGACTGCTTAGCTTCATTCAAAGCTCTCCCTTTTTTTTTTCTTCCAAAGAGTAGAAAAAAAGCACAAGGGTATAGTCCTCCAGCATTTTTTTCATTTCTTCCCCATGGAAGAGCCATGCAAACCCAAAAGGATCCTTCTACTGAAAAACACATCCCCAAAACCACTCCAAAGAGAAAAGGATCAACTACCAAACATAATTGCTTTGGCACAGTAGAGAAGCAAGTAATCTGTCATTTCTTCCTCGCATTTGCACAAATAAACTTATTAAGCAGAGTCCATACCATCTTTTTGGTGCCCATGTGCTCCACACTACACCTGCTGGGAAAGCTCTCTATCTCCCTTGGCCAAGGAAGATTAAAGGGGTCTAATTGAAAAATTGCTGCTCTTGGACTCATTTCATCTCAATTCGCCCTCCTTTTCCTTTTTAATTGACAATGATTGCAAATTCAATTGGAAAATCTCCACTTTGTCAAGCTCTCAATCATTAAACTGTCTTGAAAAGTGGTGGCTCCATCCACCCTCTTTCCCAACCTGGTCCCACTCCTCCGCTACCCATCCATCTCTGTTGGATGCAATAGAGAATAAGTTAGGGAAGACTTGCTTTTTATTCCCTTCCACTCATTTTTTATGGTTTTCCACACCCCCACTCCATACCCTTCTCTCATCCTTCTTGAAGACCACCTGCTTCCTCTTCTCCGAATTTTCCTATTATGATTTGTTTTGACAAGGACTCCTTGTTAGTAACAAATCTTCAATCCTACTTACCAAGCAAGGCCTTGTTAAAGGTTGAAAGATTGTGAATACCAAGATCCCCTTCCTTCCTTGCCAAGTAGACTGTAGTCTAATCAATAAAATGAGGTCTTTTCTCTAGTGCACCTCCTCCCCATAAAAAGTTTCTTTGGATCTTCCTGAGTCTTGAACTGACCTTTCTTGAAACGACAAAAAGGATATATAAATTGGAAGGCTTAATAATGTGCTTTTATCAAGGTAAGTCTCCCTTAGAAAGGTATGGATGGTATGGAGTTATCATTAAGGTATGCCTAGCAATTTTTTTTTTAAAAAAAAAAAACAGAAAAAAAAGGAAATAAGTTATCATTAAGATATGCTTATGATCTCTTTTTGTTGGACTAGAAAATAAAGGCTTCAATTAATTATTACCTATTGTCTGCATCCAATCAATAAAGGTCCATAATCAAGATTTTTTGCTACTCAAGAACTAGCTTAATTGAAAACAAGGACTAACAATGGCTTAGGAAGATATATCTTTAGTTTAGAAACTCATTAAGAACCCAATTTCTAGGAAAAAAAATTATAATCAACATAGAAACAAAAAAGAACTCCAAGAACAGGATGAAACGAGTTTATGTTCTCCCTGTACTTTAGCATCATGCTGAAATGAAGGTCTTTAATATAGTTATAAGATTGTTATTAATTTAGCTTGTCTTTTATCTACATTGTCATTGAAAGCTACATATCATCGCCTAATTGTAATTTCCTCCATCGATACTTATAATGAATGTTCATACTTTTTTTCTATTGACTGATTCGACATGGCTTGTTCACAGGTATATCGGGGTCTTGATGTGGGATCTGCAAAGCCTTCACTGATGGATCGTAAGGTGACTATAATCTGCTGTCTTTGTGCATTTTGAGATTCTGTTTCTCATCATTTGCTTACAACATGATTACATAGCTTATTATTAATCCAATGAATGGTACTAGGTATCATATTATATTTCATGATAGCATAGTGTTTCTTGTATTGGTTGCAATTGAATGGTCACTGTGAAGGTATTAATTTCAATTTTCTATCAGATAATTTGGCCCTGGGAGATATAAAATCTTTGATGAAAATTTGTTGCTTATATATGTTGTAGATATTCATGGGAACGATTGAACAAAATGAATCATTTTAACTAAGATGTGAAACTTGTCAGAGGTAACATTAATAAAGCAGTCTCAGCGAAATAAACCCCTTGTGATTGAAAGTGTCTAGTGAAAATTTTGGTATGGCTGTTTATAGTTTCCTGTTCAGCTCAACAATATTTTTAACAGAAAAGCATATGGATTATTATTTAAATATAGCAGTACCAGTAAAATAAGCTGATTCTGATTGAACTGAGCTCTTTTGTTGCCCATCTTATCTTGCTTGATTCCGTAACTCAGACTTGACCCTTAAAAAAATTACTTTGACAAAAATGTAGTTTGTCTAATTCATGCATAAACTTGAGATAACTATTTCATCTTTTCCTCTTTTGATCTTTTTGCAGGAAGTGCCACATCATTTGGTTGATATACTGCATCCATCCGAAGGTATATTACCTGCCAGACCAATACACGTTGAAAGCATGAGTATTATAATCGGTTCTTTTCATCAAATTAGGTGGGATTATGCTAAATTATGCTTCCTTCAAAATAAATTATTTATTTAATATTCTGACCATGCACAAATGCTAGACGTCCAGATTATGATAAGGGTATCTGCATCTGTACTTTTTGGCTTCAGCTCATACTTGCCAAATTGTTGCTTGACATACTTTAACTGGTTTTTTGGACTCTACTGTAAGCTTTGTTTTCTAGGAAGTACGCAGTATATGAATATAAAAAAAGGGAGTGCAAACCTTGTTTCAATTTAAATCTGAGACAATTAGCTACCTTTTGTGGCCATGATGTTAATTTTGCTACAACCTTCTGCATTGTTTAAAGATATGGGATTGTACCGGTTTTTGAAGATATGTTGGTCCTTTTTTTTTTTTTCTGGTTTCTTTATATTTCAGTCCAAAAAAAGAAAGGACACCTAGAAATGCATGAATGGTTTACACATCAAGGAATCTTAAATGAGTCTCAGTAAAAATGGTTTTACTTGTGATCGTGCATGTAACTTGGCCCATCTTATTTCTGATTGCTGTCATACTTTAATGGAAAAGAGGTCTTACTAATAAAACACGAGCACAGGTAGAGTGCTCAATTTTTATTTTTTTTATTTTTTGATAGGTAGAGTTCTCATTTCATGATGCTTTAAAGAGTTTTGGGTTACCATTGCATCTTAGATGCTTTTCTGGTGAGCAATGTGTTCCATGGTCTTCATTATGCATCCCATGATACAAAGACAAGCACACTCGTACTTGTATATATTCAGATTTCATCAATAAAACATCTAGGGTCTTATTTAATTAAGAATTTTAAAAATTTTAAAAAGCAAAAATGCAAGTTGCCCCAACCATCCCCCCTAAAGAAAATGATTTTGTGTGGGAAAGAATAAAAAAAGAAAAAATAGATAAGAATGAATATTAAATAAGAGTTTATGAAATATTTGTTTGTTTTTATTTTTAATTTTATAAATTATTAATTTTGTTTTAATCCTAATATACATCACAAAATAAATTCTAATAAATTGACCTTTTTTTTAACTTTATATTTGATATTATTAAATATTTTTTAGTGGTCTTCAGTTTGATTTTGAGATTTTTAAAATGTTTAAATTAGAGTTTTTAGGTTTAATGAAGTAGTTATTATTTTATAAGGGCTACATAATTATTTAAATTATATGTTATCTAATTATTGATAAATATAATTTTATTTAATGATTCATATGGAGTTTGTGTTTAATTTTAATTATAGGAGATTATATAGCTTAAAAGTAGGTTACTTTGAATTACAAACAATAAATTGATTTTTAATTACCATTTATGTTTTATTTGAGGAGACTTATGACTTCACCAAATCTCTATCAATGGTGCAACATTTATATCAGCATATTATAGATAACCCCCCTTACAGAAAATTTTTATGACTCTCAAGTGATCTATATTTAGTTATTTGAAAAAGTCCAAAAAGTTCATTAGTGAAACTATTGAATTTTTCTAAAAATCCAGTAGCAAAAAATTTCTAAAATATTAAAAAAATTTCTAGAGAGATTTCTTACTGTTTTTAAGAATGATTTTGAAAATTCAGATTATAGACGACTTAGGGCTTGTTGACCTCCCGTTGCAAGGGGGATTATTTACTTGGAGCGGGGGCCTTAATAATTAGTCCTGGGCCAGACTGGATAGATTTCTCGTGACTCCCAATTGGCTCAATCAGTTCAGTAGTGTTTTCCAAAGAAGATTACCTCGGCCTACCTCGGATCATTTCCCAGTCCTTCTTGAGGGTGGTGGACTAAGAAGAGGACCCTCCCCATTTAGGTTCGAAAATATGTGGCTCAAAGTTGAGGGGTTTAAAGATCTACTTCGTTGTTGGTGGCAGGGGATGGTGGTTAGAGGCAGTGCTAGCTATAGACTGGCTGCTAAGCTGAAGGAGATGAAATAAAACCTAAAAATTTGGAATAAGGAGGTGTTCGGGAGACTGGAGTGCAATAAAGCTGCAACTCTCCAACAAGTGGAGCTCTGGGATCTGGTGGAAAGGGAGAGAAGTTTGACGGAGGAGGAAGCAATCTGTAAAAAAGGAAGCCAAGGAGGGATACGCAAAGTGGGTGTCCATGGAAGAAACCCATTGGAGACAGCTATCAAGGGAATTATGGCTAAGGGAAGGGGATAGAAATACGAGTTATTTCCATCGTATGGCAACTGCTCATCGAAGAGTTAGTTCCCTGGACAGAGTCAAGATAAATGGGGTGTGGTTATCAGAGGAGCAAGAAGTGAGGGAAGGGGTAGCGAACGCCTTTCAGCAAATGCTCTCAGAAAGTTCGGATTGGAAGGCGGACATAGGGGAACTGCAGTTAAAGCAAATCAGCCAATAAGAAGCGGAGTTGCTGGAGCTCCCTTTTTCTGAGTCTGCGGTCCATGCTGCTTTAATGGATATGAATGGGGACAAAGCCCCAGAACCGGACGGTTTCACTGTGGCTTTTTGGTAAAGCTGCTAGGATTTCATAAAGGAGGAGATATTGGATCTGTTTAAGGAGTTCCATGAGCAAAATTCTTTCCTTAGGAGCCTTAACAATACGTTTCTGGTCTTGTTACCGAAGAAAGGGGGGGCTGAGGACCTTGGGGATTATAGACCCATCGGCCTGTTAGGGGGGCTGTATAAATTGTTGGCTAAGGTGCTGGCCAATAGACTTAAGAAAGTGATAGGAAAAGTGGTTTCCCCCGATCAAAATGCATTTGTCATAGGGAGACAAATTCTAGATGCCTCTTTAATTGCAAATGAGGTGATTGATTCATGGCAAAAAAGGGGGTGAGAAAGGCCTAATTTTCAAATTGGATATTGTGAAAGGCGTATGACAACATTAATTATCAGTTTTTGCTGAAGGTTTTGCAAAAAATGGGGTTTGGTCTGAAGTGGTTGGGATGGATGTGGAGTTGTATATCTACAACCAAGTTTTCAGTCTTGGTGAACGGAGTGCCAGCCGGGTTCTTTTCAAGTTCTAAGGGGTTGCGCCGAGGGGACCCTCTTTCCTCCTATCTATTTGTTATGGGAATGGAAGTGTTGAGTGTTCTAATTAGGAGGGCTGTTGAAGGGGGTTTTATCTCTGGGTGTAGCATATGGCGAGGTAGAAGACAGGCTGTCAATATTTCACACTTACTCTTTGCTGATGATACAGTCGTTTTTTGTGAGGCAAAGAAAGAGCACATAACGCACTTGAGCTGGATTCTCTTTTGGTTTGAAGCTGCTTCAGGTTAAGGATTAATTTGGCCAAGAGTGAAATTTTACCGGTTGGGGAGGTGGACGAGATGGCAGCGGAATTAGGGTGTAGGGTGGGATAGTTGCCTGTAGTCTACTTGGGGCTGCCTAATAAGGCCTCTTCCGTGTGGGATGGGGTGGAAGAGAGAGTGAGGAGGAGACTTGCCCTTTGGAAACGTCAATATATATCCAAAGGTGGGAGAATTACACTTATAAAGACCACGATGGCTATTATGCCCTTGTATCAAATGTCACTTTTCCGCATGCCAAAAACAGTGGCAAAAAGGTTAGAAAAGTTGCAAAGAGATTTTTTATGGGGAGGGGGTAATCTGGAAAAGAAAGTCCACTTAGTCAATTGGGAGGTGATTTGTGCGGATAAGGAAAATGGGGGGCTTGGCTTAAGAAAGCTAGCCCTCTTGAACAAAGCCTTGCTTGGCAAATGGTTATGGAGATTTGCTTGTGTTAAGGAGGAACTTTGGAAGCAGGTGCTTGTGGCGAAGTATGGGCAAGAGGATCTTGGTTGGAGGACAAAAAAGGCAAATGGGGCGTTTGGAGTAGGGGTATGGAAGGAGATTTTGAAGGAATCTATTTGGTGCTGGGAAAATATGGCGTTTAAAGTGAGAAAAGGCACCAAAATCAGATTCTGAACTGATCTTTGGTGTGGTTGTACAGAGCTGTCCCAAAGATTCCCGCATCTTTTTGCTATGGCTGTGCATAAGAATGCCATAGTGGAAGAGATGTGGGACCAAAACTTCGGCCAAGACGGCTGAAATTTAAGGTTTCTTAAGGACTTTAATGATTGGGAATTGGATATGGTAGGCAATTTGCTTCTTGTTTCGAGGGGTCATAGGATTAATTTGGAGGAAGACTCGGTTTTTTTGGAAGGAAGGAAGAAACGGGCAGTTTAGAGTCAAGAAAGCGTACAGTCTGTTGGCAAGCCCCATTGCTGCTGGTTTTTTGTTGTTTAATTCGATACATTATATATATATGTATATGTATATACATCATTCAATATTTCTCACTTTATTGAATGATAGTGTGAGCACTATCTCTAAAATATGAAAATTTATCCATGTTTATTATAATCTAATTTTTTTTTTACTTGCCCCCCAACCAAAATTTCTGGCTTCGCCACTAAGGTTAACATTTATATATTTACCAAAAAAAGCTTAACGTCTATACTATAAGTCTTGTTATGTTTTTCTTTTTTTGATGTTTGAATTATATCTTGGGTCCTTGATGTAGGACAACCCTAGGATGGTTGTCTACACTCAAGGGTAGGTGGGCTAGGGTTTTATTTTTAGGGTGTAAGGAGAGGAACAAGGAATAAACTTTATGGTAAAGAAAGTTATAAGATAAGAAATAGAGAGAAAGAATAAATAATGAAGAAAAGATGGAAAACCTTAGAGTCTCACTAAGGCCTTCTAGGAGTCTCACCTAGAAGAAAATCAATGGAGTCTCACCATTGAGGGTTGCAACCTTGCAATGAAAGAAAGTATAATATTATTCATCAAAATTCATTCCTTTGATTTACATTGATTAGCCTATTTATAGGCTTCTCTAAGAAATCCAAAGTCTACTAGGACTCTAATAACTTATTCTACTAGGACTCTAATAACCTATCATGACTCAAATTCTAATTATATTATAACTCAACTAGCTAATCCTAATTAGACTTCAACAAATATTAATCCTAATTTAATTCCAAGTAATAATAATCTTACTTTAATTACAACTAATACTAATTCCCTTTCTTGATATATATCTTGAATATTCATCCTCATCAATTCCCCCTGACTTGAAAAAAACTCGACCTCGAGTTTTAGTGATTTTCCATGATCAATTGAAATTCCGAGCAATGCCTTCCACCCTTTCTTTCTTCATCGTCTCTTTCCCACGGTAAGACAAGATCTCAAGATCTCTTGAACTTGTTCAATTTCATGCAAGACAAATACTGGACTTCGAAAAACTTTTTGATGTTGTACAACAAGTTGATAATTCTTGAAATAATTATGTGTCTTCAACAAACTTGTGGGAAGTTGTTTCCCACACTGTTCTTGTAAATTGTTTTGTGGAAGAATAAGATTCTTGAATTCCCTATATTCAAAAGAAATTTCAGCAGATTCTTCATGTTTGCCACCACTCACGATAATGTTTGGCCTTGGGAAGTCAAACATCAATTCTTCTGAAACTTCTTCAACTTCTTTGAGCTCTTCTATTGGTTGATCTAAGATTAGTTTCATCACCTCTTGCTTTCTAGATTCATCATTGATGATTTCTTCGTCTTTTCTAGTAACTTCGACTTGCTTTTTAATAAGAATATTTGATGGCTCTTCTAGTTTCAAGGGTGCTACTTTTTCCTCTGGTTGCTTATGTGGTGGAATTTCCTTCATTGGACGAAGGATCTTCTTTCGCCCATTGCGCACAAGTGTGTAAGTGTTCTCATAGCCATCATGTTGGACTCTTTCATCAAAAAGCCATGGTCTTCCAAGCATAATATGGGCAACTTTCATCGGCAAAACATCACACCATGCTGATAACTCAAAATCATTACTGAAATTAAACGTCACTAGACAACGAGAACTCACCAAAATAGATGCGTCATTTACCCATGCTATTTGATAGGGATTTGGATGATCTTCTGTCTTTAGATTAAGCTTTTCAACAAGCTCCTCTGAAGCTAGATTGGAACAACTACCTCCATCAATAATCAAAGTACATAGTCTCCCTTGACAAGCAACACGAGTTTGGAAGATGCTAGTACGTCGCCAATCCTCCTCTTCATTTAGCCTTGGTATGTTCACCAATGGCTGCATAAAAAAGTTGTAGCCTTCAACCATGTTTGCATACGTTGCTCTACTCCTCAGTTACATATGCCTTCATGCCAAGAATTTTGGCTCTGATACCAAAATTGATGTAGGACAACCCTAGGATGGTTGTCTACACTCAAGGGTAGGTGGGCTAGGGTTTTATTTTTAGGGTGTAAGGAGAGGAACAAGGAATAAACTTTATGGTAAAGAAAGTTATAAGATAAGAAATAGAGAGAAAGAATAAATAATGAAGAAAAGATGGAAAACCTTAGAGTCTCACTAAGGCCTTCTAGGAGTCTCACCTAGAAGAAAATCAATGGAGTCTCACCATTGAGGGTTGCAACCTTGCAATGAAAGAAAGTATAATATTATTCATCAAAATTCATTCCTTTGATTTACATTGATTAGCCTATTTATAGGCTTCTCTAAGAAATCCAAAGTCTACTAGGACTCTAATAACTTATTCTACTAGGACTCTAATAACCTATCATGACTCAAATTCTAATTATATTATAAATCAACTAGCTAATCCTAATTAGACTCCAACAAATATTAATCCTAATTTAATTCCAAGTAATAATAATCTTACTTTAATTACAACTAATACTAATTCCCTTTCTTGATATATATCTTGAATATTCATCCTCATCAGTCCTCTTTCTAAATTTTTAATGTGTCTTCTAATTTTTGACAATCTGTGGCTTCCATACCTATATTTTTATTTGTCCATAGGGCTTTTTCTGGTATTTGGATCTCTCCTCAATGTAATTATTCTTGTTGTGATATTCCTCAAAATTTAAATGGTCTCAATTTTTTGATAGCCAAACAAAAACTATGGTATAAAGTGTCTATCAAAATTTAAATGTTTTCTTTTTAGATATTTCTTATATATCTTCTTTTTGGGCAACATCTGAATTTATTTTGTGTAAACATGTACCTGGTTGTCTCTTTTACTGAAGTTCCAAAAAATTCTGGAACTTTTCTCCAATGTTCCCCAACTCTTTGACAAGCAACATATTTCTTGATGTAGTGGTGTGTTTGTATAACCATCCCCATTTTCAAGAGGGTAGGGGTGTAGGTATAAATATATCCCACATTGAATCTCATGTATTTGTGCACTTCTGCTGATAAAGAACTGCCTTGTTTCCTTTTCTTCTTTCTCTCTCTCTCTCAATCTCTTCCATTTTCATGTTGTTATTATACCCATTCCTATATTTTCACACGTGCACATAATTATAATTATTTTTAGTTTATATTCAGAGTATTGGTAAGTAGGGGTGTAAGTTAGACTGAGCTAACTGGGGTAGACATTAGTAAAAACTCAACACAATTGCTAAAATAATGGAACTTGCTTAGCTCAAGCCTGATACCTGAGCACTTTGTGCAAGCTCCTCTGGGTGTCATTTGTTGGATTGAGTTGATTGATCTTCAAGTTACCTTTGACTGATGTTAAAAATAAAAGAAGCAAGAAATTTCTTTTGAAGCTCAATTACTTAGAAACTTGCATAAACACTTTCTTTTTGTAAAGAAAGGGGCACATTAGCTGAGAGCAGATAGCAGTGAGTGATGAACTTGTAAGTTAGGGGAGGATAGAAATGTCAAAAAGGAGGGGGGGGAGGGCGGGGACGGATTTCAGGTGAATTTTAGCAATCTCTCAACTCAGCCCAATCTCTAACCAGTTCAATGTGCAAAAGTTTACACCAAAAGGTAGCTCTTGTGTTATTTCTACTTAAATTGGAGCTCTGTTTGTAAGAAATGTTTCCACATTAGAGAAGAAAGAGTAGATGAAAAAAAAGGAAAAAAAAAAAAGAAAAAGAAAATATGTCCATTTGTGCGGCAAATTTCAGTTAAGAATATAGGACATGGGTTTTTTGATGAAATTATGCAAGTTGCTAAGATCAATTGAAAAGTGGTTTCCTTTTTTTTTCTTCCTCGCTTGGTGCCTACAGATTTTTTTCCACTTCTGGTTGCATATTTGATTTTGGCTTCAGGCTATTTTTAGGATACTATGCCTTCAAATTACTTTACTTTCTATCAATCTCAAATTGTAACATTTTTAGGATGCTTATTATTATTATTTAAAAAAAAATCATTAATTTCCTGTAGATTATTCTGTTGGACAATTTTTTGAGGATGCACGAGAAAAGACAAGAGACATTCTTAACAGTGAACGTGTCCCAATAGTAGCTGGAGGGACTGGATTGTACTTGCGGTGGTATGTTCCTACATATCCTATTGCATAAAATAGTTTCATTTGTTCATGATTTACTTTATTTTCCCCCCTCAGAAATAGGGGGAAAAAACTGCACATGCACAACCTCTTCTGAGTGCAACAACTGCATGCTATTACCTAATAGCCGGGCAAGATTTTGGAAGTTCATTCACTGCCTTGGCACCCATGGGAATAACTTGTTCAGATGGATTTTAAAAAATTTCTGAAGAGCACACCTTTTGGATTCACTGTGGCTAATCCAAAGCATTAGAGCAGTCTCTCATATATTAATTTACAGAAGTTGAAAGTATTAACAGCCTTATTGGTAGTTTCAATTTCTACTAGGATTTTGAGTAATTAATGTAGAGAATAAGCAATGTAATGCTTTATATTTTGTGTGCGCTCACACGCACATTTATATAGTTTACGAAATGGGTTTATATTTGATATTTTGATAATTTTTTTAACTGTTGTTACATAAAGAATTTTATAATATAATATTTCTATCATATTTCATACTCTCTTATTATCTTTTTAGCAGTCTAATTTTCAATTGCTTGTTTATTTTTTATTTTTTTGTAAAACAATAGTCCATGTTATTTTTATCTAATTGATCTATAGATGAGTTTAAATATTGAGAGGATTATGATATTAAAATTTGAATCTAGGGGGTTTCCCCCCGTAATTTTGTGATTTTTCCCACCTTAATTTTATGATCTAGCTATTGACTATTTTGTAGCATGCACACACACACACATATGCCCACATATATATACAAACATGCATGCATTAAATGCACAAGAAAGAGAAATAAAATTATAAAAAATAAAAATATAATTAGCTTCACAATAATTTTTTGGATGTTGCAGTTCTCATTAAGCTTAGATTGAATTTGAAGTCATATGTCACCAAATTAGCTAAGGAAACACCTATCATCTATTTAAAAAGAAAGTAGACACCTGATTTTCTCTCTACTCTTGTGTTTTTTACTCAAGTCAAATACCTAATTAAATTTATAAATTAAGAAATGACAACTAAAGAAAACTTGATCACATCAATCTTTTACTGGGTTCAAATAACACAGTTATACTATTGTGCTATGAGTTTTTGAAAATAGGGATAGTAAAATAAAACAAAGAAAATTTCCTGTACTTGCTATTTAGATGCTTTCTAGTTGAGTCCAATATACTAAAATTTAGGGCTTTGAAAGATTGAGCATCTGGACTAGTACTGCACTCAAGTCCATGTGGCATAGTAGCACAATGTGCGTATAGGAACACATTTGAGCAATGACAAAAGGTGCACTCTTTCTAAGAACATATTGATTTTCTGCAAAATATCAGGTTCATATATGGAAAACCAGATGTTCCAAAAGCTTCTCGAGAAATCGCATCTGAAGTATATTCGGAGCTCATGGATTTACAGAGAAACGGGGACTGGGATGCAGCTGTGCAATTGGTGGTCAAAGCAGGTGACTCGAAGGCCCAATCTTTGGCTGCCAACGATTGGTATCGTTTACGTCGCAGCCTTGAGATTATTAAGGTTAATTTCTGAGTTCTGTAGCTTTAATGGATTTTGGAAAACCCATCTGTGCCTCGGGTTGGGGGGTGTGGGGGTGTTGTCGTTGGTGTGTGGCACATTAACTCACAATGAATTTAAATTTGAAAGGCTAATGATAAATTGCCCTGGCATTGTTTGCCTTTTTGGGAGATGCTTAATTTAGAGTTCTTCTCCATTAGGGTCTTAGTGGCTCACTATCTGATTGATGGTAAGAGAATATTTGTGACCTTTATTAGTGTTCTAACTGTTTGCTTTCTCTAAATTGTAAAGATAGGAAATATACATAAGTTGTTAAATTCATTGCTTATGGATGTGTCTTTTGGCATGATGGCAGTCTAGTGGGTCACCTCCATCTGCCTTTCATGTGCCATATGATTCTTTCAGGGAACAGCCCTCAAGTGTAGATCACTCTCATGATGTCAACTCCTCTTCTGATGGATCCAAGGAAAATAAATCAAAGGAGTTGGACTTTGAGTTCATTTGTTTTTTCCTTTCCAGCCAAAGACTTGAACTCTATAGATCGATTGATCTCCGGTGTGAAGATATGCTTTTAGGTAAGCCATGTCATTGGACATTGGCATGATTTTATTTCTTTATTAAAGATCTCGTTGCTTGAATTAAACATTCCCTTTTGTCTTTAGCTAAAGTACTTGGTTTTACTTTTAGATGATCATTTACTTGTGAACCATGATATTACTTCAGGTTTCCTTTACCCTATGTAATGATATAAGTTATGCAATGTTTGGCAAAAAATGTTCTCTTCAATCATCTTGAATTTGAACTCCATGGGAAACCTTTTATGTTATTGAAGTGATATTTTTTTTGTACAAAGCTTTGATTTACCACTCCTTTTTTTCTTATTTATTTATTTATTGTGCAGAATCCTCCTCTCCAAGCTGAATATTTATTTATTTTTGTTTGGAATCCGAGTTAGGACATTATGTAAAGATGAAGATTTGATTAATTGGCCCTTTATTTACTATTTTTTACTTTTATTTTATAAATAGTGAGATAGTATATTAATGAGCAATAAAAGAAAGAAAGCACACAAGGAACACACAAAATAAAAAGATGGAAGCACTTCCACAAAAATAAGAGTACTGAGGCTAACTCCTCAATTGATCCCTAAACTATCAATAAAGTCAAATGCAGACAAACCAACATCACCCTAAAGGTGCCTTGGACGAAGAAAAACCAAAACTTCAGAAAGAGTCTGGATTTAACGAGGATAACTCTAACCCAAACAGGCACCCATTTCTTTACTTCCAAATACCCTAGCAAGCCTCCAAAACTATGCCAAGTAAAGCTTTGATTAGAACCATCAAGTTTCTAATTCCTAATCCTCATGTTTATTGGATGAGTTAAAACAAGATGCTGGGCGATAATACTCACTCAGAGTGGCCTATAAAACAAAGTCCTATACATATTATCACATTCGTAAATTTTTGTTTGAGTTTGGGTCAACTAGTTCAAAGTGTGGTATGTGCATTTTCTGATGTGTTCTTTAGTGTAGGAAGTGATGGGATTCTGTCTGAGGCCAGATGGCTTCTCGATAATGGTCTTCTTCCAAATTCAAATTCTGCAACTCGAGCAATTGGTTACAGACAGGTAGTTGGATATTTTCCTGATCCATTCTTTCTGTTCTATATCTATTTATTGCATATATTTACAAACTTTAATTGTCTTTTTATTTTGTTTAACTTTGTTCTGTGACACAGTTATCTCTATTAATCTCCACTTTCCAACATCTAATTACATTACCCCCTTATGCTAGGTTGTAAAATGTGATTGTACTACATTAGTTATTCTCAGGTATTCCCTTATTAGTTATGATGAAAAACTGTTTGACGAACCTGTAAGGTTTATGAAGAGCTTTAGGGAAAGAAGGGGGCAAAAAAAAGAAAGAGACAAATGCCATTTTTACTTCTTGGCACCCAAGGAGACCAAGTTGAGCAAAATAATGGGCAGTATAGGCTTCTTCTCAAATTGACTATGACTCTTTTGGGGTAAGCAAAACACTAAAGCTATAGGATGAAGGTGCTGCTAGAACTTAATATTTAAAGAGTTCAAAAAATTTTTAATGTTAGCGTGGCTAAAAGGGTCCATAGTGAATAATAGTTTGGGAAGAACCTATAGGATATAATTTTTTGCTGCCAAAGAGTCCATTTTGACCTTAGACTCAACGAGACCAATATCTGTTGGAAAACTTTTTGAAGCTATCCTGACATCTTTGCTTGGAAATCTGAGCATGTGTCTGAATAGGGAGACTGTTATTCTACAAATAAGAATGAAAAATATAACACAACTATTGTTTTGCATAATTACCTTACTCAGCTCTTGGAGTTTCTGATAACTATGAAAAGATTCAAGAGGACAATTATAGCAGTTAAAGTAAATCTTTTGAATTTACAGCTGAAGGTAGGAACAACTGATTTTGGATGGCACAATAAAATGGGAATCTGATTGGATATCCCCTGTTTTTTCTGGAAATGGAACCCTTTCATAATGATGGTTTTCTTGAATCTTATTCAGTGATATTTGATATTTTTGGATGATATAGAGTA
The DNA here is from genome assembly GCF_030704535.1 of Vitis vinifera. Taxonomy (NCBI): domain Eukaryota; kingdom Viridiplantae; phylum Streptophyta; class Magnoliopsida; order Vitales; family Vitaceae; genus Vitis; species Vitis vinifera. The sequence continues at coordinate 1,753,070 of NC_081823.1, forward strand.
GACTTGTATTACCTTGCCAAAAGATGACAGCAGAAATAAAGAAATGGTCTAAACCTTTTTATGAAAGGAACTACATGAACCAGAAAAAGACAGGGAAAGTCCAATATGTCCAAACAACACTTAGTGGCAATATGAGTGGAGGGGCAATCTAAAAAGCTACCACTTAGAAGGTCTGTCATAAAGATTAAGACTGTCACTTGTTGTGAAATAAGAATTTATTGTGAAAGAAAAGTATGAGTTTGCTTTTCTCTGCTATTCACATTTCAAAAATGTAAAATTTTGGATTGCTTAGTCCTTAAGGCATTGCCAAGTGACAGAGGATGGGGGTGGTAATGTGAAAGATTCAAGGTTTGATTCCTGGTAGAAAAAGAAGTGTTGCTTATCAAAAGTAAAAAGGAATGACATTTAACTCGTACCATTTAGGTCCTGTTTTGATGCATATGGAAAGAGCACAATAGAAGAATTTTCAATAAGGAGGAGCTGCCTGATTAAAGATTGAAGGAGATCTTCATTAAATCTAGTCTAAACGATCTTTTCCCTTCGTATCTTGGTGCCTGTTGTGTACAACCTGTGTACATAGGGTGCAACACTTTTGTTTGATGATGATTAATATATCTTCTGTTTGCCTATTAAAAAGGGGGAAATATGAATGGAGGGATCTTTTCTTTCCCAAATAGTTGGATTAAGGCTTTCTGGATATTTTATTTTTGATAGATAAAAATGATGTATTTATTGAAAGAGGAAGCACCAAAAACAGTGCCCTCAGAGTATATAGGGAGTATACAAAAGAAGCCAAAAGGCTCAAACCGAAGGGGAAGGGATAAAAAAACATCACCTGCCGTTAGAGCCTAACCAATCAATGAAGCTTACAAGTGAAGACCAAACATTACCTGCACTTAAGGCTTTCTGGATATTGTGCTCATTATAGTCAATTGTTCTAGTCTTTTTGGCAAAACCTGTTCTGAGATCCCATTGGACCAAGTTTTCTCATAGCATATTTTAAGATAAATTTCTTGTTCTTCAAGTTGTTTTTCACCCTCTAGATATCTGTCGCTCCATGGGTCTGTTCAAGCATAAATGCTGTTACACCTTTCAATCCTATAATTTGGTGCTTTGGAGAACATTATAGTAATGTAAAAATGGTCAAAGTGGGGTAACGAAAGTTGCATCCCTTGTGCGGGTCATTATCTGTTGCAGGAAATCGACTAATGTTGCTTCATGTTGATTTTGGCCTGGTTGTTTCATCTTTCTCTCTCTCTCTCTCTCTTTCTCTCTCTTACTTGATTTGATATACTTTTGTCCTCTCTTGGTCCAAAATGTGATATTCAAATTTTAGGCATGAAGGTAAGGTTGACTTGGTACTTACAATTTCTTACTCTCAGGCTATGGAGTACCTTGTAACGTGCAGAGAGCAAGGGGGTAGGAGTTCACCCCAAGAATTTTATGCTTTTTTATCTGAATTTCAAAAAGCATCTAGGTAAGGCATTTTCTGTTCTAATGATATTTATATGATCTATTTTGCCAGACTCAAGTTTGTGATGATAGGCTATGTTGTGTTTAATATTTATGTACTTCCAAGTTTTTTGTCAAATGCATAGCACAGGGATGGTTTTAAGAAACAATCACCTGTGAAATACCGTGCTTCATTCCTCTTAGTTCCTACATCTATCCCTTTACAGGATTGGTTTTCTCAGTGATGACCATTGAATTCATTATGTTACTTGTGGGTCACATATGCAGTTCGTTTACATTATAGTGTGAATTTTCTCCCTTTTTAATTCCATGGAGTTGTGATGCTCTCGGTTAAATTCTTATCCAGATATTGCTTAATTTTTGTGCAGAAACTTTGCAAAAAGGCAAATGACATGGTTCCGTAATGAGCTTATTTATCACTGGCTTGATGCTTCTAGACCCCTGGTATGTCTTTTGCACCTTTTTCTCTTTAGGTTGCTAAATTTATCTTGTCTATGAGTGCCTTTACTGGGTAAATATCATCCAACTGGAAAATTTTCACTTCACCTGAGGGAATTGATCCTTTAACAATTGCTTCCCAGAGTCTGTATCGGTGCTTATGTCCATAGAATTGGATATGTGATAAGTTTTGCCATCTAGATGTTAGGATGGATGTGAGCATCTCTCTCTCTCTCTCGGGGGTTACATGGTCCGGCATTCTCATTTTTTTTTCAAGTAAATAATTCAAACTCCTTACTAACAGTACCAGGGGAAGGACCGATAGTCTGCATGACGGTTTTATGTGGTTTGTGGCTTGTGAGCCTAACATGATCTCTGTCTGGGCTTGGAACCAGCAATGCAAAAGCATTGAAAGTAGGCCTTTTCATTACTCATTAACAAAATTGGCATGCTTTGGATAAGTTCATGGAAGTTCTTTATTTCATTTCCTGATGCAGCCTCTTCCCTTTCTGCTCATCTTTGAAAATAACAAATTTTGCAGGAAATGGTGCTTAATTTCATACACGATGCATACTACGACCAAACTGGAAAATTGGTCGTGCCTAAATCTCTTAGCATGAAGAAAGATATGTCAAACAACCGTGAAATTAAAGAACTTAAAGCTTACCGCACTAAAAATAGGTACAATTTAGGACATACTTTTGGCTTTATTTTTTTTCTTTTAATTGCCAATTGCTAATTGAATTTTTTTTTTTAAATACATTTGAAGGCATTTCATCAACCGTGAAGATTGCTCTGATATTCTAGACTGGATATGGAGAACACAACAGTGAACTGATTGATGAGTTAATCAATTTTACTGGGCTAAGTTTCAACCTTGCAGAACTGGCACCATCTCCTTCAACAGATAGATTCAAAGGTCTAAGGTCGTTGCGTCGGCCAGCTACAAACTGAGGTCACACCGATACATGTCTGCAGCGAGACTCACTGCATCTGGTGTTAATCATTCGTTAAGCGTTCGTTATCTGAAGCCTTGTTTGATTACTCACTGCAATAACAGGATTTTGCTTATGAAATTAGTGTATTTATGCGGGATTTTAGTCTCGGTTGAGAGAGAGATTAAGACTAAACTAGGAAAGATTTGGGAAAAAAGGCATGGTTTTGAGGTCTAGCTGAAGATTGGGTGTCTTTAGATTTGAAGGATTACTTTGCAACATGTAAACATGCTTTCTTATTAATCTCATTCTCTGGGCACTTCAGAAACAACAGTATTGGCTCAATTACTGTAGCATACATGATACTGACAGAAATAAACTTTAGATATGGTCTTCTTGTCGAAGCTATTTATTGGTAGGAGGTTCCGATGTCATATTCATGCTCATGGAGTCGTTTCAGGACTTAGGTGGTGTTTGTTTTTTCACTTAATTTTAAATAGAATCTTAATGCTCAATAGTGTTAAATATTAGGTTGTTTGTTTTTATAGTATTTTATTTTTATTAAGTATTAAAAAGTAAAGAAAAATTAATATGTTATTTTTTTTATTTAGAAAAAAATTATATATTTTGATTTTTTTATTTAATAAAAAATTTATAATAAATAAAAAAAAAAAAAAGTAGAAAAACTAACCATTTAAATTTTAAAAATAAAAAAAGTAAAAAAAACAAACATCACTTTAACCTAGAGTGCGACTTTGGTATAACGGGGCTAACCATCATAGTAGGGTTTTGACCAGTCTCAAACACACCTTATCTCTAGGCTTTGACTCATCCCAAGGTTTAAAAAGAACACATGGAACATATTATATTAGGAATTTTTTACTATTTATTTTTTATAAAAAATTGATAAAAATATATATTAACATGTTAAATATATATATATATATATATATATTAAAAATAATAATATATATTAAACTATAAAAAAAAACGTTAAGAGAATGGTAAAGATAATGTTAAGAATTTTTAATAAATAAATTATTTAATTTTTTTTAATAATAAAGTAAATATGGGAAAGGATGCATTGCACATATAAAGAATTTTTAGTAAATAAGTTATATAATTTTTTTATATAAATGTTATGAAAATATATATTAAAAAATAAAGAATATGAAAAAGCAAGGTTTAGTGAATAAATTATTTAAATAGAAATAGAAAAATAAGCAAATAAATAAATTATTTAATTCTTTTTTTTGTAAAAAGTAATATATATGTATTAAATAATAAAGAAATATGGAAATAAAATTTCAAGAGAATAAGATATAATGAGAATTTTTAATATATGAAATAATATTTTAGGGAACAAAAAATTTACCAATAAAATCTTAATTTAATTTAGTTTTTTTTAATTATTATTATTTTATTTTTTATCATTTGAACATCGAAGATTAAGATCAATTTTATTTTGTAAGGATAAGTTTATCATATTAATTGAATTGCCTAGAATTAAAATTTTTGGCCTATAATAATTAAGAAAAAAATTTTAATTTATTTTCATGGAAATATTTCTAGCTTATTTTTTTTAAAATCAAATCAATTTGTGAGTTCGTCTTGAAATGAGGAGTAATTTAAAGATATTTTTTTTCTTTATAATCTACTTGGCAATGATTGAGGCCATGTAGGCATCCACGTGGCCTTGGTAGATTTTATTTTTGATATTTTGTATTCATAATCTAGATGGTTCCTTAAACCCCAGTTTTAGTCAAACACTCGTTCTCTCTCCCATCACCATCTCTATAAAACCCTCCAACAAACCATCTTGCGTTTCTAACCTCCCAAACGCCTTTTTTTTCCATTGCCATTTTCTCTCTAGAAAAAAATGAAGGCATCAATGGCGATGAGATCCGTACGATCGGCGTTGAGGAGTGGCTCTTCTTCTTCGCCTTCTCATTTCCTTCGCCGTTGCTACTGCTCAGAGTCAGTTCCTGAACGAAAGGTAACCATTCTCGGTGCCGCCGGCGGAATCGGCCAGCCTCTTGCACTGCTTATGAAGATCAACCCTCTGGTCTCTAATCTCGCACTCTACGATATCGCTGGAACCCCCGGAGTCGCCGCCGACGTCAGCCACGTCAACACCATATCTCAGGTCCGATCCTCCTCTCTCTCTATCTAGGTTTTTTTAGCGTTATGATCCGTCTTCTCTTGATTGAAAAATGTCGCTTGTGTTTCTCTCTTTAGGTTTATCAGTTCAATTGCCTTTTCTTGCCGTTTTTATTTTCTATGTTCATTGTGATTGGTTGATTAGTTGGTTTTGTTTCTCCCTACCTACTTTTATCTCATCTGTCTCCGGTTTGATTCAACTTGTTTTTATTTAGGTTGCTGGATTCATGGGTGAAGATCAGCTAGGAAAAGCTCTAGAGGGATCGGACGTGGTCATAATTCCGGCTGGTGTCCCGAGAAAGCCGGGTATGACTCGTGATGATCTCTTTAACATCAATGCCGGCATTGTTAAATCTCTTTGCATTGCTATCGCCAAGTATTGCCCGAATGTGAGTGTGCTTCTAAGCATTTAAATTGTGACTCTATTTAGTTTATTTTTGGAATTTCGATAATGTTTCGTCTGATTATTTTATTTGGAAATGATTTATTCAATCAGGCTCTTGTTAACGTGATAAGCAATCCCGTGAACTCAACGGTGCCAATTGCTGCTGAAGTTTTTAAGAAAGCAGGGACTTTTGATGAGAAGAAACTTTTTGGTGTGACCACACTTGATGTGGTTAGGGCTAAGACTTTCTATGCTGCAAAGGCAAAAGTACCAGTTTCAGGTATTCCTTTCACTTATGCAGGAATGTATATATAAATCTTCTTCTGGATGCTCCATTTGGTTTCTGGGAGAACTGTGAGAATAGAGGAAAATAAAATTTTGAAGTAACATGCTTTTCTTTACTAACCATTTTTACTAATTCCATACAACATTATGTGCCATTCCTAAGTCTTTGCCATGGAATTTTAGTAAACACTGTTAGTTTGTATAGCATTACTGAATTTTGAATCTTATTTTTTTCTTTCTCATAGGATTCTGAAAAAATGAAACTCCCTCAAGTAAACTGTATTTTGGTATTAAGCTTCATTGGGAGGAATTTCTTCTTCTTCCTCTCTTTTTCATCAAATGATTCATAGACTTGGGTTTGTTACAAGGATTCATAGATTTCTGAAATGGTTTGACTGGCTTTATTAAAGGACTCTGGTTAGGTGGCTCTGCTTAACTCTAGGCTCTATGCTATTATGACTTTCATCTCATGAGTCCATGGCTCCTTATCAAGGACTTGATAATCTGATGTTATTCTCCATTTTTTCTAAATCCTAAATGATGGAAAGCATTAAGTTTTAGTTTTAAATTTCTTCGTCTTTCAGAGTTCAGGATAAATGTGGTATGTATGCTGCATAAAAAGCTTCATGCCTAAGCGCTGTTAATATCGCTGAAAAAAGGCTCAATGTCTAAAAAAGTGTCCACTTTGTTTGAAGCACTTAGTTGGATATCTATTTCTTTTACTGCACTGGAAAAATGATTATGAACAATGAGGATAACATTTTTTGTTTTACCTGGAAGATACTACCACCTTTAGGTTTTGAAGGCATTTTAAAAGCCAAAAAAAATATCGAGAGTAGTGGTTTTAGTGTAAAATTGAAATTGTTATTTTTATTAGCTTTTTTAGGTTTTTATACAAAATGCTTTAAAAAGCTAAGGGGATAATGTTTTCAGTTTTAAACTAAAATTGCTATTGGCATTAGTGTTTTTAGACTTTTGAAGGAAAAGCCAGAGCTGTTTGTGAGTACTGTCTTCACGACAGGAAAGAAAATGACGGTGAAATAATGAATGCTACATTATTTCCTTTTTACATTGGTGGTAGAGATGTTGTAGATAGATATTTTTTTTTCATGTACATCCTGCATGATGCATTTTATGCCACATGCATAGCACATCTGTCCTCATTTCTTTTCCCAGCAGCTAAAGGGGCATGATACACACACACGCACGTGTGTATATTTATTTATTTATTTATGAAGTCACATCATTGACTTGAATTTTCTTCTTTTGTTTACAGAGGTTAATGTACCCGTTGTTGGCGGCCATGCTGGCATAACCATTCTGCCTCTATTTTCTCAAGTATTTCCTTTTGTGTCTAATATTGAATTAGATATCTTACTTTGACGTTCCTTTTGTTACATTTTGCATGGTTGCCAATTTCTGTTTTGAATATATTAATAGACCACTCCAAAATCCAATAATTTGTCGGATGAAGATATTCAAGCTCTTACAAAGCGAACACAAGATGGGGGGACGGAAGTTGTGGAAGCAAAGGCTGGAAAGGGCTCTGCAACTTTATCAATGGCGTAAGTCTGTAAAGAGACTTCATTGCCCATGGTTTCTTACATAAACTTTCTTAAGTTGACTGATGTATAAATATGTAGATTTTGTTTCTTTGTAGAAAAAACTGGAACCTTATAGAAGTTAAACAAATATTCTTGTGCTGTAGTAGCTATTTTCTGGATTTTTCTTCCTGAAAGATGGTGCGTGCTTGGATAGATTGGAGAGTGAAATAACATATTATGATATTATCAAGTGAGGCACCTTTTGGTCTTCTCTTCGATTTCGACTTACAAATTTTTAGGATGTTGAATGTATAATGTGCCCTGCTAAAATATGTATATATTCATATTTTTCATATTTTAGCAACTGCACTTGACCACCCACAGTCGACTGCTATAAATCTGCCTCTCCTTCCCCTTCCATGCCTCTTGCTATGATTAACCCTCCCATGTGTTGCCCATGGATCTCTTTCTGATTATGATCAAAGAGCAGAAGATGGTTGGAATCTTTGATTCTACTATATCATAGATGTTAGGTAGTTGTTTTGAGTGCACTTAGGCTTTTTTTTTTTTCCTGTTTCTTGCATCCAACAATTATATTTTTTTTCCCTGTTGGAATCTTACCCATCTAATGTTGCCAAAGGATGTTATTTTTTACAATAAAATGAGTAATCTTGGGGTATGCATGTCTCATTTGTTGGATGGGATTCATGATAATTAACAATCGTGTAAAATTTTTGTTGAACACTTACTATTTCTATTGAGATATATTGTGTCAAGTGCTCACCAAACATTCAGTGGCGCCTTCCTTATTTTCTGTGAATAAATTTTCCTGCAAGCGAGTTTTCCTATGTTTTTGTTTGTCTGTTCATACATTTTTGTCTTCCATTCTCTTCAACTCCCTTGTGTTACCTGAGTTTGTTTCATCACTAGAAGGTATCCAGTATAGAACTATAAAAATGGTTCCTGATTACTCTGCCATGTTTCTTTCACACTACAGCTATGCAGGAGCCATTTTTGCTGATGCTTGCCTGAAGGGACTCAATGGGGTTCCAGAGGTTGTGGAATGTTCATACGTGCAATCAAGCATCACTGAACTACCCTTCTTTTCTTCTAAGGTGATTGATCTTATCTTTATTGTGAGAATATTTTTGCAAGGGATATGCCCAATTTATTTATGTTGATTGTTGTAGGTTGTTAGGAAAAATCTCCTTTATCTTCTTTATATTGTCATGTTTTGATTTGTTTTATCTGTTTGGCATTGTTATTTGTGAATTCTGCTGCATACTCTCTGACTGAATTTTTGCGAATACAATCTATATGCTTAGAACTACCATAACGACCATGCTCTTTTTTTAAGCAACTGAAATTTTATTAAAAGAGCCCTTAACAAAAAGGAAGCGTAACCACAGGATGTATAAAAAAGGTGCCAAAAGTGAGAATTAAAAAAAACACCTTAGCCCCTTTAACAATTGAAGAATCAGAAATCAAGCCAAAGTTACAATCTGAAATATATGATCAAGAGAACAAGGTATTAATGTTGATTTCACATCCACATCCTCAAAACTATTTCTATATTCTTTCCTTCAAGGCAAAGTGGAATGATACTCTAAAGCTGCCCTTAACTCATAAAACTCCTATCTGAACCTAGCAATTTGTTCAATATATAAGGGAGCATCCACAATGGGCGAAACTAGGGAGACACCCAGGTTCAGAAACTGTAAGCCACTCTTCTATGAAGGATAACATGATTGGCTAATTCCTCATTGTGTTTGCAAAGGAAACACCACCCCAGCTTGAGAAGTTGCCATTCCCACCTTCCGTCCCAACCTTAAAGAGTAATCCACTCACAACCACAATGCACTGGATTTTCCAGACATGTTATGTTACTAGAATTCACTCTTATGTGAAAGTTGCCTTGGTATATATGGGATTATTTTAAATGTTTCTGACATCACTCTTGTGTTTGCTTTCTTCTTTGATTGCATATGCCTTTCCTTATTTTTGACTTCTCTTTCCTATTTTACCCTCGCTGAGACTATATAAGATTGAACTTGTCATAAGCTTGGGATGTTCATTATTAAAATTCACAAAATTTCTTGTGCGGATGGTTTAGCTTTTTGTTTTTTGAACTATGGCATCAAATTTTGGATAGACCAATTTTTAGATCCAAATAAATTTTGGACAAAATTTCCCTTTTTCTTTTTCCAATTTAAGATGGCTTTAGACAGCTCATTTTCTTTTATAGGTTAAGTGGTGTCAGCATTTTGAGTTGTTTCTAAATGTCATTTTTGTATGCCTAATAAAACAATATTTAAATGATTTTTCCCATGGTCTGGCCAAGTTTCTGAATGCATGACCCATTTTTAGGCCATTTGATTTAAGGTGCCTATTTGGGTTACAACTAAAACCATGGAGAAATTTTTTTTGCTCTTGTCAAAAAGGCAGGCCATGTTTTGTTCAATCTTCAGATAGGTGGTTACTCGAGTAGGATTATCCACATACTAAATTTGTAGTATGAAGATTATGCTATCCTTGTCTAGATTCTTGGTGTCATAATTTCCAATTTTTGTATTCCACTAAACCATCATTGTGTCCACACTTGATTTTTTATTTGTGGCACAACCGTAGTTATGGCATAGAGTGGTATGTTGTTAGTAGGTAATTTTTCTAAAATGTTTGCTTGCTGCTGCATGTATATGGACTGCAGGTAAGACTTGGGAAGAATGGCGTGGAGGAAGTGTTGGGATTGGGGCCGCTCTCTGACTATGAAAAGGAAGGTTTGGAAAAGCTCAAGCCAGACCTCAAAGCCTCTATTGAGAAGGGAATCAAGTTTGCCGCCCAAAGTTAATCAGAAAATACATCACAATTTGCAGATTTTATTTATTTATTTTTCAGCAGCAAAACCACAGTAGTTTTTTTTTCTCATAGAGTAGGGCTTTTGATTTAAATAAACACATTTTGCAGAAATAAAAATAATTTGTGGTGGCATGGTGGTACTCATCCTTTGCCTCCGATAAACAAAGGGGTTGGTTTATATACATATTGTCTGGAGGCAGCTACCTCCGGCTGTGCCCTGCACCAAAATTTTGGGCTTAAGCTGGATCGACCGAAGCCTACAATATTGTGGCAGGGGCATTCTACCTTCCAACGTTGGCTTGGTCTCGTTAACCTTATTTGAGTGTTCCAGGAGTCTTGCATATAATGGCAGAGTCTCCCCTACCGAGATTAGAGAATTCCCAAGCTTCGCCCGCAACAAACCCACCCCCCTCCAAATGGGGTTAGTATCTGTCTCGATGGCTTACTTCTTGGTTCCATTTAGAGGATGGTCTTATCATTCCAATGCCGCGGCTGCAGGCAAAGTAATCAACAGATTCCTGTTTCCGCGGATGCCATTATTGACCTCATCTGATACACGCTATGCAACTGTGCAAGGGCCTCTGCTTTATACTTCCAAAGAGGACCAAAGTTGGCTGAACTTGAGAGACGGGGCATTAAAAATGATTCCGAGAAATAGTCTTTGTAGATGCCAAAGACCAAACCGTTGCAACAGAAACAGGAAAGAGCGGCCAAATGTATGACATATATATTCAGTGGGTGGTTAAACACACGGTGTAGGTGTTAAATAAAATTTAATATTTATTATTTAATAACTTATTAAATTTAATACTTATTACTTAACAGATTAAGTAGACTTTAAATTAAAATTTTCTAAGTTGTTAGCTTGTAATTTTTTACCTTTTTTTTTTACTTTTAAGTAATAAAATTGTTTGATAAAATTAATTAAAAATTTACTCTAAATTATCAAATTAACACATTCATCCTTAATGATTTTAACTAATATTTATTAGTTTAAACTCATATTTATTTGTATTAATTTTAAATAATAAATTTATTTATAAAACATTCATATTTAAGACATCATAAAGATATAAAATAACTATAAAATATTTATTATAAAAAGGTAAATCATGAATATAGAATCAACACTCTAAAATATACTTTTATTAACATGATAAACAAATAAAAAAATTAATTATTTTAACTTAATACTTAAAATTAAAAATAACTTTAAATTATAATATTAAGTTATTTTATTAAATATATTTAATCTACTTAATTGTTTAATTTAAATTATTAAATCATAATAAATCATTAAATTAATTTACCAAATACCCTTCTATACCCTTTTATGGACTAATTCTTTTCAAGATGTAAAATATACCCATTTGGCAAATAAATTGAGAATAAGATTAGCATACTGTTGTTCACAAGGTTACCAATGAGACAATGGCAATTTGATAATAAACATTTGCTGCAAAAAAGAGTACATCATCCCCACCAAACCCATTTCTAACCATTTACACTACAAACTTAGAAGTTCAAATAAAAGGCTAACCACCTTTAAATATGACCTAATAAGTTAGAAGGGCAGTTCCGTCATAAACATTTGCTGCACAAAAGAAACATTATCCCCACCACCACCACCACCACTATTTCTAACCATTTACACTACAAACTTCAAGCTTGTTTCAATGAAAAGCAAACCACCTTTTAACTATGATCTAACTAGTTCCTATCTCGCTGAGAATTAGGGTTGCAGTTTGTACATCTTTCAGAGTAACCATGGAAAGATGGTATACTACATTCCACAGTCCTTACCGAAAGGTGAGCCCCATCAGATGGTTTCTGACAACCACCCCTTAGAATGCGGGGGCATTTACCAGTCAGCACATATATATCTTCCTGCCATCAACATTTGTAGTTCAACTTTTAACTGATGTCGTGTAGATATGACATGCTGCCATTTGAAGAAGCTTATCAATACTCTAGCCCTCGTCCAAACGTGCCCCAGAAATTTGAGGTTCAGGACGCCCTAGAAAGAGCAAACAGCACAAGTTAGCTTTTATATAAAAGAACCATCAATGCAAAGGTTAAACAGGAAAAGAAGGGAAATTTTGAGTGGAATTTCACTTTGTGTTAAAACTGTAGGAAAACCACAACCAGAGCAGTTGATGAGAAGATTGAAGGTCATGCAGTGGAATCAAGGAAGGCAGCCGAATACACTGCTCTTAGAGTTGGATGACAAATGGTGAACAAGAAAGATGCATGGAATTTGGAAACTGCAGGTGATTCATTAATAAGAGTAGATGCTTTTAATGAGAAGAAATGCACCCTAGTATTAGTATCAATGCAATGCAGATCCTTAGTTGATTTAGGTCATTGCTAGTCTGACAAATGTTGGACAGTAGAATTCTTCCTTCACCAGGTCTGTAGTGGGGAATGATGTGCATGCTCATTGTGCGTGCACATGTAGTCAGTTTTACAGTCTCATCCAATCCTAGGCTAAGATATAACCATTATGTAAACATTAGAATACCGAGACAAAAATCATCATATTAACATTTCAGTAAGCACTCCAACATATATCATGTGGCTTAAAGATAACACAACCTTAAGCATAGCATCAATGGTGCTTTTAAGCAACATCTTACAACCACAATAAAACTGAGACTAACAAAGAGAAACTTTCACATCTTAAGATTGCCATGTGCTCAATGTGTATGATAGGCAAGAATTAATGCAGACAAGTGGAACTACTCAAGCTTTAACTACATTCTAGCTCTCAATTTTGTCACAGTTCTGACCAACTGCACAACTTCTAGCTAACTACAATCATGGCATAATTTAGAGCGGCAAAGTCATCCGTCATCCGTTTCCTTGTTGAATGTAATTCAAACTAATTTGTTGTCTTCCATGGCATACTGTATGGCATTTTGTTAATACCAGTAATTTTTATTTATATTCATATTCACTTATTTATTCATTATTTTTTTTATGTACTTCAACAATCTAGTACATAATTACTGCCTTGGACCTCAGCGTGGCAGGTCACTAATACTGGTAGTTTTATAAGATGATCAGTGAGCAAAGGGAATTATCATTCTCAAGCTTCATATAATTTTTTTGAATTACTGTTTTTTTTGGGCCCCATTGGGACTTGAACATATAACCAGTAAGTACCCACAAACCCACCCCAATCCTTTACCACTTGAACCAGGCCTCAAAGGGCATTCTCAAACTTCATATAATGTCTTACACAATATCACCAGATAGAGATAGGAGGCAAACAGTCAAGAAAAGTATATCCTAAAGGTTTGATTATTAAAAAAAAATAAAAAATGAAAAAAGGAAACTAGAGATACAAGGGAAAAGGGAAGAATCACAACCACGAACATTTTAAGTATCTGCATGTCAAAGTACAACTGAAACCGATTGAACTCAGCATCGATTAATATATTTTGACAGCAGGAAACACAAGTTGCAACAGTAAATGCACTAGGTCAATTGCTATATATAACATGGTAAAAACCTTCAACTTATGTCAGTTTATTACATTCTTGCATAAGATGTAGACAGTAATTGTTTATTAGTAGAAAAATATACATCATTAAAAGAGGAAATAACGGGCAAAAATAAGGCCCAGAAAAATTATATACAACATATAGTAATATATAGCATGTAATAAATGACTATGAAATTTGGATTGAAACACTCATTGTTTGAGTAGTTTTCTCTATGATTTCTCGCAGATGTTAAAAGGGAAGTCTAGGGTTGGTGGAGTTTTATGTTTTCTTGAAATCATAGATTGGAGGGGGTATCTTGGGTTGGAGTTTTATGTTTTCTTGTTTGTGTTTGAAAAAGCTCAAATTATGTGCTTTGTGTATTTTTCCATCTGGTATCTCGAGGATAAAATATGGGAATAAGTTGGAATAAGTTGGGTTTAGGGAGAAAAGAGATTCGGATTGTGGATCTGATGGATTTTATATTTTTTTTAGTGTTTGAACAGAATTTAAAGTTATATGGTTTTGTTAGATATTCTTGTCTAATTTCTTAGAAACTAGACAGGGTTATGGACTGGGATTGTGAAGAAACAGAGTAACTGGGATCTTACAAAAAACACTTTGGATTTTGAGAAAACAATATAAAATTTTTTTGACTAGAAAAAAACAGATTTTTTTTTCTTTTTTGACTGAGACTGAAGAAGATGAATAATGGAGGATTTGAGAAAACTACAAAAAAAAAAAAAAAAAGATGATAAACAATACAAAGAAGAATAAGGAAGGAAAATTAAGGAAGGAAAAAAAGGACAAAAAAAAAAGAAAATAAAGAAACAATGATGCTTTAATGATAATTAATTAGGTTTAGTCTTTGAATGGCTTTTTGATTAAAATAGAATTGCTAAATGATGATGTTTTGTCTTTGAACCCGTGAGGGTACTTTTGCAATTTTATCTCAGTTGACCACGGTTAGGGGACAAACTCTGACAATGGATATCAATGGGATTTCAGAGAACTGAGGTACTGGTAGTGTAATTGTTAGTAACCTTAAGGGGTGTTTGTGTAGTTTTCCCTATGATATATTAAATATAATACACCATGTATGCACAAAAAGAGAAGATAATAACATTTTTTTTTAATGAGAGGGTAGTAATATCATCCTGTATAGTAATATAACCCATAATATATTATATACTTTTAACATTTTCATATCAGAACAAACTTAACATCAAATAAGATTTTACAGATTTCGTTTTTTAAAAACAGTTTTCACTTTTTTTTTCAAGAAAGAAAAAATAGGAAATGAAAGCTGTTTTTAGAAAGAGAAAGTAAATAGAAAATTAAAACTAGGAAGTGTATTCTAAACCAAACGTAACCAAAATATCACTTTTGCATTGTAAGTATCTCCCACTAATTATTGAATTGCCAGTTATAACATAGAAAGAACCATAAGTAAATAAGAGCTTGCTATTATGAAATACAAAGAATCAGATAATAGAGAAAATTTACCCAAAATATTGATGTTTACTTAGTTTGTGTATTAAACATAAATTCAGATAGGACCCCAATAGCCCTGTACACATTGGGCAGCAGTCTCATATCCAGATGGCACTTCAAATCATGCAATGAATGCCATATAGTTCAATTTGGTTAGACAAGGGTCGATCAAGAGGTAAGTATTAACATCACAAATCAAATTAGGCTAAGAATAAATGATAACAAAAGATCTTTGGTGGTTGCTTTCTAATTATCCTTCACTTGAGAGAGAAGATGGGTATTCTGTCACATTCCTAAAATTAATTCTTGGGAAATATCCCAATAACTAAGAAAAAAATTGGCCTTTTTTGGAAAAAAAAAAAACCTGTAGATATACTAAAAGAAAATATTATGCTTCAGTTGGGTAAATTCGATCTTCATGTTACATGTGAGTTTTTTATTTTTCTTTTCATCGTTTCTCTTCAATTTTTTCCCCTAAAAGATAAATGTCAATTTTGTCTTTAGGTTGGTAAGATGCATGGTAACTAATGTATTACTTAATACTGTCAGTCAATCTGCATTAAATAAGTCCATTCCAAGTTAAATAAACTACATCTACTTACTCTATGACAAGTGCACAAAAATTGTCCCTAACTTAATGAAGTTTCAATTAAGTCATCATGAAACTCAATAAACTGCATGCTAGAATGTAGCATGTGATGTCATGTTACTTTATAAGCTATGTAAGTGCAGTTCAAAGAACTCAACAACAGAGGTGCACAAATTTGAAGCTTGGGAGGTAAAAGTCAAAATATTCAAAGATTGGATGACGATATTAAAACAAGGCATGTCAAAAACAAGTGATAGATAAGGCTTCCTACCTAAATTAAGTCTGATCAATTCTTAGGTGAATGACCTGCATCTGATCCATATGCAGAAGAACTTTCACTGTCAGAATCTGCATATAGAGTATATTTATGTCCACTTCAATGAGGGGATTTCGATGCACTGCAATAATCTAAAAAAAATAATGCATTGCAACCAAACCATAATAGTTAACAAAAAAATAAAGTCAAATTACCACTTGAAGAAGATCCAGAATCACTGCTTGAACTCGAACTACTTGATCCTCCCCCTGCATTATCACCTTGCTTTTCTGCTTGAATGGGAGAAGCGGAAACATGTTCTCCATCTGCTTGACAAAGAAAATCAATGGGAATGATTAAGTTACCATTCAGTTTCAGACTGATCAAGAGGATATAAACCAAAATGCCATCAACCCCCCACTTACCTGATTTAGTTTCTTTTGGTGCTCCTGCTGTGGCTGAGGACGAGTACTGTAAAGACAAGAAGCCAAATCCTGTGTTAGCCAACACCATCCAAGTGGGAATGAATCGCAAAAACTCAGTAAAAATAACAGTTCAATGACTCACCATTTCCTGGATATTGTGGTCACTATTTGCTCTTGCCTGGAAAGCAAGTTCAGCTTTTCTCTTGTTCTTGCTCAAACTCTTCTTATAATTAGTTACATACCTATCAAGTTCCCAAAGTGTTTCAGCATCAACACTGTCTATGTCCACTTCAATCTCATCATCTTGTTGACTAACAGCTGAATTCCTCTTCTTGATAATCTGAACAATATGATCCAGCTTTTCTGATGGCAAGCTTTGGAGGTTTGAGCTAAGCTTCTGCTTCTCCTCATATGTCATATCCCTCTTATGGGGATCCTTTGCTTTGGGTTTCTTTGGGACTGGCATCCTCATATGAGCAAAATTTCCAGGTTTCAAATTGGAATCAATAGGCATTGCCATAGACCCGGACCTATCCACAGTCCTCATTTCTGGAGAATGATGATGATGAAGATAAGGAGCCTTCCTTGAAGTGGGCGTGGGTGTTCCAGCATCATGGCCCATCCCAAACCTCCAGTAAAGGTCGGCCTCAATAGCCGCCCACTTCTCCTCAAATATTTTCAGCAACTCCTCTGCCATGCAGTGAACATCCTGTCCTTTGGGGTTATAAGTCATGGCATTTTGCAATGTGAGTCTGACATCCTCGGCAAATTCCCTTGGGGACTTATACCAATTCTTGCTTAACCTACTCTTCACTGTACCAAAATCCATCGGGTGTTTTATAATTGAATAATAATCATGTAATCCGAGCCCCTTCACGTCAACCGGATTGTTAAACACCCAACCATGCTTGTGCTTCATCAACTTTGCAAGCAAATTACTACAATTCTTGAATGCTTGAGCCACATACTTGTCGATTCCTACCCCGTTGGATTTGGGCTTCTTGTTACTCTCCGGAGGTGGCAATTTGTCTTTCCCAAGGACAAAATCTGGATTCTGATAATACTTATTGGCCTTGGGTGTCCTCTTCTCCTTCTCCACAAATTCACCAATCCCATGACTGTTCCCCATCACTGAGACACTGAGCCCTCGAAACGGCCGTGAATCTTGAACCCCCACAGAACCCACCTCCGAATTCACCCTCAATGCACCTCCACCTCTATCAAGCCCATCGTTACCCGACACCTGCGAATGCGCATACCCACTAAGCTGACCGTCGTTAGTGTCTAGTTTCTTCGCCAAACTTCTCACTTGATCAAGCTCACCCAAAAGTTTCCTCCTCAAATCCCTTTTCTCCACTTTCGATCTCATCGAAATCGAACGAAACCTGATCTTTTCAACATTAGGATCCTCCGGTTTCACTCCGTTCCCGTTCATATTCTCCCGCCCGTTTTCCGCAGGAGGGGTGTGGCTCGACGAGTCGTCCGACGCCGCATCGAACCGCGATAGAGCCTGCGGCTGCAATGAGTTCGCGTCTTCGGTGGTAGTCGCTAGGGTTTGTGAGGATTGTTGAGCCACGTTGTTGTTAATGATGCTGCTCTCGTTGTTGATTTTGATGCCTTTGTTATGGTTTTTGCGCTTATAGACTTTGCCGCTCTCTGCCCACTTCTGTTTCTCTCTCGAATCGCCGCCCCCACCGCCTAATGGCTCTGAAGCCATACATGTACCGATCAAAAACCCTAGCTAGATCTCCTAAAAAACCAGGGTTTTGAATCGAATCAACGCTTCCCAGATACCCCAAAAAGACAGAAAAACACTAGCGTGTATTCTTCGAAAACCTGCGTTGGAGGTGTACGGCACTACGGCTTCTGGAATCTAGGGTTAGGGTTTCGAATTTGGCAGAGAAACCCTAGAAAGCGACAGCAAGGCAAAACACAGAGTTGATCCGAACTGCTCTCAGCTTTCAGGCTAAGTTCACTCGAGGTACTGAGATTTTGATAACACGCGCCATGTTGAGCATTGAGCCTTGCCCCACGCGTTGTAATTGCGGGTGGGGGTTATTGGATTATTTAAGGAATGAAACGCCGGGTGCAACGAGTTTGCAAACGACTGTGTTTGGTTGACGAGAAACTGAAGGAAAAAACAGAAATCAATTTTTATTTTTATTTTTTTTTTGTAGAAAAATCTTTTGCAATAAAGGGATAGTTTTTATTAAGAAAAGTTATAAGGAAAAAAAAAGGTGTATTTAGAAAAATTCTTTTATAATTTTTCCAAAAACTTTCAAGTTTTTACTTGGACCATTTTTTTTTTTTTTTCACATGGACATATTTAAATTGGGATTAAATATTACCAAAATTTCCAACCAAAAATCACTAAAGTCTCATGGGTGTTACCAAGTAGAAAGGAAGACAATGAAGATTAATTTAATGTGTTGAGTAATTTTTGTTTGAAATAACATGGTTGTGTTTTACATGCATTGATGCCATTGGTGCAATGATTGTGCGGAAGCATTTGAGAAGGAAGATGGTAGGGAAGAGAAAGGAAGGAAATAAGGAAAAAATATGAAAGACGAAAATGGAAAAGTAAATGAAAGTTAAGTTAGAGTTTAGGATATTATATTTGCATCCTTGATCTTGACATCCACTCTTTTAAGGATTTTTCTAGGATAAAAATATCTCTTGATAAAATTCCTAAATCATCATTTTCATTCTACTTCTTAAGTACTATAACAAAATTTATTAAGAAAGTTGTATTTTTCACCAATTTATAAACAAGAATTATTTCCAATGATGGTATATGTAAATGTCTTTTATAATGTGCTTTTTTATTTCTTTTTCTTATTTACATTTCTTTTCGTATTTTTGGAGCTGGAAGAATGAGACATCATGAATGAAGTTCGATGTCGCAGAGTCAGAAGTTTTATAAATATTTGACACTGTACTTTCAAACATACTTAGAATGTTTAGAATTATATATCAAACACTCTTATAGGTGTCTAGAACTATACCTTCAGATATTTTATTTGTCAAACAATTGAACTTTGTCCGACTTTATGCATTCTGACATTTCTAGTGTATCTGATTTTCCAATTATAGATATTTCTTTAGTTTCTAGACTTTCAAGTTCAAACCTTTCCAAGGTGTTTGGTCTTTTAGGTTCGTAAACCACAAAATGAGTTTTTTCTTATTGTACTTTTTCTTGATTTCTCATTTTTATATCATTTCTAAATTCTTTCTAATTGTTTTTCATAAAAAATAAACCCTAAAAGATATTCATGTGGTATGTTATATGAATTCAAATAAAATGTCTATATATAAAAAAATTAGAATTGACTATGAACGTCCTTCGAATACTCTTCTGTTATCAAATGAACATTAGAGAAAATGATTTTCTCTTTAAAAAAAAAAGGAAGAAATAGATGGGGTGAAAGAGATGAATGAGAAAGGTCTTTTAGGTATTTTTAAAAATGTTAGTGGATATATTAATAACATTATTATTTTTAAGTGGATGTATAAATAGGATGGATGCAAAGATCAATTTGGTGAATACAAAAATAATTTCCTTTAGGGTTTTGAGGATGTGGGTATCATAGTGAAGAAGAATACATTTTTACCCTTTCACATTTAAGTTTCACTTAAAAATAATAAAAAATGATAAATAAATAAATATAGTGTAAAGATATTTTTGCGGATGTATTTAACAATACTCTTAAGATTGAGTCTTCTTTTCTCCTAAAGGATGTGTTTTGTCTAAAATGAAATAGATGTAGTTTACATGCATCAATAATAATATTCTTAAGTGTTAACCGTTAAATAAGGGTTGTCAAATCAATAAACAACAATAATCCTTTACAAGTCATTCAATGTGTTCCATAGTGTTGAGCATTTTTTTCCCTTGTAGAGTAGATGTTTTGTTTGAAGTCATAGTGTGATTTACTTTTACTGATGATATGAGTAGGCATCAATAGTAATTGTTCGATGGCAAGCAATAGTTGCCCTTTTTAAGTTGTTTGATATGTTTATATTAATCTACTAATCCTTCCTCATGTGAGATAAGTAGCCAGAGGTAAGGGTTTTCAAGTGAAAAACTATCATGTGTTTACATTAAGGTAATGGATTTGAGGTAAGGGTTTTTGAGTGAAAGGTGATAACTATCATGTGTTTACATTAAAGGTAATGGATTCTTAAGCGTAGGAAATAAGTAATAGTTTCTTTTTACAAGTCACTTAAGGGATTTATATTAGTTTGACCATTTTGTCTAAGGTGGGAGAATGGATATTATATTTTAAGGTAAGAAAAGAATAACCTTAGCCTTAAATGTTATTGAGGATGATATATATGAAAGCACCATGATCATTTTTTATGTCATGATGAGTCAACTTGAGAGGACAATGATAATCATCGTATATCTTTACTTTGAAGTAGTGGGTTGTTGGGTGGTAGGCAACAATTATACCTTGTAGGTCATTTAATGCATGCATACTAACTAGTTCAATTTTTGTATTTAAGGCGAGAGAAGAAATGCCATGCCTTAAGGTAAGAAAAAGGTAGTCTCAATCTCGAACGTCCTTGAAGATGATTTCAGAGTATCATGTTCATATTTAACATATTATGAGTTGAGATTTGAATATGCCTTATCCTCATCCTTAGGTTAGAAAATGATGATATCATTTTGGATATTCTTTAGGATAATTCTTAGACATGTGATATTCTTTTTTTTTGGCATGTCATGACTAGAGATTTGTAGGTCCCTTGATAAATATTGCATTTTTAAATTGAGGTAGTTGGTTATGGTGTAGAAGATGACAATAGCTCCCGTAAGTCATTTACTTAGTCCTTTGTGTGCATATTACTCTAACTTTTATATCTTGAGATGAGAAGAGGAATAACATACGTTGAGGTAAGAGGAGGTCTTGAGCTTGAATATTTTGGAGGATAAATATTTGGATGTGTTATCGACTTTATATGTTTCAAGGGCAATCTTAAGGTGAATGGTGTTTGCTTTTGGTATGTCTTTTTTAAGAGTAATCACGTCTTTATTTGTAGAAATGGTTACTTCATAACCTAGTTTCTCTTTTATTTG
Source organism: Vitis vinifera (assembly GCF_030704535.1). NCBI lineage: Eukaryota > Viridiplantae > Streptophyta > Magnoliopsida > Vitales > Vitaceae > Vitis > Vitis vinifera. Next base: position 1,774,475 of record NC_081823.1, read on the forward strand.
GGTTTGCACTTTTTATAAGTCATTAATGTGTATATTACTCTAACTTTCATATACTAAGGTAAGAGAAGAAATATCATACCTTGACTTAAAAGGAAGGTAACTTTAGCCTTGGAGGATGATTCGAAACAACCATGTTTATATTTGACATGTCATAAGTCAAGATTTAAAGTTGCTTAATCCTTATCCTTATGTAAGAGAAGGATGTCCTTGATTGTGAATATTTGCTCTTTATGAGTCATTTAATGTTTACTTATTACTCCAACTTTTATATCCTAAAGTGAGAGGAAGATGCTCTTAGCCTTAGATCAATGTTACATGGGATGATTTATGAGTGCTATGCTTATAGTTGGCATGTGACAAGTCAATATCTTAGATTGCCTTCTTTTAGTCCTAAGGTGAGAGAAGGGTGTGACTCATGCATACCAAAGTGTGATCAATCAATTTGGATATGTTGTGACTCAAGTTGTGAGGATATTTGCAATACCCTTCCTTTTTAAGCATGTGTTGGATGTTCTAGAGGTTAATATCAAGATATGTCAATGTTGCTTTCAACTTAGGCATGAGTTATATTTGTCATCAATGAAAAAGGATATCAATTAATATGAGAAGGTTTGGCTAAGAACATAGATACTTTTCTTGAGAATTATATGTATTGGTTAATCCTAATACTTAAACTTGAGACATACGCACTTGGGACATCCACTTCTGAAAGGAAAGAAAACATTTAAGAATTGAATTTTGAGTAATCAAGGCCTTAAATTTGTTGAACTCTAACCATGATAAAAAATTTGGTTATTCATGTACCATTATTATTGTTAACACTCACCCTCATTAAGTGGCTCATTTGAAGAACCAAGTAAAACAACTTACTAAGATAATCATTTTTTTTATGGGGTCATTGGCTTAACCTACTTCTTTGGAAGGTTATCTATGATACAAGTACTAAATTTTTATTTAAGTTAAAACTCTTTAACTCTATTTGAATCTTGAAAATGAAAGAAAAAAAATAAGAAAACAAAGGGGAAAATGAAATAAAGAACTTGTTAGAAAAAAAAAAAATATTCTTAAATACAAGTCATAATAATTCACATTCTCATTAGGTACACTTGTTTTCACTTTTTTTTTCTTCCTATTCTTAATATATTATGAATAGTCTAATTTTAGTATGTTATAATCATTTAAACGATTACTTTCAAATTAGTTGTTATATAGTTTATGAAGGTGATATTTTTTACTTTTCAATACATTCAAAGAAGAAAAATTGAAAAAGTAGTCACTTGACATGCCATGTCATCAAGTGTCAAGCGCTCGTGTCGTGAACTTGGCCTAGCCCAACGCAAAAGGACTAGGCCGTATCAATCGAGCCCACAACAATAATTGGGTCGAGCCCAATTCCCCGATGAGCTTGGGGCCCACCTACTTCTACTCCTACATGCAAATAGCTAAGTAGAGCTACTTGACACACAAACAAAGAAGCATTTTATTCCAAAAACAAAACTTCCCGGCTTATAATTGAGAAAGCACTTCTCAAACCCTAATTCAAGGAAAAAAGAAAAAGAAAAAAAAGAAAGATAAAATCAAATCCTAACAGTAGAACTTAAGTTCTCAAAACACTCGGACAAGTACTTATCAAGTGCTTTTTGCAACCATGGATGTGATTTCAGTAACAAATCACAACCTGCTAATAAATGAAAATGACAAACAGGGAGTTTGGACCACCCTCAAAAGGCACACAAGGTATCTAGGGCAATGCAGTTAGTTCATAATGATGTTGAGGATCAGGCCCTCCAGGCGAAGCCCTAGTTGTTTCTGCATCCATCATCGACCTTTTCCGGTGATACTCCAACTTTGCTGCATCCAACCCCATTTGGCGTAAAATAAATTGACTCTCAACCCTCTTCTGCACCATTGAAGGGCCATGGTTTCGACCCGCCTCCAAACTCACTACTACTGTCAGTAAAATGACTACAAACAGCAGTGGAAAATTCGGTCGAAATGCCCTAGCCATTGTCCCTAAGGTTGAAAATGATAAAAATTGTAGATATTTTTATATGTAAGAAGCTTATAACAAAATTGAAGTAGAAGCAGTTTGCAGTACTGTAACAATTAACAAGAGCTGCCCTCTTATATATACGTGCAGTTTCAGTGGGAGGGCCCTATAGGAAAGATCGGTATTGGAGAATCGTATCAGCAGATAACTTTGATGTATTTAGCAGATGTTTGTCTTCTCTCTAGATTGGAGTTTTCTGCCTTAATTTTTAAGTCATCACCATTACTTTAAATAGAATCAAGTGGGTGTTTTTAGTTCATTATCTCGTGACCTTTTGTTTCTATTCCACTCTTAAACTAACTCATAATTAACCCGAGAAAATTGCATTAAGGCATGATAACCTTTGTTCTACATGAAAGGTTTATATCAAAAGAAAGGGTTTAGCCCACATGGGGATTTTGAGAATTGTCCTATGGCATGAATTCAAGAAAAAATTGTACATATATTGAAGCCTTAATTAATGAAGCCTTAATTAAGTGGTTTTTCTACAAGTCCAACTTCTTCTATAGGGAGATGGCAGGTTTTTCTACATGTCCAACTTCTTCTATAGGGAAATGGCAATAGAATTGAAGAGAAATTAAGAGGATAAAGACAGATGAAAATTAATGGGAGGGGATTGAGGTCAAAATGTCATCACTTCTTCATAGAAAGTTTGTAGCATATATCTGAGTACAAGTCAGAATTTTCTTTGTCTAGTTGTTGCCAATTTGTAAATATTTGTCAAATTTGGAATCTAATCATACTTTCATGAACATATCTTATCCATATATGACTCTTCTGTCAATTTGGATTTGGCATCCACGTGGATTGGGATTGGGAAAATGCCAATATGTTGTCACCAAGATTGCTTAACATGGTACCTGAATTATTACTTTTTCCATTATAAGTTGATAGCATTAGCATTAGCATCCCTGACTAAAGAGTGTGGAAGTTGGACTTTCCATGACAATTTTTCCAAGTAAACTTTTAGAATGGATGGAGCCATTGTAGGTATGGTCTGTTTGAGATAGCTAGATAATAGTAGCTCTAGTAGGAGCCAAATGAATTAGAAAGTGAAACCTTACTCACGGTCGACTTTTCTTTTATTAGGGTTTGCATGTACACTTTCTCACAATCAGGCACATGGGTTCAATAAACGAGTGAAACAAACATCAATGAAATTCATACTTTTAACCTTCCATAGATTGAGATTTTGATGCTATGTATGTATGTTAAGCTATCAATTTGATTCAAAATGTTTAAGTTGTTAAGTGATGGACTATCAAAATGCATCAAACCAATTGAATTTGTCGAGAATTGTAACATTCACCCATATGATAAAATCACTAACAAATAAACCAAACTCGAAATATATCAAACCAATTGAATTTGGCGAAAGTTGTAACGTTTACCCATACGATAGAATCACTAGCAAATGAGCCAAACTAGAAACACATCAAACTGAACTTGACAAAAACTGTAACATTCACCCATATGATAGAATTAATCACTAGCAAATGAGCCAAACTTGAAGCAACTTAACTGCAACTTCCAATTACTTCCATTAAAACGTGAATAAGTGAATATGAATGTACATGGAGGGGTTCCTATGTCCAATGATAATGACCTTGGACTAATTAGGATGTTCCCAAGACTATTAAAGTGGCATTAATTTTATTGACATTGATATTAATTTTTGGATTAGGTTCTAACCATCTTATGTAAAAATTAATTGGTATTCAATGAGATGAATTCAAGCTTTTTATAACTTTCAATGTCACAAATCTCGTATTTGTTTTATAATAATCATTATTTAAATGATTCATCTCCATGCTTAAGAGTTGTATTATTACATTATCATATAGGCCAATATATAAACAACAATTAAGGCAACTATAAATGAATTTAATGGAAGAAAGCTACAATTAAATTAAAATGCCCCAAAGCAAAGCAGTGGCTTATTAATATATGTTCTTACATACAATGTTCTAGTTTGAGAAATTGGCCTTTTCTAGGGTCAATTAACAAAATCCACCCTCATCTCACTTGAGCTAGCTAACTCTTTTGTGCCATCTAGTCTTTCAATTCACGGCTTATTTTGGAAGTTTATTTTCTGAAGTTCTCTTCACTAGAGACGCACTTTTTGGGGATGAGGTGACAAGCAGAATCCAAGTAAATGGCCTGAGCAAAAGGAATGATACACCTGTCCATGCTGATAGCCATTTCATGTAGATAAGTTCAATTGAAAGTGCTTTCCCTAGTCAAGTCTTACTCTTCATTGGATTAAGCTGTGTCACACATGCAGTCACCATGACCATGAGTTTGACTTTCAAACAGTCATGAACCCACTTCACTATCATTGTCCCAAAGAAAAAAGTATTAGTATTGCAACAAATAGTGTTAATTAGCTTCATCCTAGAAGTGAGTGGGAAAATCATGATATGAAGCATAACACAATCAATCTCTTAAGGGATTTGGTTCTTTCTTTCAACTACCCTATTTTGTTAAAATGTAATGGGGGTTGAAAATCCATGTTTAAGACCTTTATTTTTGGGATAATGTTCAAACATAATATTCTCAAATTCTCTTCCCTTACCAATCTTAATCCTTATAACGGGTATCCTTATCTCATTTGATGCTCTATTGAAATAGCATTAAGGTGTTTTATAACTTTTGACTTTTCTCTAAGGAATACAACAAAGGTGTATTTAGAGAAGTCACCGACTATAAGTAGGACATTCTTTTTACCACCTATGCAAAGGATGAACGTAAGACCTATAAGATCCATGTGTAATAGGTAACGTAGAAGTACCAATGTCCTCAATTATGTGATCTTCTTATTTTCTTTCCCTTTAAACATCCACCATAGATTAAGTTGCTAGGGGCATCCACTTAGGTACATCTCTAACTTGATTTCTATTGTCAATTTTGACCATATCCCTAAAGTTTATGTATCCTAAAATCTTGTGCCATAACTCCATTGAGTATACTTTAACACTTCTAAATACTACATAAAATCTAGGACTACGATTAATTGTATAGCAATAATCCATCCTATATATAGTGTAAATATACTTCCCCATTGTCATCCAAAACATCATATCTATTTTGGGAATCTAATTAACATTGAAATTATTGTCACATGCATATTTAACTAATACTAATCAAATTCACCTCCCATCCTTCAATATAAAGGATCTTGTTAAGGTAAGGACAACCTAGTGTGTAAATAGAATCTCTTCTTCTAATATAGGCAACCTTTTATCACCAAAAATCACATTACCATCATTGAACTCCTTGAAGGTAGTAAAAAATGGCTTATCCTCTATGCTTAGAACAACTACTATTGAAGTACTAACCACCAAGTATTCTAGCCCCTAAGTAAAGTGAACACTACATTACAACTAATATCACCTTTTCCTAACCTAAACTTGCTTAACTTTCAAAGGTATGCTTACTTGACTCCTCCCATTCTTAGAGATCTTTTACTCTTTTTTATATTTAGAATTTAGTTGTTTAGAGAGTTAGACTCATTCACTAGTTCATTTACATGAGATTGAAATCTAGAAGAAGGTGCTATATATAATATCTATTTTGTTCATATATGGACTTATTGAAAATAGTGCAAAAGAAGTAGTATTGAATGTTTCCATAGATGGAGCAACCTTCTTGGCCTTTACAAAAGTTGTTTTCCACTAGTGAGGGTCTCATCCTTACTAATATAAGCAAGCCCATGTTTGTTATCAACTATATTTTTTTTAACTAATTAATTACCTAATTATGTCATTCAAGATTTTAGATCCTATGAAACATTTCTTTAATCATATCTATGTCCTTAGTTATATCATCTAGTTCAAGTTTTAAAGTATTATTCTTATCAAGTGCCACATTCTACTTACTCTCTAGGAATTTGACCTTATTAAGCAAATTTTCTTTTTGAGATTTTGAGGTGTCAATTTCATTTAGTAGGTTAGCATTTTACATTTTAATGCATTATAAAGTTATTTAATTTTCAATGCTTTCATATTCATTTTAAAATTTTTAGTCTTAATTTGTAAACTTTCTTCATATAGGGCATCATATATAATCAACATGTATATTATGAAAGCCAAATTCTTTTTCATCGTTTTGATTTATTTCGTTCAAAGTATAATAAATAGATTTAGTGATAGAAGGAACAAAAGCAGCTAGATTAAAATCATCTTTAATTTTACAAGAGTCATCTAACTCATGTACATTCATTGGACTTGGTATTATTTCAAGTTGCCTTTATTGCTTTCTAACTAATTTTAGAACTTGAGCAATCAAATATTGTATGTCTTATACTATTCAATTTTCTTATGTTTAGATGACCCTTAATTCTTTTTCTCTTTCCTTGGTTTAAGATTTTTTTTTTCCTTCTTTCAGTCTAATTTTGTAAGAAATTTTGTATGAGTTTGCATTATTTTCTTAATTTTTCTTGCAAATAAAAAAAACCTATAAAACTTTTTAAACAATATTGATCATTTTTTTTTAGTTCAAACTCATTATCTTTATTAGTAAAAGCTTTTAAGGTTACTCCTTAAACTTTCTTGAATTAGACAGAGACATCTCATAGGTTTGTAAGGACCTAATAAGTTCATTAACTCTTATAAAATCAATGTTTTTGCCTTTTATAGTGGTTACCTTAGGTCAAACTCCCCCAAGAAGAGATTTAAGGATTTTTTTTTTAAACATCTTAGATTTGGGGATTTCTCACCCAAATTGAAATCAAAGTTAACAATGTCACTCAAGTTTGCATAAATAGAAATAAGAGAGGTTTTCATGTTCTTGCATTCTTATGTTTTTTCAAACTTAACAGTTAGAATTTGAATTTTGAACAACTTAAGTGTCCTCACTTGTAATAGATAAGATATATTAGGTTTCTTTAGCATATTTACAAGTTATCATCCTCTAAAATTTATTAAGACTTTCATCATTAAAAAAATGATATAAGCAGCTCTAGCTAGCATTCTCTTTACTACTATGGCTGTCAAGTTTGTTCCACTCATCCTTGGGCGTAAGTTTACCATTTGATCTTCTAGTCCCATCTAACTTTAATGGAGGTTCCCATCTAATTCAACAAAATTCCAATTTTACATTTTAAGACAAACTCCATATGGGCTTTCCAATGAAGATAAATATTTCCATTCGTGAGCTATTAATTGATAATCTTACTAATTATAGTTCTATGCATCAATAAAAATAGGGGGAATAATTTTATTTTTTTTACCTTTTTTAACATTTAACCTACTCAATACTAATTGAAAGTCTTTTTAACTTGATTCATGAAACTATTAAGATTGGGTGGGGGATTAGATAGGTTGTCCTAATTCTAAAGCCCAAAGTTTTATTTTTATACTACTTGTGATTTTCTTTATCACTTCAAAGTATCCATGAATATAAGTATAAATTCGATCATACTATAAAATAAAAGATATACATGGAAAATCACTTATAAAGACTCATAGAAAAGCTGAAAATATAAAAATAAAACGCCTAATTGATGATAGAGCAAATTCGCTAAACATGAAAAACAAGTACACTTTTTTACTTAATTGGATCCACAAACTACCTTCTCGTGATAGATTTATATTAGCTAACACCTATAATTTGCTTTAATGTTTGTAAAGCTGCACTTTGCTCTCGTTAGGGGATACCTTAAGTCCTCCTACCTTCCATCAACTACCACAATCTGCCTTGAATGTTAAATCGGCTCTTGAAAGTTTTGAGAATATTTGATAAAATAATGACCATTACATGTTAAGGGCACATACAAAATTTCAACACATGAAGGCATACGTATAAGATAAAAGCCTTAGTGGGCTTGGTCAAACCACTGCTTTTCAAAATACCCAAATTTTCTTAAATTTAAAAAACAACAAATAAAACAAAATTCACCTCAAGTGCTGAGCGTCCTAGACACTTGAGCGCGCTATGCCATATTCTCATGCTAAGCTTGTTTTGATCAGACTTTTCAAAATTAAATGTCTCACGGCTTCATACCTTTTGACTTATCATTAAACTTACTAAATATTGCTTTTAGATGTTTACTTATATATCAACTACTCCATGAATTCATGAGCTTGACCTTTCAATGACCAACAAATTCTCAATAAAGTATATATGTAGAGTTAATCTAGAAATATTTAGAACCAAATTATCAAATCTAAATCTAGTACTTAATCTAGTTTACTTGTAAATTAGTCTTATTTATTTGAGTACATAAGTTTTGGAAAAAAAAAAGGTTAAAAATGATTTTAAGTTCAACTACTTTGTTCTTTAATATTTTTTCAAAACTAGGCTATATGTTATAATTTTGCTGAAAAATAGTTGAAGTTAGTTTTTGAATTTCCTTGCCTTTTAAAGTGGTTGTGCCAGTGGGATATAATGTAAGACACTTTGGGAATTAAAATTCCCCACACCCAAAAAGTGAAGGAATTTGGTCAATTGTACAAAATAAAAAATTAATTTGTGGCAGTATTTATATATATAAATATATCTAAGCTTTAGTTGGCCATATAATACATATGGATAAGGTCAATATTGGAAACTCTGTCCTACCATTTAGAGAATTTTGGATAGAGTGCATTATGAAAGATGCCAACTCAATATGTATGAGTGGAGCCTTTAATTCTAAATTTCTAAATTTTCTTTCCACCAAGAAGAAAAATTAAATAATAAAGAGTTATTGAAACTCCTTTTTTATCATCACTCTTTGCTCCTAATGAATTGTTCACTGTAATCATTTCAAATAACTTTTTTTCTTATCTTTATTCTATCAATTTCTACCTTCTTTTGATAGTTTATTTTAGGCTTGAATGGCTTGGAACCTCTCTCTCTCTCTCTTTTTTCCTTAAAGATGTTGTGATGAGTAGAATCCAAGTGCAATCAAGCCTCAACAAATGATAATCTTGGGATAAAAAAACTATTAATTAATTGAATATTAATTAATCAATAAATTAATAGTTAATTAATTAATTATAAATTATTAATTTATCAAAGTATTCTTTATTGACTAAACATTTTGAATAATTCTATTATGGAGCTCCTCTCACTTAAAAACTAGAAACACTCAAAGTAATAATGATATTGAATAATTTCTTGTTATAATATGAAAATGTTGCACCAAACCTTTCCACAATATAAAAAGTTAAGATCAAATCTAAGTCAACATCAATTTAAAAAGAAATAAATAATATGGGACACATATTTTATAAAGGTCTTATAAAAAATCATATGAATTTAATTATATGTTAGGAAATTATTAATTTATGTTGTAAGTAGGTTCTATAAGAAACTACAAAACATATTATTTTATCAAGACCGTCAATTTGTCGAAATTCTACCTAGATGATTGATAGGAATGGGATGTTCTAAAACAAAAACACACACACACACACACACACATATATATATATATATATATATATATATATATATATATATATATATATATATATTATTTTATAAATTTATCTAATTATTAATTTAGTATATTAGCCCAATTATCGGGATTGACAAAACACATTATTTTATCAAGACTATTAATTTATTAAGATTCTACCAAGATGGTTGATAGGAAAGGGGTCTTCTAAAACAAAACATGTATAAAGCAGAATGTAAAACAGCATTTCAATAGATGGGTTCATGCCACATATGTTGGCTTTTACTACCAAGTGCTTGTAGTTCACTTATAAGTTACCTGCAACTTAATTATATCTTTGTGGCATTTTGCAGTAAAATGTAAATCAATTTCATTTATAAAAAAAAACTTGGGAGTACTAAAGATTAAATGAATAAAAAGCCCCCTTTATTGTAAATGAACAACTCAAGAAAAATAATATGGATGGACCTGTGCATAGGGGAAATGGCCCTTTGACCTAGATAATTAAGTTGAATTCAGAGTGCTTCTCCAAGTCAAATTTTATTCATTAAGTGGCCATCTAGTGTCCCACAATGCCTATATAAGTCTATGGGTTTAACATTGAAACCAATTACCAAGTCCTTTCTCTTCCATCTGCATCTTCATATATATCAAAATTAAACAATAAAACTAGCTGCAGTGATGTCTGGTTGAGGACAAAAGATAAAGAACAAAAGAGAAAAGAAACTATATTTTTATCCTTCATGAATATAAGTATGGTGCAGTATGTTCATGGAGCACCACTTCAGGTTGATGGGGTTGCTTAAAAATGTTAGGATAAGCTATTTTATATTGAATTCTCAATAGCAAATGAGCCCATATCACACATAAACATAAAGCCCTTTCTCTTTAGAAGTACTCTTTTGTTGCCCCATAACTGTAAAGAAACATTCTAAAAACATCCACCATTCACCAATGGTCTACATTCCTTATGATGCCAGACATTAATTTTATTGATGACAAGACATAAGCAACTACGACAGAGTAAACTGATCTCTTCTTGGCCTGAATCAATGGTGATCAATCGATGGAAGGATCGATACCGGAGCTTTCATGAATGGCCTAGTGATGTTGAGGGTTGGGGCCTCCAGGGCTTTGCCTGGTGGGCTCATAATGCCTCCCAGTTTTGTCTTCTTGTTGGATATTTGCTTTGGGTGCTTCTTGAGCTCTTTGATCAGTCAATGTAGGCTTCATCTTGCTTGAGTACAGGCCTACAGACCGAGCTTCTGAGCTTGAAAATGAAAGCAAAACTAGGGTTAGGAAGAAGAACAATATAACTGATCTGAAGCTAGCCATATTGCTGCTCTAATACACGGGACTCAAAAGTTTAAGTCTGGACAGTGTAGTTTTTCTTAGTATGGATGGTTGGATATATATAGCCTTGAGACCACCATTGCTACCACTATTTCTAGTCCATTTAAAATGCAAAATGTCAATATGGGACAGCTATTAGTGGGATCGAGCTGCCACTTTGACTATGATCAACATGGTGCATGTATGCCTTCAACCTCAAGGATACTGAAACATACTTGATTGAAATATTTACTAGTTCTCTTCCTTTTCAATTCTGCTTTTGTCTTGTTATATACGAGGACTTCTTTGTAAATTTGTTCAAACTTTTAATTTTTTTATTTTCTTGTTTTTTCCAAAAAAACATAAAACAACGTCTTATAATGAATTTATTTAGATTACGTTTAGTTCTCAAAAAGTATTAAAGACAAAAAAGGTAAGAAAAATTATTTTCTCATGTTTAATTATATTATAGAAAATACAAAAGAAAGTTAAATATAATTAACATTAAAAAAATTATATATTTTAAAATTATTTAATCTTTATATTAAAAAGTTAAATATGTAAAATGAGTTTAAAATAATATATTGAATTTAAGTTTATTTTCTATTTTACTTTATTTTTCTTTCTCTCTTCTTTTCTTTACTATTCTTTTTCCTTCGTATAAATGGTAGCTATGGTTATTTAAGCTGTAACTTAATTTTAACGAATGATGTTCTCTCTCTCTCCCTCTCGTATGAAAAGTAATGGGATTTTTTTTTTAATTTTTTTTGGTCTTTGGAGGGTTGACAAATTAAATTGGTGGGGGCAACATGGAATCACTAACACACAATATTGTAATGCTAATCTGACCAAAAAAACTAATAGTGCAAAAGATACAATGTCAACATATGGGTCACAAAGGTCTTCTCAACTTTTTTCCTTAATGTGCTATATATAGTTGTGGCTCTCTCTCTTGCCACTGTTTTCACTTTATTTGCAAAATAATGTTCCACCCATATACCTTAAGGTATGTACTAAGATTTAAAATTGGAAGCCTCTCTCCAATCTGAGCAAAGGGCCATGTCTAGTATGCTTTGCATGCCAAGTCCTTCAGAAGCATATATATATATATTTGTGTCCAGTACTGTACAGTCATAAGCCATAAGGCATTGAGCATATATAAGTTGGTTTTGACAAGCTATAAATGGGATGCAAGTGTGATGGGGCAGACTATTAAAAATGGAGTTGATGGAATAATGCATGTGGGCAACCCAATATTGATTCACATGTATCATGCAGATATGGCTGTAGTGGGGTCATTGATGAAAAGTGTGTATAGTGTTTGACAAAATTTCCAATAAGGATTTGGGGCATCTTGGAATTTGATTATTGATGTTGGGTATGTGAAATTTTGTTGATTAGGTTATGACACAAGTTCTTATACACGAGAGAAATATGGTTTATTAAAGTACTTAAGTCTAAAAGCAATGTATTGGTGTTAATACATAGTTAAGTATATCTAAAAGCAATGTAAAATCAAGATTGATTTTTTTAAGAAACAAACTCTAAGAAATGTTGTAAACTTCTAAACTAAGTATTTGCTAAGAATGACTTTTGTAAGGTGAATTATCTACAAGATTCACAAAATTGGCTCGATGAATTTGACTCGTATTTTCCTCCTTTATTCTTAAATTTTTGTCTTTTCATTAGGTTGATTTTCAAAATTGTGAATTAATTCTAGAAATTTATTGGATTTTTTTTTTTATAAAATTAAATGATTTCCTAGAAAATTTTACTAAGGCCACAACCTAGATTGATGATTCTATGTGAAGATCTATAATATTAACATTTCCAAATCTATAGAGTTAGCAATTATATTCAATTTGAACATCACATACCCTTTCCCAACAAAGAGTGCTCCTTTGATATATAAGAACAAAATTTGTTCAATCCCAAGACTAACTTGAACCCTTTTTAACTTAAGAGTGACCCGGATACAAGATTTCTATACATCAATCAAGGTGAGTTCCTTTGTTGAAGTGAATTTGAGAAGTACTCTTCATTGACCTTCAATAGTTGATGCAAATGAATTGCCCATGAACGGTCTTCCTTCGTTCTGCAATTTGTTGAAAGATGTAGACATATTTTGATTTGTACAAATGTGCCTAGTGGAACTTGTATACCTAACCACTATTGACTTGAATTACTCACTATGTTTGCTTTTGAGATCACTACTAAAAGGTTTTTAGACTCAAGTCACATGATCTTGATTGGATTTATTGTAGTGGGACTTTAAAGAATCTTGACCTTTACAATGAAGACAATTCTTTGCATCATGTCTAGGTTTCAATTTTCCTTAGTCTCTCTTTATAATTTTCCCAGACCATGAGATTTGTTCTTCCCATCATAATTGTATTTGTGGCAATTGTACAATAGAATTTGGACTTGTTCTCCTCAACAATATTTGCTACATTCCATGGAGAAAACTATCTTCCTCAAATTGTCATTCTTATAAGAAAATCCTTCATATTTATCTCCTTTTATTTATGTTTAAGATAACTCTTGAAGTCTTTTCACTTTGGTGACAATTTTTCAATAATAGCTACAATTTGAAAAGACTCACTTATCATCATATACCATTATAATGAACTTTGTGTGTGGTATTTAAAGTCAAGGAATTTACCAATGACAAATTTCTTTGTGCGAGTATCCTTTGTTTTGTATTTTTTGTTAAGTCAAATCCATAAACCTTTTACAGTATTGAAAACTTACAAGTAAACATTGCGTAAAGAATTGTCCAATGTATTGAAATATAAACACGGCATGAGAAGTCATAAAATGTTTCCATTCTTCTATTATCATAACTGTCTTTATTTGCTTTATCACCATCTTGAATAAGAGGAACCTCATTAAGAAGATGAGCTAGCAAGTAACATAACATCTTCTATTGTCATCTTTTAAAATGCTTTCCATCAAACTTTTCATGGGTGTTTTTAGCGACTTCTATCATTTTCAATCAACTCAAATTTTCTATCTTTAGATTGTTCGAATAACGCACGATTTGCAAAAACAATATATATAGAATTTATAAATAGTGAAAAGTAAATGAAAACAAAAGAAGAACTCAAGATGAGATAGAATTTTGGAAGATTTATAATTGTAAGAAGAAGAGACTCTAAAGCAAAATACTATATAATTAACTTATCTCCCATTTCTTTAGTTTTATCTCATAGATGGATCAAGTATAAAGAAGTTGACACTCCAATCTTTATTCTTCACTAAGCTTTGTGCAATCTTATACTTTTTGATAATAGACAAAAAAATAGAATAGATAAATATATATGAGAGAAAAGATAAAAAATAAAAATAAAAGTATAAGTTCCTAATGCTAAATGAATAAAAATAAAATTTTATCTTTTAATTGGAATAAATTTCTCTTTTAAATGAAAAAGTAAAGTGTCTATTTGAAAAAATAAAAATAAAAATTGTAATTGTGATATCTCACATTAGATATGAAAGAAAGTTTTTAATGTTATATAAGTATAAACTCTTTTAAACATTATAAATGCGTCTTAAAACCATGAGGACTTGAGAGCAGGTCATTACCAATAGTATTAGAGTTGAAACCCAACCTCGGTTTGAGGGTTTGTTTCATTCATGCATGAGGAGTATCTGTCTATTTGACCCTTCAATTTCGTGAAATACAATGAGAACATTATGTTTGTATTGGAAGAACCCCTTTAAGCCCAAAACCCAAAATAAACAATTTCTATATAGACAATTTTTATACGATTGAAAGAAGTTTATTACAATAATAACATAAGAAATGACACTTTGAGAAGAAGTGTCTATTTTAAATAACTACATTATTATCTCTACATCTAAATTTAAAAAATAAATAAAACAAATAAATACAAAAATAATAGTAATAATAATAATTAAGTAAACAAAAAAAATTCACATATAAAAGGTTAATTTTCATTCAAACTCATCGCATATATTACCTATCCTCATTCTCATTCAAGAAATTATTCTCAAAGATTCCCAACGACCTAAAGCTCAAAACCTCTACGTGTCCTCTACTACCCATAGCTAAAACCATATACCACACATGTATAAATTAGAATCTATATCTAAGCCTTGCATATTTGTTGCTGCCTCTACATGACGTGCCCACCAATTTCAACACCAACTGCAGCTACCTCCAAGTTAAAGCCGATTCTTTTAAGTAAATTGCATTTGACTTCTATTCCTACCATGTTTCAAAGTCTCGGTATCACATGCTCACTCGACGAGCCCCGAGTTACATCAATCTCAGTATGTCGGATCAATATCGAATGATACACATAATATATTAATTAAAAATTTTCCAAAAGACTAATAAACATTTTAGATAAATAATTATAACTAGATGAACTAAAAAAGTTATTACATTTAACATGATCTAAATAATTGTAAAAACATGTCTTAGAATTAGTTTACATAATGTTACTAATTATAAAAATTTAAAACACTACCATATTTATTTTTAAAATTTTTAATAATGGTATAATCTTAAAAAGAAAAATAAAAATGATAAAGGTGATTAGTAAAAGTAATCATTTTAAAAATGAATTGGTTTGAATTTTTTATATTATAATTTTGAATTGTATTGTGAGTGAGTCAAGTAATTCATATTTGAATTAAAATTGAGTTATTGTCGAATCGCACTATACCAACTCAGATATAGACTCGTCACAACCATTACTGAGAGATGAGTACAACTCGAGCAATACTTTGAATCATGATTCCTCCACTACCTTATAATCCATCTTCTAGGTTCCATCCTATAATCACTCACCACATCTCGCAACAACATTTTTAAGCCCAATGTTGCATTTAATTAATTCTATAATAAACTACTTACAAAATTACATGGATGGTTATAGTGGCTCCATCTGCCTCAGGCAGCAGAGTCTGCCAAATTATTATTAATGCACAATTAATACCACTATATTTGAATTATGCCACATCGATAGCTAGCAAGCTAGAGCCACTTGACAGCCAAAAAGGGAGATGCATTTCATTTCCATAAACAAGGTTTCCCTCCTTACAACATAGCCCTTCCCAAACCTTTCAGCAAGAAAAAGAAAATGATCAAAACAAACAGTAGAACGAAAGTTCTCACAACTTGGAAACAGCTACCAAGCATACCCTCAAAGTACTGCATGGTATGATTGGCTTCTATCTATGGCAATGCAGTTGGTTTACGATGATGTTCAGGATCAGGTCCCCCGGGCGAGAGCCTTGTTGTTTCAGCATCGAGTAAAGACCTTTTCCTATAGTACTCCATCTTTGGTGTGTCGAACCCCATTTCACGTAAGATAAGGTGACTATCAATCCCTTTTTGCGCCATTGAAGGCACATGGTATAGACGCGACTCCAAACTTGGTCCCAACATCGATAAAACGACAATGAACAAACATGCTCGAAATGCACTAGCCATAGTTGAGAAAAAGGCCAAAGATGACAACAATTATAGAATGTATATATAAGAAGCTTACCAAGTTGAAGTATGAGCACCTTGGAGTATAACTAGAGCCCTCTTATATATACTCATACTTTCAGTGGGAGGGCCACAAAAGGGCGTCGTCTCACAAGGTTTTAGTGCAATTCTAAAGATAGATCGATGTTGGAAAATCGTATAAGCAGATAACTTTGATGCAACATATGCTTGTCTTGTCCCTAGCTAATTAATTTGGAGCTTTTCGCCTTTTTTGTCATCTCCATTACCTTAGATACAATAATTTTTCTGTCCCTTTCTGTCCATATTGTCTATACCATGATTTGGTGCTTCTCCCTTTCTCTCAAGATCAGTTGGATGGGCGGCGGTTTTTAGTTCATTATCTAGTCACCTTTTGTTTCCGTTCCAACATGAAATCATCAGAAGAACACGTAAGGACGAAATAGGCCCTTTAATCTACATAAAAGTATTATATCTCAAAAGAGTTTAGCCAACACGAGGGATGGTAACAGTATGAATTTTTCGAGTATATGTCTCATCTTGTTTCTAATAGGATGATTTTAAAATAAATATAAATAAGTTCGAGAAATTCATCGGTTCCAATTATATATAATATTAAATAAAAATTATTTTATTTGATTATACCATATTACTTTTCCTAAAAATAGATTATAAATATTTATAATATTTATTAATTTATAAAGTATATTTATTTTTAATTCAATTTAAAATTTTAAAAGTAAAAGAAAATTAATAAGGTTAATGTGTGTCATATGAAAATTTCCTAACCCATCCTACCCCATTATAGTTTATTTTGTTGGTACGAAAATAAATATAAATAAATGAAATGAGTTGGGATGAGGTGTCCTATCTTATTATCATCCCTAGTCAATATAGGAATTTGAGAAGTCTCTTTCTGTATGACTTAAAAAAGAAAAAAAAGATCCTTATATACTAATTTTTATGTACCCAACTTATTTTTCTTATTCATTAATTTGATGTTGCTTGGGGCTTTCTGTTTAAAATGATCAAAATTTTGTGTGAATTTAGATAGTGATAAAGAGAGGAATGACAATAGAATTAAAGAGAAATTTAGAACAGGATAAATACAAATGACATGGAGAGATTGATGAGGTCAAACTCTCATCACTTGTGCGTTGAAAATTTGCAAGATTTAGATAGGAATAATAAAAAATGACTTCATCCAGTTCTTTCGAATTTGTATATGGACGATTCGAGACTTAATCCTATATGGTCATATCTTATCCATATGAATGTTCTATGAACTTCTATAATTTGGTGTCCACGTCGATCTGGATTTGGTAAATATTGCTCATGTGTAGTCAGCATCATCCATTTCTGCATATGCTATCTATGACATGTGGAGGAATTTCAGATGCACCCTTTGTGGATTGATATATTCTTATGCATTATTTTAATTGACAAGTAAGTAGCATTTAGTAATTTGAGGCGGCTTTTTCTATTCCATGATGTTAGTTTAGTTGTTTTTGGTAGCATTTTTGGAGTGAAAATAAAAAGTCACATGTGTCAAATCAATCTTATATAGTAACACAAACTTCTTCTCTAATCGATGTAGAACAAACAAATCCCCTTATAAAGTTAGATAGATAAAGTCACATGCATGTTAAGGTCGATAATTATTACTATATATTTTGTAATAATCCACTCTTACTCATATAAATATTATACATTTTCGACTTAATAACCCTCATGATTTAAAAACACGTCTATGTAATTAAAAAAAAGTTCATTACATACGCAATGATAGAAACTTCTCCCCTTGATCAATGTATAATATCACACCATGACTATGGTCTGGCATTGGAGCAATGAATCAATAGCTAAGTCCATGTTCTCTTCCCATTTTCAGATTCCCACTAGACTAGTACATTATGATTCATAAAAAGAATAAAAAGAGAAAAAACCAGGAAAATATATCTTATTATGCTTTGTCTATGCATGTAGTATGGAGCACCACTTCCTGATATGGGGTTTCTTAAAAATGATGGGTGCTACTATATTGAATTCTCATATGCATATGGGCTCATATTAAACACAAAATTCAACACTCTTTTCCTTTAAAAGTACTCTTTTGTTGTCCCTATGATTTTGTAAAGAAATATTTTAAAACATTAACTATTCATCAATGGTTCACATTCTATGTATATGATCACAAATACATGCATGTGCCCCTAAAGAATGGAAATAAAACAATTAAAGATAAAGGGACTCAACCACGATGTCCTATATTTAATAGTAAAACAAGACGATTATTAAGATAAAGTGTTTTTTTTTTAGTTTAATATTGCTCTCTTGAAATTAATCTCTTCCTCTTTATTATTCCTATTCAATACCTAGCTTCGTCACTGAATATATACGTGGTTCTTGAAAATTGGGCTAAAAATCAAGTTTCAAAGCTTGAAAATGAAAGCAAAACTAGGACTAGGTAGAAGAAAAATCTCAAGCAGTAGTGATTACATATTTCTATTGAAATATTTTCTCACTCTCTTCCTTATTGTCTTGTTAAGTTGTTATAAATGATTATGAATTCTTAGAATATAAAAATGAACAAAATTTAAAAGAAGCATATATAACAATATTGAATTTATTTTTTCATGTGGTTAGGTTCAAGTTTGTACTTGGTTTGACCTTTAGAATTCAATGGATGATTAATTATTTAATGAAATATTGAGTTGAATTAAGATTGTCCAATTAAATAAATTGGTCGGACCGACAAAGGATGACCAACCTATAATGCAATAATAATAATCTAATCACTATGACATTAGTGTACAATAAACCCAATGTCGACAAAGGCCTTTTCCCTTTTTCTTAATGAGCAATGTGGCTCCTTTTCGCCACCATTTTGGCTTTCTTAGCAAAATAATGTTCCACCGGAGGGCCACTATGTGTTAAGATCATTTATTATTGAAGACCTCTCCCTCCAATTTGAACAAATATATAATCATCTCTCGTATGCTTTGCCAAGTCCTTCCACAATGCAAACATATGGTTGTATCTAGCTCCTAGTGTCTAGTCATAAGCCTTGACTCTATGCATAAGTTGACGTTGGAAAGGTAGGGATTGACATGGGAATTGAATTTTAATTCCTTTTCTCAAAGTTTTTTCCCATGTGGCACGTTCCCTTTAAGGTTCATGTCTCTCCAAGTTCAATTCTTTTCTCAATTGGCTAGCCTTTCTCAAGGAATATTATATAATGTAGTTTGTGCCGCAACAGGAACATAATTAAATGATAGGGCATCATGTAGTCAGTGGCAAGCCACATAACCTGTCCGGACCATGAAAATATTTCTTATCTTTAAATATGTTTCTTATATCTTTTGCCCTGATGACTAAAATAAATTTCTTGCTCTGCCATTGTACATTCCAATTGTCAAGCATCAGTACTAAAAGAAGATGTCTTCTCTAAATGATATGCATGTATCATGCGAGCATTATATCAATCAATTAAATTTTAGATACTTATTGAACTTACAATCTCCATAACTGAAAATGTAAAACAAAATTTAAGTAGTTAAATAATAATGATGATATAGGGATATAAAACCGATGATAAGATTAACATATAAAAAAAAATTGATCAAGATACAAAACAATAAGACCAAATTATATATGTATCATATTATTTCAAATATTTTGAACATCAATGACAACATTGGGGGGTGCTAAGGAATGGTTGTCTAGAAGCAAACTACTTTCATGAGCCATTTAATGAATCTAATAGGTTATCAATCTCCTTTTTCTAATTAAAGGAGGATGTGTTGTCTAAGATTGCAAGAATGCAACGTATGTGAAGTAATAGCATTCGTAGGCATCAACTAATAGTTCTCATGATGTTGCTTGAACCAATGATATCTATAGGCCTAGAATAATAGTTGTCAAATATTGATTGGGAACAAGCAAAAGCCACCATATATAAACTTAATGGCTCCAAAATTAGGTTTACCCTTTTTTCAAAGTAACCTTGTTTAAAATGAATAGATGCAACCAATGTGCATCAAAAACGCGTTTTTAAAATATAGATATTATTTGTGTTGAATTTGCTTATTCTTATGTCTTTAGAACGTGTTTATATATATTAAATGAGTCATAATACATTATCCTCTCGTATAGATAGACATAATGTCCTCATCCATCATAATTCATTAAGTTTATAAATGATTGAATTATATATTTTTTTTTAATTGAAATTAGCTTTAATACCATTAAACTTGTCTATATAAGCTTCTATACAAATATATAAAAGATATCAAATTATCCTTTTTAAGAGTTAGGAACTTCCTAACATGAATGTCAATAAGTGCTGACGTCAAGAGACA
Source organism: Vitis vinifera (assembly GCF_030704535.1). Classification (NCBI taxonomy): domain Eukaryota; kingdom Viridiplantae; phylum Streptophyta; class Magnoliopsida; order Vitales; family Vitaceae; genus Vitis; species Vitis vinifera. Next base: position 1,795,084 of record NC_081823.1, read on the forward strand.
AGAGATCATAATAGGTAGGAATGGCGATGGGATGAGTCACACTCCTTAAATCCATCTCATTGTTTAGGTCATTAATCTCATCCCCATCTAAAAAAACCTTAAATGAGGCAAGATGAGTTAATAGAGGTAGCAATTTTAAGACTCGAAAATGATAGGGAGTTTGGGTTAAATATAAATTATATACTTAATTATCATAATAACATCAATTAAAATAATGTGTTTAATAAACAAATCATTTTTAAGTTTGACTATTTAACCCATATAACTCGTTTACTCATTTATGCTAAAATAACATATTTACTTAGTTATGTCAAAATGATCGTTTATTTAGTTAAGTTTGGATTAGAGTTGCTTTAATGAGTTATTTGTCAATTTCATGTATGGCTCAATTTAGTTCATTTATTAAAAAGGTTAAACAGATCATGTCATGTTATTTATATAATAAACATATTGTACTTATATCAAGGCATTTTGATACAATTATTAAATGAATTGTGTTCAAGTTAAGTAAATTTTACTATTTGGTACCTCAATATGACAAAACATGACTCATTCTCATCCTTGCAAGTCAAGATAGGTTAGGAATTTTCCATACTTGTTTATTTTTTTTTAAAAAGTTTAAATTGTATTAAAATAAATATAATTTATTAATTAATAAATATTATAAAAAAATTATTTATTTGTATGAAAAAATAATTTTTTATCGTGTTAAAAAAGAAATATAAAAAACTAAAGTAGATTGTTTTATTTAATTATATATATAGACCTCGTTTGAAATAATTTCCAGTTTTTAGCTTTAATTAAAAATTAAATTTGAAGTCAAAGTCACTTTTTAAAGGACAAGGTCAATATTATAAAATTTTTATTAAATAAGACTTTCATATTAAGCATTTTTTTAAATCATATACTTATATAAACTTTCACTAAACTTAATGAAAAAAGAAAAAAAAAAAAAAAGGACCTACTCCTAATGCAAACTCATGAAGGTTTTTTCTAAATTCATTCTATCATGGGAACGTTAAATGGAAACCCAAAACCTATTTTATTTGTACCATTGTCGTCCGCAATAGTAATCATTCACCTACCATCTAAAGTTATTTATGCCCCCTAATGCAAACCTGTTTAGGTTTTTCTGAAATTCATTCTATCATGGGAACATTAAGTGGGAACCCAAAACCTATTTGTACCATTGTCGACTGTAATAGTAATCATTCACTTACCATCTAAGGTTATTTATGTATAATTCTAGGGAAAAATCTAAAGCATCGATTGTATAGGTATCAAAATTTACATCTTAATCATTAAAAACAATCTATGCATTTGAATAAAGGTAGAAATAATAAAACAAAGATCGATACAAAAATAATGAAATCAATTACAAACAATAGGATCAAGATACAAAATAATGAGATCAAAGCTGACACAAAACACTCATGATGCAAGTTAATCAAGCATGCTTTATTTTTTGGTACCAAAAGATAGCTAGGGTGGCGTAGCCATCAAGCCCATAATCATTCATCCTAGTGTAGTTTTGTAGGGGACGAGCCATCACCACCATGTTTGTAGTAGATATCGTACAGCATGCATGTGTGCATCACTCCAACATTTGCGTCATGGGAACAGAATGATACATTGTACCTAGCACCATTGAGAAAGAGGGACAAGCTTAACCATGGACCTACTCGGAGATGATTTAAAAAGGAGAAAATTGCGTTACACATTCATTTTGGGCATGTAAACACTCGTATCTCTTAACCCTAGCCTTAATTAGGTGATTCGCAGCCTTGGATGCTGTCGAAGAACTAAGCATAGGTCTCATTCACGTAGGACATGTTAATTGCAAATGAAAATGTGGGGGTGCAGCATATTCACTTTGGACATGCACGTCTACTTTTGGACTTTTTAAAGGATGATTTCATGGTGTCTTGTTTCCCATCATTAATCTTTTTTATCCCAAAGCCAACAATCATGCTAGCTGGTTTAGAACTTTAGAGAGGACACACCAATTATGATGTGGGGTTATATGGGGAGATTGGATGAGAGGGACCTCTTAGAGGGTGCATCGGTACATTAAAATAGTACAAATGGTAAAAATAATAAAAATAAAAATAAAGGTGAATTAAAACATCATATAAAAGATATGAATCAAAATCCCTAAAAAAATGGGCAGGTTTTAATTTTCATTATATTGATTTTTTAATTTTATTCCCTTTGTAATATGTAATTGAAATATAATAATGAATAAAAAATAAAATAATTTTTTTTAATTCTCATTCTCTACTCCTATATATCAAACTCACCCTAGATGTGATAGACATCCCTTTTTTGGCCTTTTAGAATATTTACTCTCATACTCTCCTCCTAATAATCCTATATTTGTCTTAAATTTAGGATATAGATTTCAAGTGTGATAACAAATGTTGGAAAACTTGACTAATATACTTAAAGTGCCATAAATTAACGCCTAATATTTTTGGATTCTAAGATATTAATATATTCTTGTGCATTTACCAATACTAGATTGGTTGAACTCCCAATCTCTTTGAGATGACTTATAAATGAACTAATTTGCCCATGCCTATGAATATCTGTCATGGTTACTAGCAAAGGACCCTTTCCTTGCTATGCTAAAGGCCTGTATTAATCCAATAAGCCACTTGGAAATAGCCAAAGTCCTCTTTAATTGAGAGGTTTTCTAATTTATTAATCAATTTAACCAAGCCACTAATCCCAAGTGCAATTGTAAATAAATTTAATTTGAAAATAGAATTCACACTTAGATTCCTACAAAGATAATGGTACGGCAAAACTGTGACATTGCTAGAGGGGTTTGTTGTGATAATTAACTTTCAACAATATAAAAAATGAGAAAGAAGTTATTTAAACAATTTATATAAATATTATCCACTTTAAGCTCATCAATATTTTAACAGCATTAATAGACAAAGATGCTAAGTCAGACAATATATATCTAAATGGGTCATCATAGATATGATCGATATTACAACTAATCCCTAGTGAAAAAAATATACAGAATCTAATCATCCATGAGTCAAAAAGAAAATGTCTTATCTACGTCAAGAATTTGAAAGAAGGATAAAATAACAAAAGGGACGATATCTAAAGTGAAATACAGACTACTACGGAGCCCTACATATGCATACAAGATACCATACCTCTAACTCAAATGTATTTCATAGGTTTATTTTTAATTATTTTAAAAGGATTTTTGCCCAAAAAAAATTGTTACCATCCAATTATGAAAATATTTTAAGCTTTAATTATTGTTAATTTTTTAGTTTCATATATATATATATATATAGGCTATAGTTGGTGACAGAATAGATGAGGATAAGGTTGGACATGAAACTCCATGTCCTACCATTTTGAAAATTTTTGGATGGAGTTCCCCATGATGGTGGTTGCCACCACATGGTGTGGATGGAGCTCCTCATGCTGACTAAATTTTCTTTCTGCCAAAAACCTTACTGCATCTCCATGATTCATTAATCAAAAGGGCATTTTATTTTTCAGCTTTAAACTTGAAGTTAACAATTTTAAATATATATCTTATTCTCTTTATAGTTATCTACACATGCAGGGTCCTCATGGAGTCCCACTTCAAGTTGATGGGATTGCTTTAAAGTCTTAGGAGGATAAGCCATTATATTGATATACTCATAAGCATATATGAGCTCTTCTAAGTCCTACCACACAAAATTAAACACTTTTCTCCTAAAAAATACTCTTTTAATTTGCTCCATAACTATAAAGAAATTAACATGCTAAAACATCATCCATTGTTCATCAATGGTTTACACTCCATAAGATCCACAAACAAACAAGCATACATGGATCCAAAAACAGAACCAGATTATACTTCTTCTTCAACTTCTCCTCCATGGCCCCAATCAATGGCCACCTTCAACGCTGAAGATGCAGTCACAGCTCCCGGCCCATTGATGAACTAGTGATGTTGGGGGTCAGGGCCCCCAGGGCTCACTCTCTTTGACTGATCATAATGCCACTGGCCGGTTGGCATACCCGCCTTGAATACTTCTTTAGCACTTTCACTTAAGCTAGTGTTCATGTTCATCTTGCTCGAGTTTACGCCTAAAACCCGAGCCTCTGAACTCGAAAGCCAAAACAAAACTAGGATCATCATGATGAAGAAGAAGAAGAAGAAGAATCTTGAACTAGCCATACTTAGTGTGCAGAGAGTGTAGTGTGTACATTCAAACCAAGGATAGTAATATATATAGAGAGAGAGCATAGTCTTAAAAAATATATAAAAATGGAGTCAATATGGGACAGCCCTATATAGTAGTGGGAGGTTCCGCACTTAGATTATAAATCAACTTTGGTTCATGAATGTATGCATTCAAGATCAAAGATCAAGGATCAAGTTTTGCCCCATGTTTTTATCATGAAATATTTCATAGCCATCTTCCTCTTTTTTTCCTCTACTTTTTTTGTACATATCATTAGGGTTTTTGCTTCTAAGTGTGAACTAAAATGATAATTGAACTTTCAAAAGAAAAAAAAAAGGGGGGGTTGAAGATTCCATGAAGATCCATGGGGATTTTTGGAGGTTGACAAGATGAATTATGGTAGGGGCCAAGATGGGAATGACATACCTTTTATGTAATGCAAATCTGACCACAAAAACTGTCTAAAAGATTCAATGTCGACGCATGCGTCCCAATGCCCTTTTCCACATTTTTCTTAATGCTAACCGTGGCTCTTTTCGCCGCCATTTTCGCTTTCTCACCAAGATAATGTTCCCACCATTGTGTCATACTATGTGTTGATTTGTAATAGGAGCTTCTCCCTCATTCCCAACTAATCCAATTTCTCTAACCACCATGTGTAGTCATGACCCCGGGTTAGTGCATAAGTTTATTTAAATTAACGCGGCCTTGCACCGGCCACTTCCGGTAATTTTCTTTGGGTTTGCATGTGGTGCTGAAAACCAAGCCTCTAATACCATGTTAATTTATTAATAAATTCAGTTTAAAAAAAAATTAAGAGTGTCGAATTGATGATATTTTTATCAAAAATGTTTTAGGTGAAAGTACTTTATTTAGAAGTGTTTTTAAAAGAATTATTTATTGAGTACTTTCCTATGAAGCACTATAGATGATTTTTCAAATTTTTAAAAATGTTTTTTAAAATTTGTTAAATGTTTTACTTTTGTTTAAAGAATTTTTTTTAGGTTAGAAGTATTTTCTAAAAGCATTGTCAAATAAATTCTAAATCAATCAGTAATAGTAGGTTAGTATCACAAGTTAATAATCTATTAGCCTAATCATATACCTCCAACAAAGTTCATTCGTTTTTTTAAATCATTTTCAATAAATATAATTGGAATTTCTCCTTCCATTTTCAAGATATGTGTTGATTTATAATAGGATCTTCTCCCTCCATTTTCAACTACTCCCGTTCTTTAGCTACCCTGTCGTCATGAGCTTACAACAGTTTTGACACCCGATCGTTTCGAATAACTTTCTTTAGGTTTGTACATGATTCTAAAGGCCAAACCTCTAATACTATATTAAGTTTATAATTTGATACAAAAGTTTAAATCAATAAATAATAGTAGGTCAATAATGCAGGATAATCTATTAGTTTAATCATAAACCTTATCCCCTCATTTTTCTATCATTTTTCATGGGTGTTCAAAGAAGAATAATTACCACTATTGTAACTTAAGATTTAAAATTAGAGGCGTCCCTCCAATTCTAAAAGCCATCTAAATTCATTTGTTTTTCACTCTATGAATGTGCTAAGGAATTAGGGCCTTATTTAAGGAGTACAAATTGAAAAAACTCTCAAAGTCCAACTAGATTTCGGTTATCCCTTTAACCGTCCAAACCACCCAATTCTCAAAGTGCAACCAGATTTTAGTTTATCTTTTTCTTGACCTTTAATTGGTTGTAGGTAGGAAATAGAACGATAGTGACATCCATAACTTTTTTCACATGGATCCAATTAGTTTTTCCTCAACCAACTAAGCATCACCAATGCATATTGTTAATCTTCGTCGATTATCTCAAAAAGTTGAGGATAATCACAACAAAATTATTAATAAAACAAAGACAAATGGTACCACATAGATAATGATAATGATAATGATGGTTTATATTAAACTACACATTTTCCTAAAAATTTAAGCTTATAGGATTAAGGTTCAATACATTAATGATGCTCTCCCTAACACCTTCCTTGACATGCGGTCCCATACTAGGCGTCAATGGATAGTGTATAGGATCTCCCATGGAGATATGTCATAGAATTGTAAATTGAGGGAAGATACTAAATCGGAAAATAAACATGCAAATTACAAAAAGATGGTTCAAACTCACAACTTCCTACCAAAGTTTTAATACTATACTAAACTAAACAAAGAACTGCAAATTAGAGGGAGATGAGCCATAAATGGGGAAATGAACATGCAAATTATAGGTAGACCTATGAGCTCCCATCAAATCTACAACCTCCCATCAAATCAAGTTTTGATACCATTTTTAACACTTCATTCATTTGCAAGTAAGATTTCAATTAAGTTGGACAAAAATAACGATTAAATGAAAAGTATCAATTTTAGATACAAAACAATATCATGACCTATTTCAAAGATTCAATTATGCGAAGCATGACATCAAGAAAATGGATAAACCAAACCGAGAGTTATTATATTTTATAGACTCATGATTGTGCAACTAGATAAGCATTACTTCTCATCATATATATATATATATATAACATAAATTCATTTTCATTAATATAATTTTCTATTATGTTCTTTTCTATATCTAAACCTACTTATTTTGGATTTTAATTAATTTTTTAAAGATAACTTATTATGATGATTTCTTTTTTATACTTTTTGAAACTATGAAAGTGTGGTCAACCATGAGTGCATCAGTGACTCAGCTGTGTGGGTTAGCAGAATGCTTACTATATATATTAAGGTTTTGACTTCATTATTTTTTATCTTAGTTCTAGGGAAGTGCTTTTAAGATAAGCACTTGAACATCTTAAGATTTTCATTAATTAATTTCTAAACACCCCTGATTTGTTAGTGATTAAACACGATTTTTAGCCACTAATCTTATGATTATCATAAAATTAAAAATGGGTCGATTCAATTTCCAATGGTTGGTCAATACGTATTAAAAAACCATATCCAATATGCATCTTGCTTTTAGGGTGGCATTTTGAATTAATTAAGAGAAAAAAAATGGAAAGGAAAGCATTTAGTGGATTCTCCATAATCTATCTGTCAAATGTATACTTTTCTCCAATTAATAGAAATTTGCTTTTTCATATGAATATTGGCTTTAGAGTACTTAGATTTCCATATTTAATAAGCATTATTGAGAACCACTTTTTTTGGGTGGATAGTGTTTTGAGTATTAAAGGAAGGATAATTGTACTGAGAATAAAGTAAAAGACACTGCATCCTTTATTAATTTATTTTTAAATTAATCTATTACGATTTACAAAAATAAATTTACAAAAAATCCCCAAAAATAAATTTACAAAAATATTTCTATTACTTTTTCTCATTTATTTTTGAAAGCAAATTTATGTGAAATAACACTATGCAACTTTGTGTTGTGCCTTACTTGTGAGTAAAGTGAAATATGGTTTGGGATGCATATCAATTTTATAAAATATAATTTAAAATATTATTCAATCAATAAAAAATTTAAGATTTCAAACGTTTAAAAGAAATATTAAATAAAAATAAAAATAATGAAATTATACAAATTTCAATAGACAATTAAAAATATCAAGGATAGAAATATTTAAAAAGAAAAAATAAACTCAACACAACATGCCTCTTCAATAAGACACATGTCTTGACAAGCAAACGCTATAATTAGGAAGTGGTTATGTCTTAACCATAAGCACATTAAAATAGACTTTATCTAAAACTATAGTATGAAATGAAAGGCCATGAATATGAACTTTTTAAAATAATTTATTTTAATAAGAAGTTGAATTTAAAAATTATAATTTAGAAGAAATGATTAAGGATTTTACAAGTAACAACAATTTTTTAATTTTTATATTAAGATTTTTTTCAAGCTAAAAACCATCTAATAAAATTATCTAATTCAGAAGTTATAGTTGAGGTTAGAAAAAAACCTCTTGACTTCTCTATTTAGTTTAAAATCAAAGATTCTTTTTTTAGTTCGATATGAGCTTCAATACCTGCTAAGATAATTTTACTAAAAAGGTTAGAAAAAAAAAACCAATTATAAAATTGAAGAAAATATTCCCTTTTATTGAAACTTCAATTTAATTTATGCAAAAAATTATGGAATGAAACTTTTATAATATCAATATCACACTTCGAAAATTTCAGCTAAAGCAGTACCAATAGGTACAAATGAGTCGATAGAAGATGGATCAAGTGATAACGTTAACAACTGTGAGAATTTGATAGTTTCACAATCTTACAAGGTTGCCTTTGATGAGAGACTGAAAAGGCAAGACATAAACACAATACAAAGTGGGTATCCTGGTGAAGTTTTCTCCCTCTGGCTGTTTTATCCTTGGCAGGGCACTCTCTTGCCAATCAAACAACAACAGCAGATGTAGAGCTTAAAACTTTTGCAACAAAGAGTGTAAAATGCCACACCAATTTGGTAGGTGGGTCTTCCAATTTAGCCCCTACTGGATTGTGAATATTTCATGAATTTGAGAAAGCCTATTTACAAGAGTCTAATGCCCCAGCAGTACACAAAACCAGGCATAGAAAGAGCTTTGTAAGACTGGTATGTCAACTACAAGCAAGATAATGTACCGAGACAAATTCTAATGACTATTCAGGTAGGAGAGGTAATCTATCAACAGTATTGGGTGTACCAATTGTGCCATTTTTGCTGCAGATGAAGTCATCAAGCCCGCTATCTAGGCCATCTGATTCACTGGTGTGTCTATCTTCATCCGTCCTAGTTTGAAATGGAAGTATGCGCAGTCGCACATCTGGCTCTGTACCAATTTTCTCTGACTGTAGCTTATATTTCCGGATAAGGTCCCTCTGAAGAAGCATAATATGGGATGGCCTTGGGAGTAGCTCCACAGGTTCCCCTTTGGGGATCACTACCTGTTCAATTGCCAATCTAGCCTCCTGTAAAAGGGAGAACAACTAGAGTTGAATCATATGCCAGTTTAATGAACAACTATATTTTAAAGTTCACTAACCCTTTGGAGACAAAAAAAGTAATTGATTTTGCTACTGGTTTATAGAAAGAACTACACCTCTGCTATAGAAACGCCTAATTTCATCTCTTCCTCACAAACGATTAAGCTGGCATAGTGAAAATGGCTGCTATAGGAGATATCCTGGTTATCAACACCCTTCCCTGTCCTGAGTAGTGGTTTTACTTCAGAATTTTTTCATGTTCTAGTCCTATTTTACGTATTCTAGCATGGACACTATCTATGATTTTAAACATATTCTGAGAGCCATATTTGATGTTCCTAAACCTATTTTGTGCTCATTAGACCTTCCAGACAAAATTTGAAGGATTAGAGTTTTGAGAACAAGCCAAGTCAGGTCACTGGCCCTAAAGAATGCATGCCAGAGTTAAATTTTAAGGCTCCTGACTGGGCTAGAGTTCCAGTGGAAGTTTGTTTAGCTTAACAGGCTAAACCATAACTTGGGAAGTCTCTGTTCTTTGCTGAAACCATATTTTATAACTGTGAACTTATTTTCTGGTTGGAGGTTTGAGCACATGGCATTAAGGTAATTGGCCGGTTTTGACTCAACTACACAGTTGGGCTAAGGCCAACGTAGCCCAAAATGACTGATGAACATGCTGAAAATGAGCCTCATGAAGAGCAAGAACAAACCCAAGCCTGTTCAAAATTAGAGTTAAGAGTGCCTAGCAGAGCCTGGAAAAGGTTTGCTATGTTTGGCTTGTTAGATGCCCTAGAGGAGATAGGGCAAGGCATTAAACGCAATAGGAGTCAATAGCCTTCTAAAGATATTCCTGTTAGAAAAATCTAAAGAAAAAGAAAATGCGAGTTGTACCCTTCTAAAAGCATTCCATTTAGGAAAAAGAAAAAAATCTAGAAAAATGCAAGCCAAAATGAAAATCCATTTTCACCTCCAGGGCATCAATCCTCTCTGACAAATTTATTTTGTCTTCTGATCCAAAATCCTTTAAATCATCTGCATGACCGTTCAGTATTGCTCTAACAGCCTTTGTTATCTGCACTAATGAGCATGTCTACAAAAGAAGAAAGGGATTACACAATGAAAATAAGTGAAAATGATTGTTGAGGCAAAGAGCAATTAATTACCTTTGTCACATAGATGGGTATGTCATGAGACTTAGCAGCAGCTTGAATCCGTGAATTCTTCTTGAGTTTGGACTGCAAGGCAAGTAGAGCATCTGCTTCGCTGATATTATCAGTTAATTCAACTTTATCATTCATTTTCAACTGTTTAATCCCTTGAATCACGCTTGTCTCCAGGATCTAGAAAAACTGTTCACCTTATAAGTTCCAAATCCAACAGTTTCTTATTATGCATTAGCAACTAAGTTCTAAAACTCAGGATTTACTCATTTTAACCAGGAAGTTGAAGCAAGATTAGATTTAATACATTCAAAATTTAAACTTTTGGCAGGAAAAGATTTTCAAATACAGTATCAGCAGAAAAGGCATTCAAAAGAGGGGGATTATTCAGGAGCAGTTAATGTTCATTTATATTTCCATTCCTGTCAGCATATTTCAGCTCGACTGCATAAGTTGATAAAAACATAAAGGTCTATGCATGCCATGTAGGTGAAACAGCTTCACAAATACTGAAATCTCATTAAAGCTAGCATTTTATGAAAAGTAAAACAATCTAATGTAGGTAAGACCGAGCATACTAACAAGAAATTGGAAGGAAGGACTCCTATCTTCATGTATGTATCTTTAGTCCAAGAAAAAGACGGTTTCCTACTCTTAGCCCCAATATGATCATCCTTGCAAATCTTTATATCCATGCATAAACATTGTCACTCAACTTCAAACATGAACAGTGGAACAATTTCAAATTTTCTGTTCTGGAAACTTAAGTGTACTTCATTATGTCTTCCTTGGCCAATATCCTATATAGTTTTCCAAGTAGTGATATTAGTGAGCATAGGTGGACTATCTAGAAGACTTTGGCTCAGAAGGAGTCGTACTGTTAGAGCTTTAGCCCAAGTTAGTTTGATATGTATAGAAGAAGCTCATTATATAACATCTTTAAGTTCTTTGGTCAAATTGGTAGCTTAACATGGTACCAGTCTTGGTTTACAAGATGAGTTCAAACCTCACCAATGTTTACTTTTTCCCATTTACTGAGCCAGTGTGCAAATTCAAAGAAAATTGCTGGTGAGGCAGGGTGTTCGGGCTTTAGCCCGAATCAATTTAATATGCAAAGTGGGCCCATTCAGTTTAAGCTTTTTGGTCAAATGGTTAACATTTATGAAGGTCAAGCAAAATTAGGGAGAGAAGCAGAACCAGTAATCTCCATGCTCCCCCTTCAGATAACACAGAAACTGATAAATGAACTTTGAAGTATAATGAAAATCTAGATTCAATTAATTTTTCAGACTTGCAAGATCAAAATATTTTACCCCATAAGCAAATACTCGGACAGGTGATGTATCTTGAGCAGAACTCCCCCCCATGTCTGGAGGAGGTTCACAAATGAGTTCATCAAGGGTACTGCTTTCCTCATTCATCTCCAGACCATCTTCAACCACCTCATTTTTCTCATCAGATGAATTGTGAACAAAAGCTTCACTTTGTACTTTGTTTTCCACTCCCTGAGAGTTTATCTTCCTCACTTCAAAATGTGGGAATCGACCTGTAAAAACAGAACAGTAATAGCAAATCAAACCATAAGGACAGATTCAACAAATTTTTTATTTGGAATATGAACAAAATAGGAAGATTTTTCTTTTTTTGGTGTTTCTTTTTCCCTTAAACAAGAAGAAAACACCTGAAAGGATAGCATCCACAGTAGCTTCTAAGCTAGGATGAACTTGCAACTCAGTTTTTGAAATTATCTCCACACCACAACTAAATGTTGAGGGACCTTTCCTCTCAAGCACTGTCTTCTGTACCCCCCTTCGGCTTGCCTCTTCATCCCCTAGTGTTACACTCTGAAAAATGCAGGCATTCGTGCAATTATTCAGAATAAACGTGCACAAATTCTTCCCCAGAACACAGTTGACAAAGGGTTTCTAAAAATTTAAAGAACTGGAATGAAGTAAAAATAATCCCTGTATCAATAGATCTATGTTGTTTGACTTGTAAGACAACTAAGAGGTTGCTGACATGTTAAAATGTGATTCTTATCTGAAACTACCAAATAATCAACAACAGTGCCTCCAGTATTTAAAAAACCTAGCATAGCAATTTTTCCCATGTCTATCACAATGATCCATGTGCATCATTCACCATTTTTGTCAGCAGCACCCAAGTGGCCATTAATACTATTTTGAGGTTGTCATGGTGAAAAGCTTGTAAGTAGACAACAATACTTGTGGCAATGTCCACATTATAACAAGAAAAACAGGTTCCCCGTATGTTTTAGATTCAACAAACAGAAAGAAAAAAAAAAAACAAAACAAAACAAGCAAAAATAAAACAAAACAAAAAAATTCAAATCCAATACTATTTCACCTGGATTCCTCCGACAAGCATCTCTAAAGAAGGATTCATTATCAAATTCTCTATGGTTACTCCATGAGCAGTGGCAACCAGCTGAATCCCACGTTGTGCAATTGTGCTAGCAGCCATGGCTTCAAGCTTCGTGCCAATTTCATCAATTACAATCACTTGAGGCATATGATTTTCAACAGCTTCTATTAGTACCTGATAATGTAGAACTAAAAACATGAGCATCCTATACCAATTTGTAGACAATGGAGTACAAAATATATATAATGAAACATAGTTCTCACATTTTTATCAAGAACAACCATTCTTCAACAGATACACATGTTCCAAGTAGCATAAAACTAAAAATCAAGTGGAAATTCAAAACGATATTAAGTATTTGTTACCTACTATTGTAACAAAGTCATGGTCTATTCAAATTAGTACCTCAACTATTAAATGTGTCAGTGTGTCTATACATAGGAAATTATCAATGAAAAAACTCTAATATGAGGTAGGGAAATGGTTCTAACAATCAAACTTTGTCTGCTCAACACACAAATTATAGGGTACAATTTGAACACCTGATCAATTTAGATGGATTGATCCTAAACTTTTAGCTAGGAAATGGCAAAGCATTTTTGAGGAAGGAAATGAAAAGTAAAGGAGAAACAAAAGAATGATTGAGGAAATTAATGGGAAAAACAAAAAATAAAAACCAAAGGCTTATCAAAGCCTATAAAATAATCATACCATGTTTACCACTAGTGAAACTTCAAAAATATTGGACTTAGCCTCTAATGAGCCTTCCTTTTATCAGAGACAAATTAACAAATTGCAAAGTTGATTCTTAATACTAGGTTTCGACAAATTCATAGTTCAACGTTAAAGCCCTGAGCCTTATTATGTCAAACTTGCCACCAACCAGCAAGGCCTTCAAAATTTTTAAAGATAATGTTACCCTGTTGAAGGACAAATTTCCAAGAGTTACCAATTAAAACTGAATTTAATAGGATTCTCATAAATAGAAGACATAAATTATTCTAGAAAATGAGAGAAAGATGCAGTACATCTTCAATACCCACATAATAAGCACCAGTAAGAATTCTCATGAAGGAAGTACAGTAAGAAATATTAACCTTGACATCTCATGGAGACTAGGGAAAAAAAATCAAAACAGAACTTGTTTCACAAAAAGAAAATTTTAGAATGAAATTATCAGATTCATCTTGCTCCTAACACACTGCAATAAATACAAAAGCAGAGTGTCCAAAGAAAATGTTGCTTTGGTTATTGTGTCAAATTTATGTAGTCCAGAAGGGACTTCTTAACATTATCCAACTTCGAATTATCTTCTTATTTGGTATTCCCACAGATGATTGGTTTTGCTCGGTTTTAGGTGATAGGAGCAAAATCTTATGGAAAGTGACCACATTCATGATGCTTTGGTCTCTATAGAAAAGACTGAATTGTTAAACTTTCTATAGAAGAAATCAAAGAAATTGATTTATTCATTGAGGCTAATCAAGAAATGCTTAGCAAGAAATAAAAGTAAGAGGTTTCAAATCAAATGTAACAAAACAAATAAGAATAAGTCCAATGGATCAAATTGCCTTTAGTTGAAAAAGCAACAATCATAAGAGAATATCAGTAAAGATGATCGGATATAAACATAATGTATCCTATGCAGAACTAAATACAATGAAAATCCCCTATCTCAGACCATTTTAATATTCAAAATTCCTACATAGTTGGCACATTCCGATCAAGTGTAATGAAAAGGTGTTGAATTTATGATATTGTTAGTAGAATTTATGATATTGCTAGGATAGAACAACATATAAATTGAATGGTGCTTGCAGTTTGTATTTACACATACAATAATCTACAAACATTAGTCATAACAAAATCCACATAATCAGAAGGAAAAACCATGAAAAATCATCTTCATCTAACCATTTGCTCATTTACTACTGAATAATCAAGTAAAAACAAAGATACTATACCAATACTCTATATATCAGTCCCATTAAAATCACTGATATAACTATCTGAATTCTATACTTATTCATATTAATAGGATATGTATAGGCCATATCCAACTTCCAAAATCACAATAGCAAACTCCCAATATTTCTTATTACTTGGTTTCAATAATAGTCACTTACACTCATCTGTTCGGATAGTATTTCAGAGACAACAAGCATTGCATATAATCATCCACTAGGGTAATATTCAGTTGATAATCAAAGTCATTATCAAGGAATCTCAACCTAAGCATATTAAGGACACTGTTAGTAAAGCACAGCTCATACCTTATGTTGCATATCAGAGTTGGGAACTTGCATCCGACGAGCATTACCTATTCCTGCATGAGGTATATCACCATCCCCACCAATCTCATTTGAGGTATCAACAATCATCACACGTTTCTTGTAATCATTTGCAAGCATCCTAGCTACTTCCCTACAAAGTTGGGAAATGCAGGTTATCTTAAAGAATAGCTAAGTACAACCTATGATACTCTACCCGGTGTTACATGATTTTTTTTATTTTTTTATTTTTTGCAAATTGAAATGTTATTTAAAAAATGCCTGATAAAAAAAGGGGGCACGCAATAACACAGCACAGAAAACAAGAAAAGGAACAAGAAAAATTACAATGCCCAAATAGAGCCTAACCCATTCCCAAGCAATCGATGGGGTCTAGAAAAGAAGAGTGATATTCACACACTCTTCCCTAGACCAAAAGAAAAATATTTTGAGGAAGTGGTCTTTAGGGGCCAAATTTGAATACTCAAGGTCTTCCTTTCTATTCTCTCTTTCCATATACACTAGAATAAAAGGAGCCACCCTCTACATCTTTTTGTGCTTCTTGCCCAGGGAGCTACCACGCCAACCAAGCAAAAGCTCTTTGACCATTCCAGGACAGACCCAACTCACTTCTAAAGGGGAGCAAAGTAAAGACCACTACCTACTAGTCCATTCATAATGATAAGGATGGGATTGGTTATTTCTTTCTTCTGTTTGCATAAGCAGCAAAGGTTCCTTCTATTTGCCAACCCACCTACAAAAAGGCATTAACTATAATTTATTCCCCAAAAGACCACTAGGATCCTTGTCCTAGGGATCCATTGGCCGACATAGACCATACTATTTTCATCATCATGAAGCATTCATCCTGTTGATGTCACATGGAAAGAGCATTAACTGAATCAGAATGTCAATCAAAGACACTTCAGCCATGTCATATGGCATCAACTTTTGTAATCAATGAAAAATATGAATGTAAAATAAGATTCTAGAATTTAAATTAGAGAAACTCTTTACATGAGATTATGGGGAGATATGTCTGCAGTTAAAAGATTTAGCCCCAATGAACAAAACGAACAAATAAACTATATGTAGTTTCACAAAAACATCTCCATGGTAGCAAGCAATGGTCAAAAATAGAAAAAGTTGTAACAAGGACCCAATCATCAAGCAGATGTTATAGCAATAGAACTCTGACAATGCAAATTAAGAAAAGTGAAAATAGAATGTGACAACAGAAATCTAACCCAGTCCTTTCAACATCCTAGTAAAATCATGATGAATGCAATTTTACTATCAAACAAATATAATAATAATGAAACTGCACCTTGACAATTCAGGAGGAAAAAAAAAAAATGGAAATTAGAACAGAAAAATAGAAATATAGACCTTTTTTAACATTTGTGTAGGAATGAAGAAAGTATCATCATTGGGGACATGGATAATTTACTTTACTTAAAACACAAGGGGAAAACAAGTGTAATCTTGTCATCAAGATTGCAACCATCAGAAATCAAAGTAACAAACCTGATAATTGTAGTTTTTCCTACTCCTGGAGGCCCAATGAGCAACAAAGAAGCCCCATCTTTAACCAAATCTTGCAACAAGTTGGCACTTCCTGATATTGCCCGACCAACACGACAAGTTAAACCAATAATTGCACCCTTCCGATTCCTTATAGCACTTATGCGGTGTAACGTCCGGCTGATACCTGCCCGGTTATCAATGGCAAAGTCACCAACCTGTAATACAAGGTTCTAGTAAGTTGAAAGCGCTTGGTCTCTTTCACCACTTTCTTCAAAATGGATAACTTATTTCCAAGAAAATTGAGATGACAGTAATTCAACTATAATAATAACAAGGATTGGAAACTATCAAATAATAAGTTGTAAATACTAAATAGTGACTACTGGGCCTTTCTGTCTGATAAGGTCTAAACCTTCAAGAAGATCCCAAAGTTTAGCAATAAATCTTGTACTTTCTCCCAACTTCCATATAAAACAATATGGACATTTTCCTTGTCAATTTGAAAACCTCTAATAGAGGTCTTTCCAAGGTTTCCAAGGGGTGACTGTGATCTTAATTTTTTCAACATCTATATAAGTGGTAAGGGCCTAGGAATAGGGCCAAGATGGTAGAAATCAGAGATTTTTATACAATGAGACACATGATTGTTCCAGTAGAGCCAAATATGCCTATCATTAACAGCAAAAGGTGAGCCAACATGATAATGACAGCACAAAGTGGCATGAGGGATGGTACCTTCCAAGTTGTGTTCTGTGTTGCAACTGAGGCAACTGGCACTTCAGGTATAAAGAGAAGAGCTCTGTCCACAATTCTCAGTAATGAGCACTCAACCAAATGAAAGCTTCAGATTTGGCAGTGTGGGAGATTTTTGCATTTGTTCTTCAATAAGTTGGGTTGCTTAGTGAACTGATCAAACTAGGCGATGAAGTCAATTGAATAACTTATTGCCTCAAATTATAACATTTCTCCCATTTACCTCAACCTCCCATACCAATATCCAAGACCTTATATACTCCTAATGATGGACTCATAAGAACATGTAACTATTGCACAAAAATACCCTTTGATAACTTCCTTCACTCAATATTTTAAATACCTTCAAAATGCAGCCAAAGGGCTTCATATGCACTTCATAGAATAAGACTTGGGATTACCACATTACTGCACAGTTGAATCAGTCAATGCAAATTTTCAAGATCGCGTGGTATGGGTCACACTATAAGGGAATCTAGACCAAGTGGGTGTTTGGTAAAACTTAATACTTATTACTTAATGATTTAAGTTAACTTTAAGTTAAATTGTTCTCAAGTCGTAATTTAAAACTTATTACTTATTTTTTACTTTAACTATTAAGATTGTTTGATCAAATTTATTTTAAATCATTAAATTGACATATTTACCCTCATTAGTTATAATTAATACTTATTATTAAAAAATTTAACTAATATTTATTTTTACTAATTTTAAGCAATAAATTACCATAAAAAATGACCTATGAATGCAAAGTCGTGATTGTTAAATATATTCTCATCAGATGTGGGCAAATAAGATAAAAAAAAATTGAGATTAAATATAAGTTAACTATTTTGACTTATTACTTAAAGTTGTTTTTAACTTTAAGTTGTAATATTTAGTTATTTTATTAAACATGCTTAATCTAGTTAATAACTTTAATTAAGTTATTAAGTCACTTTAAGTCATTAAGTTGATTTGCCAAACACCCTCAAGATGAACAGTGCTAACTTTTCCAAAAATGTGCACTTGACTCACTTTAGCCAAGAAAACTTTCCCATGAACTGATCTTGTTGCCAAGATGAAAGTCCAGCATCCAAATCTTATAACAAATTTCAAAGTTAAACTCACCCTAGACAAATTTCAAATTGAACTCTCCCAATTTAAATTTCAAGTTAAATTCACCCATACAAATATCAAATAAAACTCCCCCACCATGAATTTCAACAAGATTCTACGTCATCTTAAACCTGACTACAATCTGTTTCTTACAGAAATGACTCCTTTCCAAGAACCACAATTACACACAATCCACCACATATAATAATGGCAACCATCACTTTCCCCTTCCATTTTCAAATTCACACAGCCACTAAATTTCTCATGGTTTCTAAAAGCCTCTATTAAGCTACCAATTGACCCAAAAGTTTACTCATGGTTGTTAAATTGCCAAATTACAATCTAGAACGTTTAATCAAACATGTGGAAGGCAAAATAAAAAATAAAAAATAAAAAAACAAGCTCACCTGAGAAGTAGCAAACTCAATATCCTGAACAGTGATCGGACAATCAGACAAAACAAAGTCGCCGGAGGGAAACCGGGCCAGCGGCTTCCGACCCAAATCCATGACAACTTCAATCAACTGGTGGAGCTCCGGGTGCTCGCTTACTCTCCGACGCATCTCCTCCGGCAACAGAGCCAATAGGCGGTCCAATTCAACTTCGAACTCATCCTCCCCGGCTGAAGCGGAAGCCAAATAACTCGATAATAGAGAATTCGGAAATTTTCTGGGATACCCAGAAAATTTTGCGGGGAGAATGCGAAGAGGAGATGAAAATGGCGAGGAGTGGATAGTTGGGTAGGGGATTTTTGGGGAAAATTTTGAAAATGGGGTTAGGGGTTGACATGGGAGCCGCTGCAGCCACAGAGGAGGAGGAGAGAAGCGAAGTAGAGGAAATATGAGCATGTGTTTTGGCGGCTGAGAGCTCCAAGCCTCCAACTCTTTCTTCACCTCAAAAATAAACTTGAAGGAGAAAAATATAATTAGAAATTCAAACAAAAATAAATAAATTTCTGAAAAATTTAAAATTAAAAAATAAAATAAACTCATGAAATTCTAAAAAATTCTTGACAAGATAATTAGTATCAAAAATCACTAATAGTGAATCATATTTACGTACCAAATCAAAATTATTTTTCAAAGAGTTATTATTTCTTATCAATGACAAATGTTATAATTCAATTCAAAAATATAATTAAAATACGAAAAAGATAACAGAAAATATGAAAATTGTCATTACAAAACTTTATAAGAAAATCAAATAATATACTAAAATTTTATAACTGATTTTCAAATTTTATAGACGTAAATTATATAGATATTAAAATTTATTGAATTTTTTTTTTAAATTATGTAATAAAAAATCAAGAAGGGAGAAGAGAAATATGGAAAATGGGTACATGTATCTTTTTTTTCTCAAATTTATAAGTGAAAATCAAATAGGAAATTATTAGTAATTGTAGGAATAGATTGAAATTTCAAGAAAGAAGTGTTACACCAATTGTTGAATCATCTCTATGAGTACAATAATTTAATTTTTTTTGGGGAGAATTTAGAAAAATATAGAAATTACTATTTTTAACTTCTAAAATAAATTTTTAAAATATATAAATTTGGGTCAAGAAAATATGATGATTATTTTAAAAGTAAATTGTTAATCAAATTTAAAATAAATCATCAAAGATACTTGTAAATTCCAAAATTAAAAAAAAAATTAAGACTTTAACTCAAGTCAACTTAATATATATCATTGGTTTATTAGCCAATATTGAAAATTTTGGACAAATTTGTAACTTAATATAATTTTATAGTATCCTATCTCACAAAAATGGGTTGTGGGCTTATAAAATGGTCTGCACTAGGCCCATTGTAAATATCCAAGGTATGTGCTTGGGCTTGGTCTTGGTCTTGGACCTCCATCTAATAACAAACCCAAAGTTGGGCCTAGGATGGCCCTTCTAGATTTCCAATGTTACTTTAGGCCCATGACATCTAATGATAAAACAAAGTTATGAATTCCCATTGCGAGAATTTACATATATAAAAAAATAAAAATATTCTTAATTTTAAAAAAAAATTATATATATATATATATATAACATTTTACCATAGCACGATCCAACATCTAAACCTAATATCTTAAACAACATAGAAAATGTTTTTTTTTTCTCACATATTTCCCGATAAGGTAAGTTACGTAAGCACAAAAATGTACATAATCACAATCAACCATTTCTTATTGTAATTAACACAAAAGCAAAAAAATGAGAACAAGTAAAGATTGACTAACTGGCACGAAAATAATTTTCTTTCATTGTTTCCAAAAGGAAAACATTATTAGTAAAGTCTTCCAAATTTTTAGGAAAGCAATGCTATATAAATTCTTAATTAATTATATAGCCTTTTAGCGTTATAATCATGTGTGCTTATGGCATGTGGGTGGCCATATAAAATTGTTCTTGATTTGAGAGAGGTGAATATAGATGAAGTAAAGAAAGATTTTCTTGGTTTTACTATAGTTGATTTGTCTTCACAAGTCATTTTTAATAGTCAAGCTACCTTTGAAATTGTTAAAAATGAGATGAGAGAATATGGGGTGCTAGTTTTTTATTGGTTCCAAAGACAATGGATAGGATTTTGAAGTAAGTTATTCCATGGTTGAGAGGTTTGGAATTTTTAATAAAATTTCCCATGTGGGATTTTGAATATTGGTTTTTGTTTGACTTGGGTTTGTTATAATATCTAATTTTATTTATTATTTTATTGTTTTAAGTTAAAGAAAAATTATATCTTAATAAAATGAAAAATGAAAAATGAAAAAAAAATAAAAATAAAAATAAGGAGTTAATTTTCTTTAAGAAAATACTACCAAAAAGATATTGTTCAAAAGCTTCATGATCCATATCTTGATCGCCTTTTTCTTTTCAGTTTTTTATTTTTATTTTTTTTTGTAAATACCCTAATCAATTTTTTATAATTTGGTCATATTTTTCATGCTCCTAATAACAATTTTTTTTTAACCTTTTTACACGTATCTAAATGAGATTAAATAATGGTAATCAGTAAGATGTCAAAAAGTGTTTCTCAATACCGAGATTGACCATTTTTCTTAACTTAATAAAAATCAATTAGGTTAACTAATTTATAAAATTCATATACTTTGCAATGCCTTTTGCTAATGGGTTAATTAAAAACAAAAATCATGAAGCAAATCTTTCATATTGACTTAGCAATTTTTCCATTCTTTTTTAACAAATATGAAAGCAAAATTATTTAATATATGATAGAGAACATACAAGAATCGTGGATCTTTCAACCCCTAAAACCCTAAACTCTAATATCAAGCACAACTATTTGATATGAGATAGTGATACAAGATAGAGAACATACATGAATCATAACTCTTTAACTCCTAAAACCCTATACTCTAATATGAAAGCAAAATTATTTAATATGAGATAGTGATAGAAGATAGAAACCATATATGAAATGTCACTCTTTTAACTCCTAAAACCCTAAACCCTGAGATGCAAGCACAACCATCAGATTGGAGATAAACCCAAATACATCTATCATCATTTTTTCAACTCCTAAAACCCTAAAATCCTAAACCCTAGTTAACCCATTGTAACGATATTGTCCAAGCAAAGTGAATGACAAGGCACCCAAAAGAAAGAAAAACACGTCTAGAAACATGTGGATTGTGATAGTGAAAGAGAGACATTTGGAAAGACAAAGAGCATAAACACAACAGCTACACACAAGGCCAATAATAGAGCAAAATCTTGGAAGAATTCTATTGCACCTTATTGCACTGTATTACACCTTAGGCAAGAGCATGGGGATCATACATTTTCCTAGTGTGTCATTGTCTCCCACAGCACATGAAAGTGACAAAGCACCTTGATGTGAATATTAGTAGCTACCATGCCCCTTTTGAAACAATCCCTTGAGCCCTTCCCATGTTCCAAAAGTTACATTCTAGGCATGCTTTTTGGAGGCTCACCATCACACACCTTCCTCCCTCATAACCCCACTTGCATCCACCTCTATCCCTCTCATGCATGCTTGTGAATGATCAATGGAGGAGTCCAAATAATGTGGCTGAGTTTCTTCTTTTGAGTTTTATTGTTGTTCACATTGTTGGGTGGTTAGGACAATTGGCAAAGTTTCATAGCCATACATGTTACTCTAATGATGATATATTTCAATGAGACAAAACGTCGCATTAATTGCACTATCATCATCATTCTTTTATAATTGCGTGAGAAGTTGCTCAATAAGTTAGACAAATTAATCAAGTGAGAACACGTTAATCTTGCTAAGTTGTGAAAACGAGAAGACAAACCAAATTATATTTTCAATCATTATTGCCCCCAACAACTATATAAGACCCTTTTTCATGTCAACATGATGAAATATAAGTTATTATTGGAGAGTACTATAATTTGATGAGACACCCGTCAATTAATGAACATATCATATAAATATTGTCGAACTAATAGAAGAAAGCTCTAGAGGAAGAAACTTTAAAATTTTCCTTTTTCTACCAAACCATTGATGATGTATATAGAAAGGAAATTTACACAAAAAGCATAAAAAATGATACTCATGTGAAATTAATCAATATTATCATACTTTGAAATAGTGATCCATCAATGTGAAACTTTGAATATTGAAAAACCCTATGATGCCTTCATGGTTTCATATTCACACTCAATTTCAAGATTCTCAACAATATACCAATATTTCAAAGCCGGGTTTGAATGATGGAGTAAGCAACGAATCTTAGAATGTTACCACTTTTATATGGGTCCCAAAGGCATTGAATGAAAATGATAGCCATGGCTCCAAAGAAGAACCATAAAATGACCCTTGAATTTTACCATCTTCTACTTAAGATTTTCTTAATCACAACCTTTATGCCTACAACATGAAAAGCTTTTTATATCATACTTCTAATTTACAAAAAAAAAAAGGTAATTAATTATGTAACCTAACATGAGTAAATGGTTTAAAAAAGAAAATACTAGTTGCACCCTAAATTTTACCACCTTATAGAATAATAGGTGACCTTTGGATAGGTACAAACTTTTGCATTACCATCCTTTACCCACCTTTTCACATCTAATAATTGTATATTATGTATATATGTATATGGTAAAAATTTGGTATCATATAAGCATTCCCTTCTTAGTTGAACCCTTTTCTTGTTTTTGTAGAAAAAAAAAGGAGTAAATTATAAAAAATAAATGATTGAAAAAATGAAAAAATAATTAGTTCTACTACTAATTTTAGCATTATTTTTACTAAGATAAATTATAAAAATCACCCTTGTATTTTTACCTATTTTTTAATTTAGTTCCTAATTATTTTTGGAAGTAATGTCATCTTTATACTATGTCTAAATGTCTAAATGTCAAATAGGTCATTTGTAAGACTTAAGATTTTCTATATATATATAAAATAATAAAATTAAAAAAAGAAAAAGAAAAGAAGAGAAATTCATGTGATAAATATGTAGATAAATTGATCACACCCAAATATATCATATAAAAGCTATAAAGGTGATTTTGGTAATTTACCCTTTTTATTCTTTTGTAAAGTGACATATCAATATATCATTGAATAGGAGATGGCTTTTTCATTATTGCATTTCCGACCACTTTTTTCACATTATTTATAAGTGAAGCCTTTGGAAAAATGTATATCATTTTAGAGATGCAGAGACAAGACAGACATGGTACAAAGGAGAAGTTATTATTGCAAAGTGAATGAAAATAAAGTTTACCGCAAAGTTTGTTAGGCATAAAAATTGAAGTAAATAATGGAGAAATTGTAGAGTTTTGTTTGCATTAATAGTTTGGTGGGATGTTGAATGTGTAAAGGAAAAATCTAAGATATTGAAACCATACCCACCAAAATTCAAATGTAGTTTGTTCAAAGTATACGATAAAATTTAAATTACTAAATGAAAGTGTAAACGTAGATTAGGATATAAACAAATGCAATGAAAATATAAAAAAAAAAAAAATTGAAATCATCCTTTAAAGTAACACAATCACATAAGGTTTGGATACAAATAAATAAGACTCAAATTATAGATATGACACCATATGATTGGTCATACTTTTCGATAAGTGCTGAATTTGTACTAGAACCGACCTATCTATAAAATGTACTAGAAATAAAGTAGTGGAATAAGATAAAGTGTACAAAGAAATGAAACTCAGGTATAAAGCAATGAAACCTAAATTACAAACATAATATCACCTAATTAGTGGTAATTTTTTACAGCTTTCCAATTTGTACTAAAGATGATGAAATCTCTACGAGAATAAAATGTAGGTTTTTGCTATATGCAAAGGCTAAAATGAAAGCTAGTAGTGTTCTCGTCCTTTTTCTTGCCTTTGCAAGAGGGAATTGGGAATCTTTTATAGGCTTTCTTCCTCACGAGTCTTTTGGAGTTTTGTGGTAAATCCTTTTTAGAAGTTTCAATAATTTTTTGATGGGCTCATGATATGCATCAAATATCAAGTGCTTTATTGATGCTGGATGAGTCACAATGTCTCTTTTGTATGGAATCCTGATGGGTAGCTCAGTTGATCCGATCTTGGATTTACTTTCTAATGGTCACCGGTTTGAGTCCCCTCAGGACCATTGGATATATACCAGACCCCCATAAGATTAGTCGAGGTGCGAGTAAGTAGGTCCGGACATCCACAATTATCAAAAAAAAAAAAAAAATGACTCTTTTGTATGGGGGTGTTAACTAAATTATACAAAGAGGTGATGGTCCTTTCTAGGGGTATAATCTCCCTTATTGTCCTTATATGTACTAGATTCGACTCATTTATGAAATGTATTAGAAATAAAATAGTAGGCTATAAGATATAAAAAGTAATAAATTCGGATATAAAGTAATAAAACCTGAGTTATACATATGACACCACCTAATTTATTATAGGATGGAATGTGTAGTGTAGTCCACCCATCAATAAAATGTATGAGTGAAAATGGTGGGTAGTAATGAGGGGGGTCTTTGTTTCTTGGATCATGAGCCTGGTAGCAGGGGGACAATTGAGTTCTGGGGTCCCAGGGCTCTTT
The DNA here is from genome assembly GCF_030704535.1 of Vitis vinifera. Lineage (NCBI taxonomy): Eukaryota > Viridiplantae > Streptophyta > Magnoliopsida > Vitales > Vitaceae > Vitis > Vitis vinifera. Next base: position 1,820,486 of record NC_081823.1, read on the forward strand.
CACAGTCTCTCAATGTGTCCTTCTACTTTCTGATTCTTTACATACAATACTACTAAACTTTGGCCATGTTCATGTGCTGTTCCCTAGGCTTCCTCTCTATTCAATCGTACCCCTAACCCTTCCTTGTCAGATTCATTAAAGACACATGCATGTTTCTCAAACTTATGCAACTCTGATCATGATTTCAATCTATTTTTCCTTCTTTTTTTTTTATTATTGAAGTTTTTTAGGGGCTAATTTTCAATAAGTGACAAATACATTATATCCATTGTTGGCACATCACTTGTTACCATAAATTCTAGGGTTAATCATGGTATTAGAATCTTAATTGATTGTTAAGGAGCAAAATATTTTCAAAGTGCAATTTATACTCCTAAATCAATTAATTTATTTTTTCTAGTAACTCCAAAATTCAATTTAATTAAATGAATTTCAATCATATAAAATTTATTTATTTATTAAGATTAAAAAATTAGACTTTATCGTTCTAACCGAACTACACTAACATTGAGTCGAGTTAAAGTAAATCCAAAAGATAAATGGAAAATAATTTCTCTCGTTAATTTTTTTACTCATTTAACCCAAATTACAAAATTTCAACTCAAATAAATTGATACAATTCCTTTTATTAACTAAATATAATCAAGAAGCTATATTGAGAACTTGAAAACTTGAAATAAAAACTGACTTTAACTCCTCAAAAATGATAATGGGAAAAAAGTTAACCATTAGAGATGAAAATGTGACGAATTTATGATTGATCACCCTCTTTCTAACCTTATCCTGTTTATATAAATCTATTATCAATCACATCCCAATAAAAAATCTAAACTCTTTGCACCTCCTTTAATTTATTTTATTTCATTTAATTTTTTTTATAAAAAAATAAATTTCAATTACATTAAAAATAAATATATTTTATATATAAATAAATATTATAATTTTTCATAATTATTTTTTTAGAACAAGCTTTTGTATTATTTTATGTGTAAAAATTTTTAATTTTATGTATATAATTAGGATGAGGTACAGTGGAGTAAGAGAATATTTTAACATGTTTCAAATCTATCTTGGGTTTAAAAAGTCATATTCATTTATTTTAATGCAAAATTCTTCTTCTCAGGAACAAACAAATACCTACAAAAACCCGCCACATGACAGTACTCCACCCGAAACCATAGATTAGTAAAATGGTGAGCATAACTATTAATGTTGAGACACAAGCAATTAATATTTGGAACAACTTGCAAAATTTGACAGCCCAATTTAAGAGCTTTACAGAAGTGCACAAAGCCCTTTGTTGTGCTATAAAGGCATCAGTCTTTAATGAAATCAGGTGTCTCAAATAACCTACACCTAATTCACTACCCTACTTTAACCTAATTTATTTATTTGTATCAAATTCTTAAATTTTTGTTAATTACAGGATAATATACGAAGCTAAAATTATAATTATTAAATAATAATATTAACATTGTAAAATTTTCATTAAATATGAAGATAACATCTTAAATAAATTTTTATTTTTAACTTAATTAGAACCCAAAAATAAAGTAAAAGTCATAATTTTAAAATAACAATGGGTCATGGGTGTTGTAAAAGTTTTACTAGATATGAAGGTTTTGATAGTTTTTTTTTTTTTATAGTTAAAGTCAAAATTATAATTTAAAAAAAATAATATTGATATTGTAAAAATTTTATTAAATACCAAAATAAAGAATTTTTTTTCTTTATTTGTTTATTAAAATCTTTTTTTATCTCGTAACCTTTTTAAATAAAATTAGTTGAATAATCATAGAAGCTCTTATCAAGTGTAAAAAGAGCTATTGATTTTTTAAAAATTGATGCAAATTTGGCAAAATAATTCTTATATAAGTTGAAATCAATTTTTAAAAAAAGTAACATTTTCTTATTAAGTCAAAAAACGAAAATTTTTATTGAGTTTAAAAAAAGGACCTTTTGGTTTTTGAGAAGTTAATTCAAATCAAACCAAAAATGTTTTATGCATAAACTAAATTGGGGTTTACATAAAAAAAAAAATTTTTTTTTTGCTTTTATATTATTATTTTTAGGATCATAAGCTCTTTAAAAAGATTATTCAATAAGTTGATTATTAAAAAAAAAAACTTAAAATTATTGGGTTTCATACATATATATATGAATAATTTAGTAATTAAAAAAGATTTTGCCTTATATTTCATAATATTTTTATAAAATTAAAATTATTCATACATTGAACATCCCATGAGGGCATCAAACAAATCCAATTTTTTTTTTTTTTCACAACCAAAATGGGACATTTTCAAGCGGGCCTTTCTTCACATGCCCTTCAAAAAGCCAATAATATGAGTATGAGATTCCATTTTTTTTAACCTTTCAACCTCTACCAATTTTTTTTTTAATTAAAATATAAGTATGAAATTACATTGATAATCTTTCTTTCTTTCTTTTTTCTTTCTTCCCTTTATCTACCCCAATCCAAAAACACTAACCCTAGTCCCACCTTTTTCCTCCTATTCTCCACATTAATTTATTTTCCTTTCCATTGATCATATCTTCTCTCTCTCTCTCTCTCTCTCTCTCTCTCTCTCTAGTGCGGGGTTTTTGATTGAACTTCCTAAGAGCAACTTATGTGTGGGGTTGCTCCCATTTGATGACCCACCCACCAAACTCTACCGCCCACATGGCACCAACCCATCTACCAAAAAGTTCCATTCATGGATATATGAATTAAGACCGTATTAAGTTACCCCCTCAAATAAACAAACCCAATTGATAAAAAATTAAATTAAATTAAAGAAAAAAAACACACACGCACACACACGCAAAAACATTGGACATTGGAACAATACCCTCAAATAATACAACTGTGGCACCCTATGTCTGCAACCTACTCTCTCTCTCTCTCTCTCTCTCTCCCTCTCTCTTTCTCTTCTTTTTCTCTCTGGCATTGGAAAAGGACCAGACGGATGGCAGAGTCACACAAAACTCCACCCTTTTGTTCAGAACCCACATAGGATAACAAAAGAGAGAGGCATATATATATATATATGATGAAATCTCCACATGGGTATACATATGCCGCATGCCCAAAGGGCCACGCCCTAATTCTTCTATACGGCACCCTCCATTTTGTATTCCATATTCCGTATTCTAAGTCTCTTCCCCATTCAGGTGGGTGTCCAATTTAAGGAAGCATGCCACCACTTTTCACTTTGATTTTGATAATGTTATTCTTATCTTGTGTGTTCTACTGAGGATTAATTATTCCAAAGATTTTCCCTTTTTTCTTTCCTTTTCGTGGGTTGTTTTCTTCTCATTGGGAAGGGTGATAATGATAATGATGAAGTTTTGTTTATGTTTGTGGGGATTAAAGTGGTGGGAGGGTGTTAGATTCCTGTGATAACTGTAAAGACTGAATCAATAATGTTGTGTTGGGGCAGGATTGAATGATTAAGACCCATGTTGTGGGGTTGGACATAAATTATTTGGGAAAAAAGAGATACAAGATGATTAGGGTCTCTTTGCTACCAAAAAGCAGACAACAACAAGCTATTAGTCCTTTTTAGGAAAGCATTGATTGAATCTCAATAATGAATTTTAGGTTTTATTGAAGCTATTAGCCTTTTTTAGGAAAGCACCCTTGAATCCCAATTATGAATTTTAGGTTTTATTAAGTTTTGAGTAAAAATGATTTCTTTAAAACAAAATTTTCATAAAACAATTTTATTTTTAAAATAATTTTCAAATTAGCGCATCTTATTCAAATTAGCATCCACAGTTAGCAATTATGGTTTTAAATTTTTTAACTTAGTTGATGATTTAAGTTTAAAATGATTTGTTTTATGTTTAATTTTTTTTTTAAATTGTAGTTATTAATTCGGATTTTGTGACTAAAAAAAATCTCAAGCCAGATGAATGTCCAAATGGTTAAGAAGCATTAGTTTAAAATTATTTCAGTAGGAAGTTCAGTTTGTGGATTTTTTTATTCAAATATATTATTTTTGCTCAAAAAATCGATTTTATTTGGATGTGGTATAGTTTGGGAGAAAAGAGGAGGGGTAAAAATAGAAAATAAGTTTAAAAGTTAATAATTTTTTATTCTACATTTTTTGTTTTTCTATGATTCTATCATATTTTATTTCAATTCATATTTTTTTTATTGTATTCCAAATAAGAAAATTTAGATTTTGTTGGGTATATTTTTTAGTTTTTTGCTTTTCAAATTAAAGGTTTTTATATAAAAAAATGGAAAATCTTACATAAGAAATATGAAGTTATCTTATATTCTTGAAAATTACTTTGGAAATTTTTAAAATTTAAGATAATAAAATATTTTTAATACTTTAAAAAAAATTAAGGTCTTTACAAACTCTTCTCATTTTAAAGTAAGTCTTTTAAAAATTGTATATTTTATATAAAATTCCTATTATTTTTTATTTTAAAAAAATATCAAAAAGAAAACACCATATGATCATACTTTGTCATATTTTTACTCAATTGTTAGATACCATGAATTGATTGGATTAATAAAAGAAAAACTTTAATTTTCTTTTAAAAAAATATTATTTCTTAATTTTGAAAAAGGGAAATTCAAGAAAGCTTGTGGGCAGGCACAACCATCCCAATCAAGTCCACAAGTGAGTTGCCTCTAGCCTTTCAATTGAAAGCTAGATGATACCCAAAGCTGTCCATTGGTTGTTCCTCAACTAGCAAAAAAAAAAAAAAAAAAAAATTCAGCACAATTTTCAGATGATGAGATGCACATATTGCTTTCCTAGTAGGGCTGCAGGGCCTCTCCAATGGAACCCATGCTGGGACACTTGGAGACACCAGGACCAAAATCAAAGGGGTGTCCCCAAAAAGCTATAAAGTGAAAGTGGTAGTGCCCTTATTCCAAATATGTGTGCACATATATTATATATATATAATGAAGAAACACTTGAACCAATTTTGTGGGGTACAAATCCACAATGGACCCTTAAAAGTGGAACTATGTATGGTCTAATCACCCCAATTTCTTGTACTATTGACCCAATTGATGGGATCTATATTGATTTTTAGTTGTAAAGGCAAAGGTTACTTCACCTGAATTCTTCCAACCAACCTCCTTTCTGTCTCATGTAACTTTCACCAAAACCCTTTAACGGAGATGATGTTGAGAAGTTATATAAATTACATTCGGGAGGGAGAGAGAGAGAGAGAGAGAGATTTATGATATGCCCCTTTGATGGAGAAGTTATATAAATCACATTCGCGAGAGAGAGAAAGAGAGAGAGAGAGAGATTTATGCTATGCCCAAGAGAAGTAAATAAAATTAAAAGCCAAAAGAAAAATAATTAAACCCAACAAAGAACTTGTTTTTTTTTTTAATGGAAAATTAGACATTTTATAACTATTTTTGAAAATAATTTTTTATTTTTTAAAACAAAAAATAGAAATATATTTTACAATTAAAAAATTATTTTCTATTTTCTATTATTAAAAGCAAAAATATGATGTCTTAAAAAATTATTTATACTTATTTCTTAAGAATTATTTAAAAAAATAATTATATAAATATGAAGAATAATTAAAAATAAGGTATTAAATATAAAAATTATTTTTAAAATATATTTAAAAACATTAAAAACATTTAAAGTTTTAAACAAATTTTTATTTAACAAAACATTAGATAATAGTTTTTAAAAATTATTTTTAAAACCGTTATCAAATAGTTTCGTAGTTTATTTGATATGGGCGACCAAGACTATGATTAGAAAATGAAAACATTCGACAAATAAAAATATATATTTACTTACTTAATTTCAAAATTTTTAATGTACACTAATATTTAATTTATTTTCATTCCACCCCCTCCCCCTTCCCAATTTGCCGGCTCTTTCTCTTCCTTCCTCTCATAGGAAATTCAAACCCAAATATAATATTTCATTTGAAACTCACAAAAAAAATCCAATAATTGACAAGAATATAATTGTGTCTCTATCCCCTCACCCAAGCACCATTTTATTAATTGCCATTTTAGTCATGATTAACACTTAAAAGTCAATTTTAATAATTTCTACTCATTCTAAACTACCTTAAATTAATTGCTTAATGATTATGTAAGTGTGACATAAATTGCTTACGAAATACATAAGTTTGTTGATTTTATTTTTCAATCATGTTAATATTATAAAGTAGATATTAATTTTTTATTTCTTAAAAAAGTTTAAAAAATGAATTATATATATAATTACTTTTATTAAAATAATTGCCTTGGTGCATAATACAAAGTATCACCTAAAAAAATTATAATATTGTTATAATTATATTATTTTTATATCGTAAACCAAGAAGTGTGACTGACACATGGTTTGTATCCCATGAAGAGTTGCACCACAAATAAAAAATCCATATAAAAAAAATAATAGAAAAAATCCAATCATAAAAAGTTAAAAAGTTGCAAGAGATGGTGACTTTTTTAGCATAATTGCAATAGTATATCATAACATATGTATTTTTTTTATTATCAAATTAATAATATATATAAAGCAAGGGATCAAATCATACAATATATAAATATAAAATATAAAATATAAAATATAGGAAAATAATTGTACGGATGAATGTATATAAAATAATCATATCTGACATAATAGAAACAAATAAATAAATAATGTTGAGTGGGATAAGACAATCAAAATCTTCTCTTGTTTCTTTCATTGGTCTCTATCTTATGGTTTCCCAATATTTAATAAATCAAAAGCTTCTATCACATTGGGTGCCATTTTCCACATAGCTCCAATCACTATAAGGGTTGAATGATTTTTTATTTTTTATTTTTGTAACTATATTATTAATTTTTTGTATTTGGAGAATAAGACGTGATTTTGTAAATTAGACCATGTTTCACGAGTGTTAGACTTGAAAACCTAGTTTTATCTTTGGATTATATTTCTTATTTCTTTATTTTTAACTTTTAAAAGTAAAAACAATTATAAAAAAATATAAAATAGAAATTTACCTTATACTTTTAAGGTGAAGTATGATTAAAGTAATTTTGAAACAATAATTTGGTGGATGATTCTTCAAATAATCATTTTTTCACTATAATTATGATGTCTTATATCAGATACGAGAGAAATTTTCTGACATTATATAAGTATGGACACCTTTCAATCATGTAGATGTGTTTTAAAACCGTGAAAACCCTTTTATATTCGGAGTGAATAATATCTACATAATTTGGTATAAATTTTTACAAAATGATATAAAAATTTATTTTTATCCTCAGTGTGAGGGTTTGTTTGATTTCATATGAAATGTTTGTCTATTTAATAACGTTATCCCATGAGACACAATAAGAATATTATAGGTGTTTGTGATGTCCCACATTAGATAGAGGATAAAGTTTCTGACCCCCATAGAGGTGTTTGTCTATTTAATCCTACAATCCTATGGGATACAATGAAGACACGATGAAAACATTGTATTTATATGAGAAGTGTTTGTGATATCCCACATTGAATAGAAGAAAAAGTTTCTAACCCCCATAGCGAATGTTTGCCTATTTGACCTTGTAATCCCTTAAGACACAACGAGGATGTTGTGTCTATATGGGAAGTGTTTGTGATGTCCCACATCGGATAAGGGAAAAAATTTATAACGCTACATAAATATGAACTCCTCTTAACCATGTAGATGATACCAAGGATAAGGATAAATTTTTATATCATTTTGTAAAAATTTATACCCAATTGTGTAAATATTATTCACTTTGAGCATAAAAGGGTTTTCACAGTTTTAAAATACATCTACATGATTGAAAGGTGTCCATACTTATATAATGTCAGAAATTTTCTCTCGTATCCAATATAAGACATCACAATTATAGTGAAAAAATGATTATTTGAAGAATCATCCACCAAATTATTGTTTCAAAATTATTTTAATCATACTTCACCTTAAAAGTATAAGGTAAATTTCTATTTTATATTTTTTTTATAATTATTTTTACTTTTAAAAGTTAAAAATAAAGAAATAAGAAATATAATCTAAAGATAACCTTCTCTTTGAACCTATATTGGACAATATCTACACAGTTTTTTATAATGTTTTTAAAAATATTTTTAACATAAATAATGTTTTCGAAGAAAAATTCAATGTTTGGTAAACTTTAGAAAAGTAAAAAATTTAAATAAATAAATAATAAAATAAAATATCTTATAATACTTCTTGAAGAAGCACTTGATGGATGCTTCTTCTAAACATGTTTTCTAGGAAATATTTCGAATAAAAACATTATTAAAAACACTTAAACTTTTAGTATTATTTAGAAGTAATTCTTGTAAAAATATTTTTAATCTTTATTATTTTTATTGAGAATCAGTAATGTGTTTAGATAAAAATAAGAAATATTTAATTTTATAAAAAAAATCTTATAATATTTAAAAAAATATTTTTGAACTTTCTTAAATAATTTCCAAATAAACGATAATTATAATTGAAATTAACTTGTTTCAATTTTTTTTTTCTTCACATAGTAATACAACTATAATTCCTGATAAAGATATTTTTTAAAATTGCGTTGATTTATGAAATTTAAATAATTAGAAAGTCTACAAAGATTTAAAATTATAAAATTATAATTTATAAAAAATTATAACATGAAGGTGTCATAGCTTCCACATCAATTGCAGTCGAGGACTCAAGAAAATAAAAAAAAATGTGGGGCACAGTGGGCAAGAGGCCGAGGGCATTTTGGTAATCTAGGAGGTGAAGATGCCCAAGTGGACATTGAGTCGCTTTCCCAACGATAACTAATCATACTGGTGGGGCAAAGGAGGGTTATGAAAAGGGGCGTGTGGGTAGGAGATATTTACAAAAATGGCGTAACAAGGACATGAGTGACAGGTGTCAACCACTTACCTGTCTGAGTTGCCTTCACCTTAGAACATGCCCCACATCAAATTATTTAAATAATGATAAAATATATATAATTAAGATATAAAAATATTTTTTTTAAATTATTATTAATAATATGACTAAAATACAAAACTTGGATACATAATTCTTTAGTTAATCTTTTTATTCTTATTTTTTACTTTATTTTATGAGTTTGGAAATGTTTTTATTTGCAATGTTTGTGATGAAAGTGTTTTTTTAGAAAATATTTATAGAAGAATCATTTATTCGATGTTTTTCCAAAAACTATTACAAGTGATTTTTAAAACATTATAAACAAATTTTTAAATTTTTAAAAATATTTCTTAAATTTTATCAAACACTTAAAACCCGTTTAACTGTAATTTTAAAAAATGTTTCCAATATTTTTAACACTTTAAATTTTTTATGATTTAAGTATTAAAAATATTATAAACATTTTCTATAATCAAAGTCAAATACATTTTTAATGATTTTTTAAAAAATATTTCTTAAAATCATTACATTACGGATTCAAAATCCCAAACTTTCTCTAAATCCTATTAAACCTCCCCAAATTCATTTTAGGAAGGGTAAGATAGATCTTCAAAAATATTTACCACATAACCATCGGGAAAACATTTTAAAAAATTTAATTATTTTCCCCACCAATATTATTTCAAAATTCATTTTAATTATAAAAATAATCTAAGATTATAGTTAATTCTATGGTATTGTTTTGAATACAACATGCTTGCTTATTTTTAGAAGCCTAAGCCTAAGCTTACCTATTAAGGGTAAGGATTTTTAAAAAGAAAAAGAATCCAAGCTTGGATTTTATATTTTCTCAAAAAAAAAAAAAAAAATCACTTATAGTGCAGTACTTTTCATATCTGCAATTTTTTTTTTTCAAAACCTATATGTGGTCCTTAGACTAAAATTTTCTTTTCTTCATGCACAAGAAAAGTCTCTTTGAATTTGGAGTAATAAGAAGGAAATTTTTATTTTTTATTCTTATATTATCATTTAATAATTTTATTTAATTCAAATTCCTTTTTTATTTCATTTTTAACACATTATCATTTAACAACTTTTTAATACATTTAGTTAATTCAAATTTGTACTTTTTCTTTTTTGGAAATTATCTTTTAACAAACTAAATGGGAAAACTGAAGTTGAATATCACCTTGTATCCAAGATTAAAAATGAAAAAAAAAAAAAAAATCTCTCAACTTTGTGAGATATCGAGACTCAAATTATCACAAGAGCATTGTTTTAAATCATATATGTAAAAAAAAATATATATTAAAATGCATGGTCAATATTTCAAAATAATGTCCATTTCCTAATTCTATATTTTAATTAGTTTTTGATGTGTAACAAGTTAATTAAATTTTTAATACGATTATTTTTGTTAACAAAGGGGGAGAAATTATAAGCATATATTAAATAAGGGTGATAATTTGTGTTGGTGGATCGTGTTCATATCATGTTAAAACCTTGAAATTCTATTACATAACTCAATCAAAACCTAACATAAATGTTACTTGTGTCAGAAACATAAATTCAAATGCTACTAATTATTAAACATGTAAAACGCCCTGTAACCCATTTAACCTATTTAATAATCAAATCTTCTTATTTAATCATTAATTTTTATATATGATTATATTGTTAATGTCTCGACCAAAATATTTGTGATTCAATTTACCTATTCATTTGAAAACAAATATAAAATAAGTTAAATATGGGTTAAATAGTTTAAGATATAGTTACATTAATAGTGAGATTACTAAATGAGTTAATTTAAGTCAAATTCCTGTTATACAAACAAACCCAAAAATCATCTATTTATTAAATAAGTTATACAAGTCGATAAGAATTTAACTTAAATTCATTTATATTTAACCCTAACCCATGAAGAATGTGTTGAGTTCGTGTCATGTTAACGAATTATATCAAACTTTGTTAGCCCTAACATTAAGTGTCTTTTGGAGTTGGAAAGCTTCAAAAAAAGGCAAGAGAGAAAGAAAATAAAGACTTAAATTTAATAAATTTTTGTTACATGTTTTTTCAAAACTATACATTCCATCATTTCTTTTCTACATAAAGGATGAAAATTTTGAAAATACATAAATTTTTAATAATTTTTATTATGTTTTATTATTTTCATAACTTCTAAAAATAAATCAATAAAAAAAAGTTGAATTTATTTGGATTTTTTTAATTTCATCTTATTTTCTATCATTTAAATAGAATATAAGATTTCATTTAAATTTAATATTTTCCATCACCTTTTCATTTCTTCTCTTTTATTTTTCTCCTACTTTCCCTGATTTTGAATTAGGGTCCTTGAATCATTAGGGTAAAAGTAAAAGCTCTCAACTCATAGGCTTTGTCCCAACAAATGGATTAATTCATGATTAAGAAGCTCAACTTGACCCAAAAAAAAAAAAAAAATCATACTATTTTGTATATCTTGAAAAATTTGAGAATTAAGGATATAGAAAATGGAAAATAAAAATAAAGGAAAAAAAAAATGTGAAAAGAACACATTCATTGATTTCACATTTTTCCACTCCACAAAAATGGAAGTTTTAGTTGGCAAATTTTTTTTTTTTTTTGAATCATTGGAAAAAAAAAAAGAAGAAGAGAAGGCATGACATTTTCTAATAAGTGTGATGAATGGGATGACTAAATGAGCTAACTTGATAAAGGTTTTGAATTAAATCATTAGAGTCAAAAGAAAATTTTCTCATCGTGTACTTTCTCTTACTTTCTCACAAGAGAAAGCGTGATGAATGGATGACTAAAGGAGCTCAACTTGATAAAAGTTTTGAATTAAATCATTAAGGTCAAAAGAAAATTTTCCAATCATGTACTTTCTCACAAGATAAAATTTATTTGGCTATTCTTTTATCATGAGAATGGTCCCTTTTTTTTTTTTCCCCAATCATTTAGTTTAGATTTAATTATGAACATAAATAACTTAAAATTTAAAGTTTATAATATGATATTAAAGATATGTTATTTTCTTTTCCCCAATATTAATGTTAATTCTATCTTATTTATGACTTGATCGGTTTTATAAATTATATATTTAAACAACTT